>NC_039257.1:24800085-25104874 GCF_003368295.1 Carassius auratus | reverse complement strand
TAAGAGTAAGAATTGCTGACATCTTCTTACAAATGTTCAAAAGCCTCTAAACTTTCAAAGATATGATGAAAATGTGCAAGAATATAAACAGATGCTTTGCAGGCTCAAATGGGGAAACAGAGCTTATATTGTTATTCTCCAAGAAAGAATGGCTTGGATCACTGACTCATAATTGGCAGCTGAAGCTGCAGTAATGAGGATACAATGAAAGTATCTGAAATCTGGTGATTTTTTCATATCTCGAACAAATTGTGGCCTCCATGATTTTGTGCTGCCTGATTTTTCCACATGTAAGCTAACTGAATACATTGTCACTTGTCTTATTATGAAACAATGCCGTTGATTCCACTTGTCATCAACATATCCAATTGTGATGTAGTGAAAATAAGTAAATATTTAGTCCCACATAACCAGACTACCACTTTGCAGATTATTCTGGACAAAAATAGTTTGGGGCTAAATCAAATATTGGCACAAAAGTTTCTTCCCAGAACAGCTGTACAGAAAACCATCAATGATTTGATGCCTCTAACCTTGCAAACTTGATCAAGCTCAGAGATTTGTTCCTCATCTAAAAAAAGCTTTGTGGCAATCTGGTACATGGATTTTCCGATTAAGGGGTGCAAAATAACAAATAAATAAATAATCCTCTTGCTTGAGGAAAAATATACTGCTGGATCAATCTGGGTTAAAAAATTATATCTTGCTCAGTGATACACGGCTCATAATTTTCCATGTCTCCCACCCTCCTCTCTTGCAAGGCTCAAGCCAGCAGTCTTCTGGTTACCAGCCCAGCACCCAAAAATACAGTAAGCAAATATGATTTGGCCATCGGGATTAGCACACCATTTTTGCAAATTCAAAAGCATCAAAATCTCATTTTTGTAACAAAGTTGGAAGCATCATATATAGTGAATAGTTAAAAAGAAAAAAGAATTTACTCTGATCAACATTTTCTGAGGATTAAGTAAGCTTCATTAAGCATGTATCAAATCCGGCAAAGAAAAGTGTTTCAGCTCCTATTCTGTACCATATTTGTGGAAGCACATGAAAGTTGTCAGGTGCCATTTCTTTCATTTCTCTTTATTTATTAATGTTTTTTTTTTTTTTTAATCATTATTATGAAGGTATTACATTGCAGGACATCTAGTGTATAAGTAGATTAATGTCTTGTGAGTCACTTCAGACACAAATAAAACATCAGTGCCTTCTCAGGCAAATCCAGTCTCACCCTAAAAAAAAAAAAAGTATTTTGTCCTTTATTTACTCACTCTTATCTTACCAAAATTATTATCATTACAACTTTTTCCTCCGGAACACAAGAAAAGCACAGACTCTCTATTTGTTTCTATTATGCCTGTAACTAATGATTTGAACATGTCAGTATTGTTCCTTTATCAACATATGTTGTTTTAACAGTCAATCTGACTTAAACCGTCAACCTAAAATGAGTGTGATATACTGTATGGTTTTTGTTTCACAAGCTGGACAACTAAACATGACATTTGGCTCAAACCTGTATATAATGTAGCAGTGTCACACCAGCAAGAACATCTACATTGACTTCAGAAGAGGTTGTGCAATGGTGGGAATACACAACAAAAACACTAAAGCAGTATAGTCCCTAAAGGCCCCAATATACTTCAAACAAAATCTAAGAACGAACTGATATGACGTCATTTGGAACAAAATCAGGCCAAAACGAAATTCGTTTTGAGTACATTTTGGCAGTTCAAAACGGCTCACCAAAGCAAAATTTCTGGGGGAGTTCGCTTTGGCTCCTAAACACTTTTGACTTTCTATAGGTCCGTGGCGGTTATGCAATCGGTGGGTGTGTTCTGAAGCTCTACCTTCTTTGACGCACAATTTTATTTTCTCGGTTCTTTCCTTATTCTGCGGAGTAACATCTCCTGAATACACTGGAGTGTTGAATAGCTGAGCTGCACAAATATATACACCTGTGACAATCGCTAGCAGACAGACTTTAAAGATGTAGAGACAGTATTTCATTCCTAGAAAGAAATAGCAATGAAGCTTGGTCTTGACGACCCGGAGTTATGTAAAAAGTGAAGCAGAGAAACATTCGAGACAAGTTTTCCAAAGCCATGAAAAGAATGAAAGGAAAGAGTAAAGATATAAGGTAGCACATACCAAATACCAAATACATGATTCAAATAAATAGTCATGTTTACATTAATATATACCCCGCCTCCAGCAGCACGGGGGTGTTGCAATGTTTGTTAACAGTATACCTTTTCGAACTTCTTTTGCCCCGAAACAAAGAATGAAAACGAACTTCATTTGAAGTATATTGGGGCCTTTAGTATGTAAATCCAAATATATAAAATAGGAAATATTTTTGTAATTCTTTTATTTTGTTGGCTTGACTGAGAAGTTTCATGACTGAGAAGATAAACCTTAAACAATGGTTAGCCAATGCTCTCCAGTCAAGAGAAAAAACATAGTTATTTCCTCATAAAGTCATCATTCCATGACATATATTACTTAGTTTTTAGGATAAAGTACCAAAGATATTTTCTGTCCTAGTTCAACCAGCAACAATAGACCGTTTGAGGAACACACTGGCCACCCTCCATAAGCTATTACGACCTAAGGGAAAGGCAAAACCTGGAAAAACAATTGTTGACATCAAGAGAAGAAAATGGAAAGATATGATTTTACTTGAGGCGGCCAGGGCTCTCCCATGGCAGTCCATCAAGCAAACTGGTGCTGTTCTGGGCCAAGAAACAGATGAAGATGATTGGCTTTATAAGAGATAAAAGAGACACGATTCCTCTTGAATAATTCTCGGGCACAGAACTTAGCCTAAAAAATACAAACAAAACAAAACTATTGATGACCACTTGATTCCATGCTTGGGAATTTGAGATTTCATCATTACAGTCGAAATCCATAACTGGAGAACACAGTTTGTTCAATGAAGCAGAATTCTAACTACGTATATTCATTTTAACTGTATTTACAGGCACTGTAAATTCTGCAAATGTACCAGTTTCATGAAACATAAAGTCCATTGAAAACTAAAATCTCCCTTGAACCCGAAATTATTTCATTGACTGAACTAATTTATGTCTAATCTGTTAGCATTCCTATTCATCAGAATGGCATTAACTCAGCTGGTGCAGAATGTTTCATGAAATGTCATCACAGTGCTGACTGCTTTATGGCAAATTAGAAAACACACAGTCCTAAACCATTCATCATTGAACATCCTGAGCTGTAATGGCAGACAGCCACACAGGGAGAAATGTGAATTAATTTTAAAACGCCCTTGAAAAATATCAATTTGTATATAACATGGCATGGCAGAATGCAAAGTTCCTGAAGAATGAGATTTGCTGCAGTACCTGAGTCCTCTAACACTGTGGTGCAGTGAATTTAATCAAAACTGCGAGAGACTGGAATGAGCAAACTTTAGAATATTATAAAGTTTCAGTATTTACTTGTTTGGGCCATACATTGCTGTTATTTCCAAGCAGCTTGCAATAAAATAATAACTGATTCTGAAGATGTCGTCTGTGATACTCTTGTATGACTGCTTTCTATGGTTTCTTATAGTTCAGTAAAAAAAAAATAGGATGAATGGAGGCTTTGTAGCAGGAATGAGTGTGCATTAAATTAGCATTCTTAATAGCTAGTAAGTGATCCATCTTTAAGTACAAGCTAAATCCACTCTTAGCTGCTAGTGTACTAATTTCACTGCATAGACTGCTGCTGATTGATTGCCTTGATGTACCTGTAAATGAAGCAGTTCAACAGAAATCATTCATGATCTGCTCTGTCAATGTTGCAAAGCCCATCAGTTATGAAACAACTTAAGTTTCAGGCACTGTATAAAGCAGCTGTACAGAAGTCAATGCCATTATTATTGATCTCAGTTCAGTTCAGTGTTGGTCATTTACGAAACATCTGCAGTTGCTGCACTGTCTCTGTGATTGGCCAGGCTGTTGGACATTGAAGCAGATGCCCTCTCTCGTCTCCATACGTGAGGACGAACATCCTATTTTGATTTCTGGTAGTCACTCTGGTCTGCTGGAATTTCTTGTAAGAATTCACACAGGACCAAGTGTATAGAGGATCTGACCTATGTGCCCCTGCCACATTGCAAATGTGTCATCCAATTGGAACACACATCCTTAAACTCAAAAAGGGCACCCGGGGTAGAATTGCATGGTATCATTGGTTTGAAACAAGTTTTGGTGGCCTTCTCTCTCCATACAGTTACTGTAACTGCTTTATTATGATTTGTACTTCATGTGTCAAGTCAAAATCATCCAGACAGGTTCCAGTGGAAAAGTTCTACTCAGTCTTTTGTCTCGAGGAACAGTTACAGTTTTTTTTTTTTTTTTTACCTGTGGTGGGAGGGGGGCTTTCTGTGAATTTATACATTAATGTCAGTCTTGGCTATGGTTAACATCCTCAGGCTTACTGGGTACAGGCACCCAATCATACCATCATCCTCATACTATCATGGTTACGGACACACAATCCACTCATCTCTTGGAGGGAAGGACAGATTACTCAGTGGGCTCAAGATCACTCAAGAACGTTGCCTGTCAAGAGTTACGCAAACCTCTAGTAATGCCTTTCTCTCTTCAGCTCCCAACACTAATACTTCACATCTGGCTCCAGAATACTCAGACCTTGCCAACACCTTCAGTAAGAAAAAAGCATCGCAACTTCCTAATCATCACCGATCTGATGCCCGGCACCACTCTATCTAAAGACTGGATATTCCTGTTATCTCAACTTGAATCCGAAGCAATGAAGCGTTACATTGATGAATAACTCTCCAAGGGATTCATTCGCCCCTCCACTTCTTCTGCCTCAGCTGGGTTTTTCTTTAAGAAGGATTGCTGATGCATTGATTACCAGGGCCTCAATGATATCACCATTAAGTTCCGTTACCCATTGCCCCTATTTCCAGCTGCACTACAACAGCTTCGCCGGGGCAAATACTACACAAAGTTCGATTTACTTAACGCTTACAACCTGATTCGCATCTGTGAGGGAGACAAATGGAAGACAGCTTTCTCCAACATTAGTGGGCACAACAAGTACTTGGTCATGCCCTTCGGCTTAGAAAACAGTCCATCAGTTTTCCAATGCTTCATGAATGACATATTCCAGGACATGCTTGACAGATGGGTAATAATTTACATAGACGACATCTTGATCTATTCAAGTTCTCTGGGGGAACACGTCCACCATGTGAGGTCAGTGTTGAAATGCCTTCTGCAGTATCAACTCTACTCCAAGGCTGAGAAATGTGTGTTCCATCAAACCAGCACTTCTTTCCTCAGGTATATTATCTGTCAAGAGGGAGTAGCCATGGATGAGAAGAAAGCCAAGGCAGTGTTGGATTGGCCACACCTTCAGACGCTGAAGGAGTTACAACGTTTCCTGGGGTTCGCAAACTTCTACAGATGATTTATTAGGAACTTCAATTCAGTTGTCGCCCCTCTGACCGCTGTGATTAAACGACACACAAGCAGACTGAATTGGTCCCCAGAGTCTCGCCTAGCCTTCGAGGAACTAAAGACTTTGTTCACCACTGCCCCGATATCCCGACACAGAATGCCCATTCATTGTGGAGATCGATGCTTCTAACATAGTGGTAGGCGCTATACTGTCTCAACACCTCGGTTTGCCAGCCAAGATGTACCCATGTGCCTTATCGGGCAAAGTGGGCATGGCTTTCAACCGAGGATCTCCACCTCAGACCTACCATGTAGATAGCTCAGCCCCAGGTATGTGGGTCCCCTTAACATTTCTAGACAAATAACTCCAGTATTATTCCATTTAGAACTGCTCTCTAATAATCTTCCCATACAGTTCCCATACAGCCTCCTGTACAGCCATGGCCTTATCGGCGTGTCCTTAGAGCAATTGCATGCTCTAGCTGCTTATTGCTCCTGGTGTATGAACACAGATGTATAAATGCTGCTGCAAATATGCTTAATATTTGTTCCTGCAACCAATGCAAAATGATGTTAACCACCAGGCAACATACACAGCGATATGGATTAAAAGATCATTTCACTTATCTTACATGCGGATTTCAGATGTTCTGAAACAAACTGCAACAGTTTGATTCCCAAGCAGCGATACGATCAGTTAATTGCAAGCAGCGATGCTATTTAATTGCAAGCAGCGATGCGATGGAAGAGACACTGAAGAATGGGAATTTAAATGGACCGCAGTTTATAGGTGTCAAGACTGGATTGGTACACGTCAGGATCAGCTGACTGTCAGCTGATGCAAGCGTGAATAACGTGACCTGACTGAACAAACGCAATGCTCAATATTCGGTCAACTGCATTCTGGATTCGTGAAGGAAAGGACGCGGATTCCAATACTTGGTGGACTGGGAGGGTTATGGTCTGGAGGAGACAAGTTGGGTTCCTGCTAGGGACATTCTCGATCACTCCCTGATCGATGATTAAAATCGACAGGTAAGTCCGGCGAGGAACGCCAGGAGGCGTTCGTAGGGGAGGGGGTACTGTCACGGTTCATGAAGTCTCTCTCTCTGCTTGTTTAGTGTGCAGGTGTGTGTCTGTGGGCGTGGTCAGTGATCACGGCTGATTAGCAGCACCACCTTCTTCCTATTGTTTGTGTCTATTTAAGTTAGGTAACTGGTGTCTCATGTTGTCAGATCACTGTGGTTCTTCCCTGTACTCCGTTCTATTCCCTTGGCTGTGTTGGTTTGTGGATTCCCTCGCTGTTCTTCGTCGCATCTGCACCTGGATCATGAGCACCATCACTGGGAGAAACAGCACCGGATCACAGAGGATCTTCATAGGTTGTCCATTGAGGTCCCTGCGTCACTCACCATCTTAGCTTGTGATCGTCACTACTCTCCAACCGTGTCCTGGACTTCCTTGTTGTTTATTTGTCTGAACTACTCACCATCTTTATTATTAAACAGCCTTGCTTTTGCATCCTGCATCTGTATCGTTACATAGCCTTCCTGATAATGTTTGGGGTTCAGACACACTCTTTCTGTTTAAATCTAGATTAAAAACATTTCAAGAATTCAAATAATGTAGCTACTATATTAGGGGTGTCCCATCCACTATAATGCTGGTACACATTTTTACATTATAAAAAAGTGTTATATTGTGAATTATCAATGATATAACATGAATAAATAAAAGGACCAAACAAATTGTACCGAACAAGGACGTGACGTGATCAAACACTAATGCAACACAAATGCAGCAAACATGACGGCAGTGTGGAAGCATTTAAAACTGTCAGAGAAAGATGAAAAAATCATTATAAGCACCGACAGCGAGAGACTGTTTAGTACTGCAACGCACATCTTCCATGAGAAGAGGAAGGGGTGGTTGGTGCTGGTTACAGAATGATGATTAAAATCGCAAAATGGACTTAATTAAATACTGTGCTGTGTTCTAATTCACGCACAAATTGCATTTAAACAGCGTTGCCATTACTGGTACCCCTAGAAATTATTTTGAGTAAAATATATCTGAAATATATTCCCATTCATATTCCCAATTTTGAGCACATCAGCGTGATTATGAACATGAAATTATCCAGCCATGGCTTCCTGTTTCACAGAAATATAAATAGTTGGGAAAACAAAACAAAGGCCAAATTCCAAATTAATTTATCCAAATAAACCTATCACAATTAGAAAAACCTAATAGTATATTTCTGATGTGCAACAAAAGATAATTGAGCTTCACAAATTAGAAAGTGGCTTTAAGAAAAGAGCTAGAGCAGTGAAACTTCCCATTTCCACCATCAGGAAAAAATAATTAAGAAGCTACAAAGACATAAAATGTTCAAGACCTCAGCTTGTTTGGGAGCACTTTAAATTGAGTGAGGACACGACTGACGATTTGAAACTGTCCTACCACAACAGCACAACAAGTCATTGGCCAGTAATACATTTCTGGTGCGAATGGTTAGTAATGTGATCAGGAAAGTATGAAATAGTTGTTGCAGTGACATGGTAGGATTGGCATGTTCCAAAAATTGTGCTTGATATTCAGCCACTTAACCCTGGTTCTTGATGTGCAGCCTTAATCCTTGTGCTTGATGTGCAGTTTTATCCTTTTGTATAGGTATGTGGAGTTATGAGCTGTGTGAATTGTTTGCGTTGAATGGTTTCATTTTGAGTGCCTAATTATTTATATTTTTATATGATCTCTCTTCTTTTAGGCTGATTTATTAAGAGGTTTTATACTGTCACGAAAACGGGGCAGGCAAACATTTATTGCTGCAGTAGTTTGAATGGGCTGACGGCCTTGTTGGAATGGTGAATAACAGGTTACCCTTAAAGGGTACCCTTTGTTTGTGGTGTATGCTGTGGGTCTTCTGTGTCTCTAACAGGTGGTAGGCGGTGCATAAGAGCAGGCCCGACCCTCCTTTCCATTTTAAGGAGAGCTACTTTCTGCTGCTGTGGATTTTATTATCCATGCATATATATATTATTATTTATTTTTTTAACTGATGTTTTTAATGCTTTCTTGGTAATAAATACGGTTAACAAATTAATACTTTATTTGTGGAAGGTTCCTCCTGCCCTAAATAAGGAGGTGGCATCGTCAGTTTGTTTCCTACACCACATAGAAATATCTAAACCTAAAATATCTCAAACAAATAAATTGTTCATCTATTGCACAAAAGCAACATGAATTAATATTAAATATAAACGATTAGCAGGCGCAACATATATTATAGAGATTTGTGAGATTGAATGAAGGTGAACCAACTCCAGGGTAAGTCTAAAAGCAGCCAAATGTATAAATAGTGTGGCCACCCCACTTAAAACTACAGTTTTTTATCCATTTAGATCATGACAAGAAATGCATTTATTTAGATGCGGAACCGCTGTATCTCTTTAGGCTATGACCACATCAAATGGGAGAATTTTCAGACGTGCACTTGAGCTTCACTTCAGCATCAGACGCGAGTCAAACGAGCGCGGGAAAGCTACAGCATTCAAATGACCTTCAGTAGAACAACTGGGAACTGTGGTCTGATGAGATATTGTTAGACTATTTGTCAGTAAAACACACTTCCATGTCCCATCAGCCATTTTACTGTGCTCACAGCACACTCTTCAACAGTATGCAGATATGTGGCGCACACTCCATATTACTTCATCATAAATAACCCACACAAAAAACTTTGAGCATAGGCTATATACCTCATTCTGTCATCAGCTAAGTCATGAAATCACCAAAAAGGTGATTAAAACTGCATGTACGCAGCACACAAGAACGTCTTTCTAATGTATGTACTAAAATATATTCTGCAATTTGAGATTACAATATAAAGCACAAGATGATACTGTATGTATTTTTTATTTGTAATTTAATGCTCAAATAAATGTCAGCACAGTGCATTTATACTAGAAAATATGCAAAAAAGAGAATTTAAATGCATAAAATTATGCATTTTATATTCTGGCATTTTTGACTGTTGACTTCGGCCTTTTTCAAATTTTTATCACTACGCATGTCTCATCCAGGTGTATGCAATGTTGGAGAGCAAACATTTGGAAGTTTCTAGAAGCTGAATAAATGATAAAGCTATAGTGAGCCCCTTTATTAAAATACCTGGATTTCATAAATTGCATAGGGAAAAGTAATGTAACTAGTAATGTAACTAATTACTTTTGAAATGAAGTAATCAGAACAGTAACATGATTACTTTTAAAAGGAGTAATCAGTAATTAGTAATTTGATTACATTTGCCCAACACTGTTTGAGATATTTATTTCTGTATGTAAACCCATGTTGTAATAAAAAGGAATGAGTGTTTCAATAAAACTATGCAGTAGACTACTGTATTGTTTCTGTCTTATTGATAAATATATATTTAAATTTTTCAATATATGGCTATACATGGTTCATGAATATATTGCAGAATAGTGAAAAATATAAGAACTAGAGACTCATATATCAAGATATATTATTTCATATCACATTATATCTGTTATGTGGAGGGTAGGGAAGAACTCAATTGCAGACAGGAATGCACAACACAGGTTTTATTCTCAACAAAAAGGGGAAAACAAAACCCACGAGGGGGAAAACCATGACTAGGGCAGATACTAAATAACTTAAGACTAGGTAGAAACGATAAACAAAGACTCAAAACACAAGAACACTAGATACAAATAAACAATAACAGGTCTCACAACGTCTTCTTCCAAGGGCAACACCAAGTAACAATATATCACAGGAACATGTAGTAACACATATCACAATGTGGAACAATCATAATGAACCGACAAAAGACAGAGCACACTAGGGTATCTAAATAGGAGAACTAATCAAGACACAACAGGTGGCACAGGTAAGGCAATCACGACAACTGGGATAACAAGGGGGACGGGGCAAGGGAACGAGACAGCACAAGCACATGGCCCAAAGAAAAGGCCATGTGCTTGTACACAAAACACGGGTCTGTCATGATCCTGCCTCAAGACTAGAGGAAAGTCAGGACATGAAGGCAGAATCATGACAATATCTTCCAATATATTCACATACATTTTTGTTTCATAAGGGAAACTCCCTAGATCCAGACTGGACAGGCTAAGAACATACCCATACAGATGACCACATGGTTTCAGCTTTATCTTTAGTTGTTATGGGGTGATTGGATTTTGTAAGAGCTATTCTAGAAAACACTACCAAAGGCTAAAAGGATTCAAAAGACTTTTAGGCCAGAAACATACACTTTGTATCTCTGTAAATTCTGATGTTAGTGGTTACTTCTGTAATTTTTTCATGAAATGTCACAGAACACAATTCAAAGTATGCATCACAAATTAGGCTATGTCTATGTCAATCCAGATATATTTGATAACAGATCTCAAGATTTTATGTCTTATCTAAAATGCAACTGCCCTCATGTTTTGCTGTAAACATCAAGTGTGAGTAATTTTTCTGTCTTCTTCCCAAGACTAGCACATAACAGGCACAATACCAGTATAAACATAAATATTTATTAGTACAATATGTATCACATGAATAAATATGTGTCATCGTTTTCAAAAGCCTATGTTTTCACAGTCTGCACTACAATGCGAAAACAGCGCTTTCAAATTTATCCACTTTGGAGTGAATTTTCAAAAATCTATATTTTCCTTAACAAAAAGGCCAGCTCAGTGTGAGTGGAGAGTCAAAATTGAGAAGATGCATTTTCAAACTAAAACATATTAGTATCAGTAATGTGCGGGTTAATCCAAAATGAGTTATCCAAAAATATTTTTAATGTTATTCGGGTCGCGGTCAATTTGGGTCGTTTGAAATAAAGATGCCAATTAAACCTTTGTAATTTATATAGTACTAAATACAATTTGGAAATACATAAGCCTACACGTTATTGGCTGAATAACTGACGCGAAGATGATGCACGAGCTCAGTCTGCAGGTAGAGATGGAAGCGGCAAGAGAAAAGGTGAAGACTGGGAGGTGGAAGCTCCGCAAATACACAAATAGAAAGAGCAAAATGTGGGAGACATTTGCCGAAATAATGAAAGATGATGACCAAAGTGCTGGCTTTGTCATGTGTACTTCTTGTAATGCTATTTACACATTTGATAGCCACAAAACTGGCATGACCAACATGGCGCGTCACAAATGCGGCCCCGGGAAGCCATCACAGTCAAAAAGAGCAGCGTCAGACCAACCCAGGCCACAAACTATAGATGCCTTTATGCATTCAGACCACACGAAAATTCCTCTTCAAGTGAAGAATAAAATTTGTGGATTATTGCGTGGACTTTTTTTGCACAGACCTGTGCCCCTTTGATATTGTTTCGGGGGAAGGTTTTACGAAAGTGGCCCCAGGTTTCATCAACATTGGAGCTCGTTATGGCTCAGTCGACACAAATGGAGTGCTTCCTCATAGGCAGACAGTCTGTGATTGAGCTAAAAAACAGGCCATGGTCGAGAAAGAAGCCTTATCCGAGGTTCTAAAGTCAGCAGTGCATGATAATGGAGGGGTTGCAATAACGACTGATATGTGGACTGATGATTTTAACAGAAGGTCCTACACTGTCTTGACGTGCCATTATATCACAGAGGATTGGAAGCTGGCAAGCCATGTTGTGTGCACAGTGGAATTCGATTGCACATTGCCCAAAACACCAGTCAACATCCACGAACAGATTAATGAGCAGCTGTGTTCTTACGGGATCTCATTTGATCAAGTGGTGCTCGTGAGTGACCAGGGCTCTAACATTAAAGCTGTGTCACGATCGGTGTTACAGGAAACACAAAGAGATCCAAATGCAGGTGTGAGATTTTATTAAAAGGCAAATCCAAAAGAGTAACCAGTCCAGGCAGGGTTAAAACCAGAATATCCAATAACATAACAAACAAGACAAGAACACAAGGAAAGGCAAGAACTGACGGACATGAATTAACATTCAACAAGGACTCTGTGACACAAACTCAGACAGACCGGGTATAAAATAAACTCAGGGGGAAGGAACGGAACAGGGACAGTAGTGAACACACAAGACAAAAAACAAACAACAACATGAAGCCCCCCAGGGCGGAGTGGAAGGCCACCATATCCTTGTGGTCCGGGCGGAAGCCCTCCAGGGCGCATCAGACCTCCATGCGGCCAGACCAGCGGAACGACGAAGCTCTGGTAATCCTCTGGTGTTCTTACTGGACTCCAGAAGATCGGTGCTGGCCTGACTCTTTTCGCGAAGATCATTGGTGACTGGCACTTGTTCATGAAGATCATCGGTGCCTTGACTCAGTCCTTTACAATCACCGGTGACTTGACTCAGTCCTTGACCATCACTGGTGATTTGACTCAGTCCTTGACCATCACAGGTGACTTGACTCAGTCCTTGACCATCACCGGTGACTTGACTTGACTCTGAAAGGTCAATGGTGACCAGCCTTGTCTCTGGAAAGTCCATGGTACCATCTTGTGCTGTGGCGCTGGGCTGGTGGCCATCCTATGCTGTGGCGCTGAGCTGGCAGACATCTGGTGCTGTGGCGCTGGGCTGGCAGCAGTCTTTTCTGGAGACTCAGGTGTGGTTGCTACATCCCACTGAGCACGATGGCGCAGGTAATGGGTAAACCCCCAAAAGTCCAGGATCTCCAACCCCTTCATCTCCCATTGAGGCAAAGGGTTATCCAGGCAATTATTAAAAAAGTCTTTCAGTGCTGCATCATTATAGTCCAACCCGACTGCCATGGTCCAAAACAATTGCGCCAGGCCACCCACCTCACACCCCCTTTGACGAAGGGTGGTCAAATTTAAAAATCTCCCCCTCCGCTCCTCCATGGTGGTTGGGTAACAGATACGAAATCCCATGCCCGCTGGATATAGGCATGACGGAGTCCTTCTGTCACGATCGGTGAAATACACAGAAGGATAATGAGGGAACAGGAGACAGGTGGGGAACAATCAATTAACTCAAACAAGGAGGAAGGCGACCAAATAGGGAACAGGAAGTGATAAGGTGACAGACACCGTGGGAAAGGAGGACACCTAGTGGAAACCCAGGGAACACAACCCAGACACTGTGACGAGCTGCCCTAAAAAATTATCACTGGATACCATGTGCAGTCCATGTTCTGAACACAATTCTGAAACATACGTTCAGTGGATCTGACATTGACGAGGTAATGGAGATGATTGATGAGTGCAAAGGCATTGTCAAATATCTTAAAAAAGACTTTATTAACATATTCTATGCCTGCATTTTGTGCTTGTGAGTGCTTCAATTGGGCATCCTTCCAATACAAGTGGTAAATCCTTATTTAGCTTTTGAATGTTGAGTCTTATTAACTTTTGAATAAATGCTGACACGGGACAAAATTCCTGATTTCCCAACACGTTGAACTGAGCAATGCCATTGTACCATTTTAATAGGCTACTTTAAATGCATATAGCTCAGTAATTTCAGTTTTATGTATTTTCTGACAGGGGGCGGGATTTTTGTTGGGTAAGTCAGGGGAGATATGCACACTTCGATTAGACTGGATAAACACATGCAGCATCCTAATTGTTGGAAATGAAATGAAATAAATTTATAAATCAAGCCTTTATTACATAAAACTAGGCTATAACATACAGCATTCAGAAAAAGAACAGTTTGCGCTCCTAAGGGCTTTCACACTTTTCCAAAAGTGGGCCTTCTCTCAGTTGACCTGCTTATTAATTCTTCAAGCAGGGTCGAAATATAAACATTGCATTCATCAATAATATGCATCTAGACAGCTGAAAATGATGGGCGGCCAGTTTTGGATGGGCCAGACCTATTGTTGGTGGGCCTTTAATTAAAAACTCAAAAAAAAAAAAAAAATAATAATAATAATAATACGTTATTACTGCTTAACCTAATAAAAAATATTGACTAATATAGCCTACTGTTATATTATCTGTGTGTACGCATAATATAGATTTTAATAGCTTGATGCTTTTTAAATATTTTGTTGCATTGTTAAAAGTTTTGGTGCATAGGACAGACCACGATCGCTCTCCATTGTTCTGATCAAAGAATTGCGTTCTGAAATCTCCATTACGCATCATAAGCATCATACCTGGGCTGCATTTTCCGATATCATTGTCTCTTAGCGCACTACGAATACTCTTAAGGTATAACTTAACTAAAGGTATACTACCACTAAAGGTATTCGGTTGTTAAGTGATGACGTAAGAAGCGCTGTTTCTCGGTCCAGGCCTCAACTCGCTTCACTTGAGAATACGACCTCAGCAGCTGTTTATGAGCACTGTTTATTCATATTAATAATTTAAGCTAAATGCTTTCAAACTTATAGTATACACTACAGTCTCCATGCTCACAGCATCCCAAACACAAATAATTTGTATATATTTTGTTTTTATATTTATATTTTCATTGTCTGGCTATCTGGAACTTCGTTATTGAGTTAAAGGTTATCATTATAACTTTTCAATAGTATTCTATAACATTGTGGGTTTATATTTGTTGCTTTCTCGTGGTAACTGATAGAGCGTTTGGACACGGAAGCACTGCTACGTGACGTCAGACTTAACAAGCGAATATCATTGCTAGGTGTCTTCAGGGCTATCATCCACTCGCGAGGCAGAGGCCCTGGCACCCTCCTAGCAATGGCACTGTTTTTGGTAAAACATGATTTTGATGACTTCATTAAGTTTTATTTTATAGAAAACTCTTTTTAAAAGATTTTCATTTTGTATAAATTTGATCTAAATTTTGATCAGTGTTTTATCAATTTAGCAATTTAGCAATTTATTAATTGCCCGTAATTAATAAATAAGAAGCAAATATATAGCAGTCAATTTAATAAGGCGCCGGCACGATCACTTGCATTGCATGTGAACTGGAGGGCACCGAAACTCAGTTTGTGCATCAAAGATTTGAGAAATATAGGCTACATATTACAGAAAGCTTTAAATGTCTACTTTTAAATGAAAATATTCAAACCAAAATAAATAGTCTACTGTCTGATTATGTAATCCATATGAAATGTGCATTTCTCTCTGGTGTTCATGGGGAGTCCGTATCGTCAACTTCATCTTTGCAGCCACACAGAATACAGTAATAAACATCAGTTTATTACTAAACAATTAAATGTCTCCTTGCTAATTTAGGCACATTCATAATCATTACTTTAACCAGTTCTTTGTGGCAAGCTTTATGTGTGCTGTCATAATGCTTATTATCCTGTAGGTTATAGCCTATTTAAGTAATTGAATTAATATAAAGGGGCGATTTGTCCACGAATGGCTTAAAAAAACTATTTTCTGTCAAAATTAGAATATATTAAGTTTTTTATCTATTTTTTTATTTTATTTTGGTGGGCCTGTTGAAAAGCAGGTGGGCCTGATGAGCACAAATGATGCCGTGCCTGCTCCACAGGCTGGATTAATGGATATTATGAATCCCCCCGTCAGCCTCCCTGGCCTATAATATCCATTAATGGCCTATAATACCCAAAGGCCTATAATATCCATTAATGGCCTATAATAGCCCACCCCCCCCATCCCCCGTGCACCCCTAGTTCGTACGTCTATGGCCCAATAAAGATAATTTTGATGAGCAAGTTAAATTGTTGATATGTTCATAAGCTATCAGGCCAATTTTATCCTCTCGTTTCTGTCAAATTAAATCCAGCCATCCAGTATTTTAACTGTTATTAATAAAAGTCATGGGGCAGTTCTTTGAAGTTGGCTTGGTGTGTCCCGACCTGTATAGGTGTGTGTATTGTAGTTAGATGAGTTAGATGATGTATGATGGTATAGTAGTTGTGTCCCAATTCTTAGGTAAATATTTTTCAGGGGAAGGGGTATAAAATAGAATTGGGACTGGGCCTAAGTTTGGTTACTATAAGCAACTGTGCAAGTATGTCAACTAATTCTACTAAACCTAACCCTAACCTAACAATCTACCAATTCTTTGAGAGGTGCAGTGCTTTGAGACATTGAGATGTACATGTAAAGTTCTTACAGCTAGTAGAATGTTTAAAGCAGACTATTAGTATAAAGTGTTACTGAATATGTTTGTAGTTATAGATCTACTTAAAGAAAAAAAGTGGCTAGAATATTGAGCAAGGGCAGTAATATTTACATTCTTCTATAAACAGTACATGGACTTTGTTGTATAGAAGACCATACTTAACTCCAAACAATTCCTACAGGGCATAACAAGCAGGACAGGTTTTTTTTTATTTTGGCCTTTTACATCACAAATAAAATAAATGAGTTAGGGAAGAATGAGTCATAGAATTAATTTGTTGCTGTATGAGTCTTTTTGCTTTGGCCCATTTTTATGAGTGCCAACTGTACAGACATCTCCACTTCTTTATACATCTCTATTAAGCTGTAGAAATTAAACATTCACATAATTGAAAAACACTATTAGACTTGTGTTACCTTTCATTTTCCAGCTCCAAAATACATCAGCAGTCTTGTGACTGTGTGTTTATTGTTATGATTTATTACACACGTCTGGGCAGCTTGTCCACGAAATGTGCCTATACTACAACACACTGTTTATCACCTCATTTAATTCACCATACACATTATGAATGACTTATTTTATGTGACAGTGCATGCAGCCATTCTCAAACATGTGGTTTATGGTACCTTTTGGTTCTTTCCAAGCCCCTGTGCACTGTGAATTCATGATTTCTTTTACTTTTGTTTTGCTCAGCGGTTTTTGTTTGCGCTTTTGGCTCCACAAACATTTAACTCAAATTGTTACGCCTGGACATATAAATGCTTATACAGATACTTTTCTGCAAGTTTCAAAAGACTAGAGCTATGGGATCTTTCCAAAATTTCATATCATAACACACAATCACGATCTGCTCAAACTTTATATATGATATCAAGAAAATCCAGACTGTACTAAACCTATAGACTTATTTATTTGGACATTTTAAAACACAGTTTTGCATTAAACAATCAGTTGTCAAAATTGACATTTTTGTGTATATATGAAAATCAAGGTGCGTACCTTAAACCTGTGCACACAGAAAGCAGTAACTGTTTAGTACAGTTTAATGTTCTTTTAATAACTCTTTTTAAGTAACTCATGTAGAATGCATGTCACACCAGTAAAATAAGATTTGACTGAATTGAAATGTTTGGGCTCTTATGGAGGGGCCAACGTACAATTCATAATTTTTGGAAGACAAAATCGAAACGATTTATAAGTGAAATCATCACACAACCCTAGTGCCGAGCACACAATTTACTATCAATGTACCACAAGAATGACTGTCATACAAAGATTGATCTGTGCAGCACAGCTTCAAGTTGAACACACCTAACTTTTTTTAAATAAACCACCTCACCAAACAGACCCCTGAGTTTTGGCAGGTTACATGTGCGATGCAGAGAGAGTGAAATAGCAGACTTGGTAATTAATATTGTTATTTACATATGACAGGCTCATAAAGCATAAGACATGGGAAATACAGTTACAAATGGACTCTGCTTTTCCATTTAAAAATTTGCAATGTCTGTCAATTTGCAAAAACGCTGTGACGAGTCAGCTGCCTCCTCCCTGATTGTCACCGTCACCCCGTCCTAAATCGCCGCCCTTCACCAGGCTCCCGACTGGAGTGAGTGTTTGAGAGGAGGGGCGCTGGACGAGTCAGGGATGGCGGAGTGTGATGGGGCACACCTGAAGGAAATGGAGCCTCATCACCGCCGCTGTTTAAAAGCCAAACGCGCCTCTCCTCAGGAGACCGGTCTCTTCCCCGTGCATGCACGCTGGTGTCCTCGCGGGTCCCGCGCAACAAGAGACGTAAGCTGCCAGACCCGCGATCCGGAGGAGAACCGCACCCGTTTACACGGCCGACGGGCCAGGATGCCGGGCCGTCCATCCCCTACCAGCGCCACGGCCAAAGAGAGAGATGCGGCCGCTAGAGGAAGCCGCCGCCCCTCGCGCCCCGGACCAAGGAGGGGAGCGCGTGTGGCCGCCGGACTCCGCCCCTTACCTGGACCCTTCCTCCATGAACACTGCCCGACCCACACGAACCCCGCAGCATGACGAGGACACCAGATTCCCTGTTTTTTTTGGACCCTTTCCCCCTTTGGCCACTTTTATTCCCTGTGTTATTTTATGATTTCTGTTAATAAAAGCCTCTCCGAGGCCTGAAGCCACACCCATTGTGTCTGTCTTGTGCTCCTCCCGTGACACTGGTGGAGAATGCGGGCAAGGCGGAGCCTAGACAGCGCAGTTGGGAAACATCTGGTGACGTCACTCCCTCTCGCTTGCAAACGTTCGTGAGAACCCAGACTGGGACGGAGGAAAACTGGGGACAGCCTCCCAGCCACAAAAGGGGTAAGTGACTTCTGTTATTGTCATTTTACGCTGTGGTTGGTTGAGGCTGTCACTAAAACCCGGTTTCTCTGTCCCTCTTCCGGTGCGCTGCGAGAGGGAGGACCGCCCGGAGAGGAATCCCCGCCCACTCCGACCGTTTGGAGCCTGGTTGAGGATGGTAGCACTCTCGTGTGGGCGGCGCCCTGATGACAGGGATGTCGCTTGGGAGGGGGAATGTGACGAGTCTGCTGCCTCCTCCCTGATTGACACTGGCACCCCGTCCTAAATCGCCGCCCTTCACCAGGCTCCCGACTGGAGTGGGTGTGTGAGAGGAGGGGCGCTGGACGAGTCAGGGCTGGCGGTGTGATGGGGCACACCTGAAGGAAATGGAGCCTCATTACTGCCGCTGTTTAAAAGCCCAACGCGCCTCTCCTCAGGAGACCGGTCTCTTCCCCCGTGCATGCACGCTGGTGTCCTCGTGGGTCCAGGAAGGGTGCGTTGAGGGACTCCCGCGCCACAAGAGACGTGAGCTGCCGGACCCGCGATCCGGAGGAGAACCACACCCGTTTACACGGCCGACGGGCCAGGATGCCGGGCCGTCCATGCCCTACCAGCGCCGCGGCCAATGAGAGAGATGCGGCCGCTAGAGGAAGCCGCCGCCCCTCGCGCCCCGAACCGAAGAGGGGAGCGCGTGCGGCCGCCGGACTCCGCCCCTTACCTGGACCCTTCCTCCATGAACACTGCCCGACCCACACGAACCCCGCAGCACGACGAGGACACCAGATTCCCTGTTATTTCGGACACTTTCCCCCTTTGGCCACTTTTATTCCCTGTGTTATTTTATGATTTCTGTTAATAAAAGCCTCTCCGAGGCCTGACGCCACGCCCACTGTGTCTGTCTTGTGCTCCTCCCATGACAACGCACACAATAATGCAAAATTTGCAATTACATTTGGATTTTGTCACAATTGATGTATTGGAAATACAATTTGTAACTCCTTTTGAAAATTACCTGGAACATTATTCCATACATAAATGCCCCTATGGGCAGGTGTTGAAAATTAGCACATGTGCTATAACACTTTAAACAATGCTTCTGGTTTGTCCAATATTATTGCTATGTCCATATGAAATAAATAAATAAATACTTGTCCTTGCAGAATTCATAATTCTACAAGGATAAAATGTCAGATTTGTCATGTCGTATTACAGAAATTCTGATATTTTGTGAACACAACATCAACTTCAGATGTTCTGACTGACTATTATTGATTACAGATATTGACTATTGAATGTTATTTTGTGCATTCAAAAGTTATTATAAACTTGAACATTTTACTTTAGCAATAATATATTTCAGTGCATGCATTGGTCATGCTAATGCCCTGTAGTCTTGCTGTGGTTAGAATCTGCATAACAGCCTCTTATAATTGTCATGATGTCATGACGCATGTTTGTCTTTGGTGATTCAGAAAGGATTTGGGTGAACACTTTTGCCTTATGATGATTTAACAAAGACCGCCAAAAAGAAACCTTACCAGCCATGACTGTGGCTTGTGAACAAAGAATCACATTTTTGTTTTCGTAAAACTTTACATCATCCTTCTTGTGTGGTGCCTGAAAGGGTCTTCAAAAATCTCAGACTGCGTCAAACAAAAATGTTGATATTCAACAAACACATTGCTGCTAGCTTACTACATATTACAGATTCTTTCAACATTGCTTACTGTTTACAATTTAGATGCAATATGCACTGTTTCGTGACTATTATTTAGATCTTCTGCAACAAAATCACCTTCTTGGTACAAATATTAAGAGAAAATCACCAATGGTTGTTTGGTATAAAAGGAATGAGTTTAGTCTGAACATTGGGGGTTGATGCCATTTTCCTGGATCGATCACAAATGCCCTCTGTTCCAGTGGCGTGCACACAGGGTGGGGGGTGAAGTGTTTGGGATCTTTTGCTCCTGCCCCTTATATCGCCAAACCCCAAGCATGACCATCTGGATTTCATTTTAATGTGTCCCATTACACAATTCAGCATAGCTGTTCTAGGTTGGATGAATCAAAAGTTTCCTCTAATAAGAATCACTTGTTAGAGCAAGAAAGTAACAGTGTAAAAACGAAGGAAATAATTATCTGAAGACACGGACACTCCCAATTATATATATATAAAAAAAGAAAATTACTTTCCTTGTCTGAGTATTAGAACACTTTAAGATCAAATTTATGAACTTGGATCATAAGTTGGACTGTTTTATACATTTTGATCTGTAAATAGAGTCTGTAAATAAAAGCCCCCCCCCCCAACATCTTAGTTAATTTAAGCTTCAGGTGACACTTTGAGGATTTTATGTCTGTAGTCCATGAACAGCAGGCAACTCAACAAAGTGTACTTACCAAGAGCAGATAGCAAAACAGTAAAATAGCCTAGCTGTGTTCTAGGTTTCACAACTTTAAAACTGACTTAAATCTTAAATATGTGCATGTGCACTTTTAGCACATGATACTTAGCCATTGAAAGACATCCATCAGCAGGTGTACATAGCCCAGCGACACAGTCCATAAGGCCTCTAAGTCCACTTTGAATAGACTTACACATTTTATTGAATATGTTGCTATGGAGAGTAAGCCAGGGATAGACTTACATATGTTCAATGATGTGGATATAGAACAATGAAAATAGTGACCTCTATCGTCTTTAACTATGGAAGTCACTCCAAATTCTCAGAACCACAGTTATTTAACTGAATGAAATTAAACTAAATGAATAGACTTCTTTACAAATTGGGGAAGCAAAACTTTAAAAAGAAAATATCTATTTGGTAAAAAGCACAACACCAGAATCCATAAGTTACAAACAGACAATCCATAGGGGCTTTCCCACTGTAGTTTAGGGAACTAGTCAGCATGGCATTCCTTAGAGGATCAGTTTCCCCCTTGGACTGTTTTCCTGGTAACATTTGCACCAGCAGCAGGAACTCTTAACTGGTAAACAGTGACGTATTTATTCACAGAATTTACAAACATCAAACAACCAGTGAATGGAGGACACTGTGATCTGAGTTGTTTGTGTTGTGTGTCATGGGTTTTCATGGGTTTTGATATCATCAAGGTTGAGAAAAGAACAACGCTGCAGACAGCAAGTAGCTAAATGCTGTTATGGCAGTTTTTCGTGTTTGATGGGTAAATAATTTCACATGTTTTAAAAATGCTGGGTAGCTGGTGTTTCATATGCATCAAATGCATCACTGGTAGGTCCTATAGAACTAATTTAGACCATACTCTGAAGAAGGAGCTAAATTAGTTCCCCCAAATGAAGTTTCTAAAACGAAAAACATTCCTAGTACCTGTGGTGTGAACACATTAAAAAGTGGGTACTTGCCAGTGAGGAAAAGGGCTCAGAAAATCACTATGGATCCCTGACATTCAAGCCATCTCATTTTTGCACTTTTGTCATCTGGTCAGCACTACAGAGCACCGAATACCAGGACAGCCAGGCACAATAACAGTTTCTTTCCCCAGACAGTCTACCTCATGTTATATGTTCTCCCATTGTGCAATAAAAGTATGTGCAATAACCTTTTACTTATTTATCAACCTACATCTTAAAGTAAATTTACAGCTTTAAAAATATACTAAAAAAGTACCAGAAAAAAACTACTTAATTGCAGTAACGTGAGTAGTTGTAATTCGTAGGTAACGAATTACAGCTACTCACGTTACTGTAATTAATTGTTTTTTCTTGTACTTTTTTTAGTATATTTTTAAAGCTGTAAATTTACTTTAAATAAAATTAAGCAAAATAATCAACTTTGTTATTTTTAAATCATAGTTCATTACTTAGTACGTCAACAATTTGAATTGATATTCAAACCTTTGATGGCACTTCAGTAGCCAATAAAGATATTAGTTCATAAACCGAGCAATAAAAGCCCTAATATCTGAACCGGTAAAAGCACCGCTGCAGCAGCTGAAAAGAGCTTGTCAGACAATGAGGGAGCTCAGTGTAATTTATGGACTCAAAGCTTGGAGAAATAAACTACATGGTAGTGTTATATTTATATATTTTGATACTGAAACTGAAATATCTGACACGGTTCCATTACTAATTTTCCACATTATCAACTGTATATACACCGATAAAATATGCGTCTCTCCTCTCCGACAGTGACTTTGACACGCACCTGCCTTCTGTCAATTACAAAGTCTGAATGTCCACGTGGGATTGCAGGTATTCTGCATAATTTTTAGCATTCCTTCCCAAATGTGTTGAGCGCTTTATTGTAACATGAGAACACAGTCATTTGACCACAGAAAACTGGATGCAATGTAAATTGATCGGGCTTTGGTCTGTTTCTGAGCATGGTAAGGCACCCAAAGGCCACATTTGGTGTAATCGGCAGGGTCTCTAGGTGGTTGCTGGTGTTATTATTACAATAATACTGCTTTTTTTCCCCTCTTTGTCTCCTCCCCCTAAGTTTTATGTACTGTATGTTGAAACTTGGTAAATGGTTGATCATTTGTGTAGGTGAAAAATAAATAGAGGTAAACAGTGGCTGGCAAGAGGACATTGCTGGAGCACCGTGACATCATATTTGACGTTGGGGTTCGAGGTCAAAATTGTTGTACTTCCCACCTATATTTGTGTTTTTATTTTTGTTTGTTTGCTCTCCCTATAGCTATATTATGTCCAAGGAAGTGGAAAACCCAGATTAGGGCCCTGACAGAACAGCTTCAGCAGCTACATGCTGATAATGTCAAGCTTTGGCAGGAAGCAGCAGTTCATCAGAATGCAGTGGAAGGACAGGGAGGGGTAGCAAATAGTCATGACGATGGTCTTACTGGCCCAAAGTATAACTTGATTCCCTGTGAGTGGAAATAACCAAGGTTTTCAGGCAGTGTGGGTGCCGGATACCTTAGGGTAGAGGAATGGGTAGATAAATCTTGTAGATGTTTAAATTCTAGATATATGATTCCAATGAAGCAGGCTTTGTTATTGTATGACCATTTGGAAGTGGAGGCAAAGTCTGAAATTAGGTTCCGTCCAGTGTCAGATAGAAAAAATCCTGAACAAAATGTATCTATTCAGCTTGAAACATTTGGGTGTTCGCAATCATATATAGGAGCACCGAAACAGTTTGTTTCAAGATGTCAGCGGGATGGGGAGATGTGCAAAAATTCTCTCATTCCTTGATGGCTTTAATGGAAGTAAGTTAAGCGCAAGAACCCCACAGATATTCATGACTCTGATAAAATGATACATGACCATTTTGCAGAGTATGTTCATGGTGGTACAATTCGCTGAGAATTGAAATGTCTTATTAGACAACAACCATCTATAATCTTTATTGAAATTCACAGTGAAGCAATATGTTGGGCTGATAAGGGAGAGAGGTGTAGTGCCCCTCCCCGTTCCAGAGCTTACTACTGTGAAGCTTATAATAATGTAGTAGACCAGAAGGTAAAGACTAGTGCTGTGGTAGCTGAACCTAATAAATTAATAAATTGAAAGAGACCCTGTGTAAGCAACAGGTGCAATTGGACACTATTCTGCAGCAGTTATCTACTCCAGCTTGGCATGTTCCATCTAATGGCCCAAATAGTTGGCCCAAACGCTATCGATTTGATTTAGAAGGCTATTTGTATGCGACATGGGCAATCAGGGTATATTGCTAGACGTTGTAATAATCAGGAAGGGCGTACAAGCCATGGGGGAAATGGTCAGTCCACTGGGTTGCAGGGAAACTAACCACATCTAGCACTCAGAGCCAGGTTCTAGATAGTGATTTTGTTGGTTCACCATGGAAATTTAATGCATTCACTGCCCATTCTGAATATTTAAAAATACTGAATATTTTTGATAGTTGATACCAAGAAATGTTTAGCCAACATGGTGCTGCATTGTTAAATTCCCCTCCAGCTATAGATCTACCTGAACCCTTGAAATATCCTTTGACTGAATGCCGGTTTTTTTTAACATTTGGCTGATTCCGAATTTATTGGTTATGTTTCAGCCCCTCCTGGTCTTCCTCTTTACATCCCTGCTGGATCCTTTAAGTTAGTTCAAGCTTAATTCATGCAGGGAGTAAGTACACATCTGTATTTATAGAGCCCCCTGTGCAGGCGACTAGCAACTACCAGCAGACCTCCTGATCCCATGTGCGCTTGTAGTTCTGGGAAATGGAATTGTACATGTACCCTTAGTTTATATTGGGACTCATGATAGATGGTTACAACCTCACACATTTTTGGGTAGACTCCAGATGGTGAGTATACAGTCTTGTTCAAAATAATAGCAGTACAATGTGACTAACCAGAATAATCAAGGTTTTTAGTATATTTTTTATTGCTACGTGGCAAACAAGTTACCAGTAGGTTCAGTAGATTGTCAGAAAACAAACAAGACCCAGCATTCATGATATGCACGCTCTTAAGGCTGTGCAATTGGGCAATTAGTTGAAAGGGGTGTGTTCAAAAAAATAGCAGTGTCTACCTTTGACTGTACAAACTCAAAACTATTTTGTACAAACATTTTTTTTTTCTGGGATTTAGCAATCCTGTAAATCACTAAACTAATATTTAGTTGTATGACCACAGTTTTTTAAAACTGCTTGACATCTGTGTGGCATGGAGTCAACCAACTTGTGGCACCTCTCATGATTCTTTAACAACATTCCACAATTCATTCACATTTCTTGGTTTTGCTTCAGAAACAGCATTTTTGATATCACCCCACAAGTTCTCAATTGGATTAAGGTCTGGAGATTGGGCTGGCCACTCCATAACATTAATTTTGTTGGTTTGGAACCAAGACTTTGCCCGTTTACTAGTGTGTTTTGGGTCATTGTCTTGGTGAAACAACCATTTCAAGGGCATGTCCTCTTCAGCATAGGGCAACATGACCTCTTCAAGTATTTTAACATATGCAAACTGATCCATGATCCCTGGTATGCGATAAATAGGCCCAACACCATAGTAGGAGAAACATGCCCATATCATGATGCTTGCACCTCCATGCTTCACTGTCTTCACTGTGTACTGTGGCTTGAATTCAGAGTTTGGGGGTCGTCTCACAAACTGCCTGTGGCCCTTGGACCCAAAAAGAACAATTTTACTCTCATCAGTCCACAAAATGTTCCTCCATTTCTCTTTAGGCCAGTTGATGTGTTCTTTGGCAAATTGTAACCTCTTCTGCACATGCCTTTTTTTTAACAGAGGGACTTTGCGGGGGATTCTTGAAAATAGATTAGCTTCACACAGACGTCTTCTAACTGTCACAGTACTTACAGGTAACTCCAGACTGTCTTTGATCATCCTGGAGGTGATCATTGGCTGAGCCTTTGCCAGTCTGGTTATTCTTCTATCCATTTTGATGGTTGTCTTCCGCTTTCTTCCACGTCTCTCTGGTTTTGCTCTCCATTTTAAGGCATTGGAGATCATTTTAGCTGAACAGCCTATCATTTTTTGCACCTCTTTATAGGTTTTCCCCTCTTTAATCAACTTTTTAATCAAAGTACGCTGTTCTTCTGAACAATGTCTTGAACGACCGATTTTCCTCAGCTTTCAAATGCATGTTCAACAAGTGTTGGCTTCATCCTTAAATAGGGGCCACCTGATTCAAACCTGTTTCTTCACAAAATTGATGACCTCAGTGATTGAATGCCACACTGCTATTTTTTTGAACACACCCCTTTCAACTAATTCAACTAATTGCCCAATTGCACAGCCTTAAGAGCGTGCATATCATGAATGCTGGGTCTCATTTGTTTTCTGAGAATCTACTGAACCTACTGGTAACTTGTTTGCCACGTAGCAATAAAAAAATATACGAAAAACCTTGATTATTCTGGTTAGTCACATTGTACTGCTATTATTTTGAACAAGACTGTATGTCCCAGTAATCAACCTGTGAGTTTTTGTGAGGTAGAGATTGTTCCAGGCTCCACTGTATTTATTCAGTCAGCTGAGGCAAGGAACCATACCGTCCCAGGATTTGATGAGTTGTCATGGTCAAATTTGTCATGTTGGGAACAAAAGGAAGCTAAGGCTTTATTATACAAGTAAATAGTAGGCCAGAACGTTGATGATTTGGGGTGTACCAATTTCATAGAACATGAAATTCCTTTACTAGATGACACACCAATTAATCAGCACTACTGTACATATGCCTTCCCTCATCTCTTGTTGTGGTCAACAAGAAAAATTAGTCCATCTGTTTGTGTGTTGATTATCGTCAGCTAAATTCAAGAAAGGATGCATTTCCCCTTCCACGTATAGAGGAATCTTAAGATGCTGTTACTGGTGCCTGCATGTTTTCGACCTTGGACTTGGCTAGTGGTTACAATCAAGTAACGGTAGCAGAGAAGGACTTAGCCTAGACTGCATTTTGTACACCATTTTGCCTCTTTGAGTTTCAGAGGATGCCTTTTGGCTTGTGCAATGAACCTGGAACATTCCAGAGACTGATGGAGTGCATTTTTGGGGATCAGCAACTTAATTTCCTTCTCCTATATTTAGATGATGTAGTGATCTTTTCTACATCTTTCATTAAACATCTAGAGAGGCTTCAGATAGTTTTGCAGAGATTGCAACAGAATGGACTGAAACCTAAGCTCAGAAAAATCTCATTTTTTCCAGCCAGAGGTGAAATATCTTGGACATGTTATTTTAGCAGCTGGGGTTACTATGGACTCCGAGAAGATCAGTGTAGTCTAAAAGTGGAAGACTCCAGCGACAGTCACCAAATTCCGGTCTTTCCTAGGGTTTGCCTCTTATTATAGAAGGTTTGAAGGTTTGCTGCTGCTCTCCACAAGTTGATGACAAAACTTCAGCCCTCTAGGAAGGAATCCAGAGCAGGATCATGCGGTTCCCTTGAGGACCATTGGGATTGGAGTTGTAATCAGGCATTCATTGCTCTGAAGGAGAAGCTTATATCAGCACCAGTTTTGAGGTATGCAGACTTCACCAGACCATTTGTCCTTGAGGTGGATGCTGGTAATTTTGGTCTGGGGGCAGTATTGTTGCATGAAAAAGGGGGGCACCGGTGGCCAATTGCATATGCCAGTAGAGGACTGAGACCCACAGAAAGGAATATGACTAATTATTCAGCAATGAAATAGTAGTTTTGTGTGCTTAAATGATCCGTTATGGAAAAGTTTAGAGATTACCTTCTTAGCACTAGATTTAGGGTGTACTCACACTAGGCATGGTTGCCATGAACCGGGCCCGAGTACGATTGTCCCCCCTCCCCACTCCCCCTCTGGCCTGCACTCACATATAGGGTTTCAGCATTCGTGCCGGAGCACGCTTACGTCATTATGGTGCGACGGTTTCGGGATAAACAGGAAGAGCGGCGCTCTATGAACACAATGGAGTGCATCACTCTGTTTTCTTTGTGGATAATTTTGTGTTGTTTGGTCCACAGCCTGTTGTTAAACAGATGTGTCGCCTTAGTGGCGCGAACATTTTCACGTAACCGTGCTGCTCGTATGAGGATGTTTGCAAGATACCAGCTGAAGTGCAGCAAGGACTTTGCAGTTTTTAGTTTTTTTATGCGTTTTGCACCTCTGCCGTAGACCAAAGCGACCCTTTCCCTGCCATGTTGGTTTTGGAGCGTCACAAAACCGTGATGCAAAGCGTCCTTTTCCGTGCACCGGCACGGTTAGCGCTCACATTCTATGCGAACCGCGCCCGATTCCAACTGAACCGTGCCCTGGCCCACCTCTTCCAAGCGGGCCAGGGCCGGCCAATCGAGCCGCGACCAGGCACGATTCGGAGCACTCACACTAGTCAAACGAACCGTGCTTTGGTGGTCAAATGCACTCGGGCACGGTTCAAACTGGCAGTGTGAGTACACCCTTACAGTGATAACTGACAAGAATCCCTTCTGCTACCTCCGTAGGGCCAAATTGGGGGCAGTAGAATAACGATGGGCAGCACAACTGGCACTCTTCGATTTCACAATTATGTACAGGCCAAGTTCCTCCAACAAGAATGCAGATGCATTGTCCCGCTTGCCTCAACCATCACCGAGCTCCATGAAGGAAGTCACTTTTGGCATTACTGTCCCTGAGGCGGTAGAAATAATTGTTGACAGCTCTGGTAAAAACTCATCTGCCTCTATATCAACCGTGGAGGCAGTTCCAGCATGGAGTAAAGTAGACTTACAAATATTGAAGCAAGAAGATCCAATGATACAGACTTTCTTTTTATATTGGAGGCAAGGCACAATTCCTATGGCTGTGGAATGAGGAAAGGAATCTCCGGCAGTTATAGAGTTGGTGCAAAGAGGATCCAAGAACAGCACGGAGTCCTGTATCATAAGAGTCACGTACCTGGCGGTAAAGAAGTAGTTCTGCAATTATTGTTACCACAGAGATTGAAAACTGAAATACTTACCAGTCTCCTGTGGAAAGAACCACCACCTTTGTAGGTCAGCATTGTTATTGGCCATTTGAGCAACAAGATATTGAACGCTGGTGTCAGGAGTGTCATGTGTGTCTTGCAGCTAAGGTGTTACAGCTAAAAGTAAGAACTTTTATGGGACGTCTGCTGACATCTAGACCACTGGAAATTGAGGCTATAGATTTCACTGTGTTGGAACAAGCCAGTGATGGTAGAGAAAATCTTCTAGTTGTAACTGATGTGTTCTCTAAGTTTGCAAAAGCATACCCTACACCAGACCAGAAAGCAAGTACGCTGGTTCTATGTATATGGGGCCCCCAAACGTATCCATTCGGATCAAGGTCAAATTTTGAGAGTGAGTTACTGAAACGCATCTGTCAGTTGTATGGAATCGAGAAGTCACACACTAGCCTGTACCACCCAGAGGGTAATGGGGAGTTCGAACGGTTCAATAGGACACTCTATGATTTGATGCGTACTCTACCCCGAGAAGAGGAAAGAAGATGGCCCCAACATCTGCCTCAATTGTTAGAGAATTTAGCCAGGATGCCGAGGTCACACCTCTACTCTTTTCGAAAGACATCCTTGGATTTTTAATGACCACAGAGAGTCAGGACCTCTGTTTAATGTCTCATCTGAAGGACAGTGCTTGTTGACAGTATTGTGCCCCCATCACTACACTGGGGCACTAGGACCCACACAGACCACATGGTGAGCACGCCCTGCTGGCATCACTAGCACCTCTTCCTGCAGCAACCTAGTTTTCCCAGGAGGTATCTCATCCAGGTACTGACCAGGCTCAGCCCTGCTTAGCTTCAGTGGACAACCGGTCTTGGGCTCCAGGGTGATATGGCTGCCGTTTGACAATCATTTGACGATTTATCTTTAAGTATAAATACAGTTGGAAGCAGCAGCTGCTTCTAGTACTCAAGATAGTCTAGACGGAAATAGGGGTCCACGCGCAACCCCAGTTTTTTTTTTTTTTATGCCACCTGATTTTTTTAAATAATAAAAGTGTCTATTTTCATAATCTGCTAGGTACCAAGCTGAAATAATGTCCTAAAGGGTTATTTTTTAACCCTTTGCTGCACCCAAGCGGAACCTGAAAAATCAAAAAATGATTTAGAAAGTGGCATAACATTAGAATTAAACAACATACAGAGACAACTGAACACATTTTCCCATACAATTCTGACCCCAGGAATTTAATGGAATGGTTATTTTTGACATTTGATAACATATTGACTTTATTTCTAGACAAAAATAGCAAAAAATGGCCAAAGATGTGTAGAGGATAAATTATTTTTTCATATTCTCAAGTGCATAGGTTATTTTTTTTCCCCACAACCTGTTATTTCTTTATCATTCAAGTGTGTATTTTAAGATTAAGTTGGGTACCAAGCTGAAATAATGTCCAAAATGCTTTATTTTTAACCCTTTGCACCAAACCCAAAATACAATATGCTAATTTTTTTAGAAGGACCTGTATATATATATATATATATATATATATATATATATATATATATATATAAATATTATCTATATCATTATTTAGATAGATAGATAGATAGATAGATAGATACATAGACAGAGTTTCTCTGACAAAACAAGCTAAAGTTGATGCTTCGGCTCAATGAATTTGTAGGGGAAATTAGCAGAATACTTAAAAACATAAATAAAAATAGGCTATAATGGCTTACCAGGATATGACTGTCTTGTAGTCTGATATATAAAAAAAAAAACTCTCCGACAACGAGCAAAGAAAGTATTTAATTTATTTAATTGCTTTATTTCTTCCAAAAGAATTAAAATGAGGAGAATAACTCTTTGTTTGTCCATTTTCCCGCTTCTTGCTTAGCGCTGTCACGGTTGCTAGGCGACAGGATATGAGCAACGGGTAAGGGAGGGAACTGAAAGAAGGGTAGGCTGTCCAAATTCACAAACACCGACTTCCTGGTTTTACAGTCGTCAGAGGACCCCTCCTCCTTCAACCGGGTAGGAAGGATCCTAAGGAGGATGCAGACCCTGAATTTGGACACAGCCACAGAGGCTGGTCCATTCAATTACACAAGATGTGTGTCGAGCCGCAACTAACAGCAAGTGGAAACTCCCAAAGCACATCCTCCTATGTGCTACACTTCAACACCTCTATCGAAGCAAACATGTGAGTTATATGTTAATTTACTGCTTTCGAGGTACCGCATTGTCAGTGCTTAACTCTTTTTGATACAGGTATTTGATTTTGGTATTTACTAAAGTAATTTTCTGTCTTTGTAGCTCACAACCATCCTTTCATGGCTAGGACACTCAGAAACATGTGACTTCAGTATGGAACTTGAGACAGCAATGACAGAAAAGACAGAAAGACTAAAAATTGTGAGGATTTCCAGTCAGGATTTAGACCACATCATAGTACTGAGACTGCTCTCCTTAGAGCTGCAAATAACCTGCTCTTATCATCGATCGTGGTTGTATCTCTCTATTAGTGCTATTGGATCTCAGTGCTGCGTTTGACACTATTGACCACAACATTCTTTTGCATAGACTAGAACACTTTGTTGGCATTAATGGAAGTGAATTAGCATGGTTTAAATCATACTCATATGACCGCTATCAATTCGTAGCAGTGAATGAAGCGGTATCATATCGATCACAAGTGCAGTATGGAGTACCTCTAGGCTCAGTACTAGGGCCGCTACTCTTCACGCTTTACATGTTACCCTTGGGAGATATCATCAGAAAACATGGTGTTAGCTTTCACTGTTATGCTGATGATACTCAGCTCTATATTTCTTCGTGGCCCGGTGAAACACACCAATTTGAAACACTAATGGAATGCATAGTTTATGTAAAAAACTGGATGACGAGTAATTTCTTACTGTGAATTCTGAAAAAAAACTGAGGTGTTAGGACTTAAAAACTCTGCATGTAATAACCTAGAACACTGTCTAAGACTTGATAGCTACTCTGTCAATTCTTCGTCATTAGTTAGGAACCTAGGTGTGCTATTTAATCGCAATCTTTCCTTAGAAAGCCGCGTTTCTAGCAGTTGTAAAACTGCATTTTTCCATCTCAAACATATATCTAAATTACAGCCAATGCTCTCAATGTCAAATGCAGACATGTTAATCCATGCATTTATGACCTCAAGGTTAGATTATTGTAATGCTTTATTGGGTGGTTGTTTTGCATGCTTAGTAAACAAACTACAGCTAGTCCAAAATGCAGCAGCAAGAGTTCTTACTAGAACCAGGAAGTATGACCATATTAGCCCGGTCCTGTCAACACTGCACTGGCTCCCTATAAAACATCGTATAGATTTTAAAATATTGCTTATTACTTATAAAGCACTGAATGGTTTTGCACCTCAGTATTTGAATGAGCTCTTGTTAAATTATAATCCTCCACGTCCACTGCGTTCTTAAAACTCAGGCAATTTGATAATACCTACAATATCAAAATCAACTGTGGGCGGCAGGTCCTTTTCCTATTTGGCGCCTAAACTCTGGAATAACCTACCTAACATTGTTCGGGAGTCAGACACACTCTTGCAGTTTAAATTTAGATTAAACACCCATCTCTTTAACCCTTTAGGGGCCACAGGTTTTTTCCAAAAAAAATTGATTTTGACATCTTAATTTTAAAAAGCTATATCTTAAAAGTGATAAAAGATAGAGACTTTCTGTCAATTATAAAAAATATTAAGGATGAACCAATGTTTATGTAGGGATTACATTTTCCCATCTAATTTGCATATTATGACGTCATATGGTGGTGGCCAGCTTGAATTATAGAATTTTCATGAAAAGTCACATGTTTAAATGATAAAATGCAGCACTTCTTTCCCCCCAAAATGTCCCTCACCTTCTGTGTGCTATATTGCACAATAGTGAATGCTCAGGTAAATAGTAAGTAGTAAACAAACTGTGTAAATCATTACTAATAAATGGTAGAAACAAACTGAATACATGTAGTGGTTGGCCTTTTGCTGTAGAGATTTTCAATTTACTACATACAGCAGGCACTTTGATTCCATGTATGGTGCACATTCATATGACACACAAACACAAGTAGACAAGACCTGTTTAGTTCAAAAGCTATGCCCCTTGTCACACCACCTCTACTCCTGCTACGAGCAGCACGGCCAGATCTGCCTCGCGCACCGAGTGTGCACAGCTCGGACTACTGTCATTGTCATTGCGACTCCCCACCCTGCCTCCACGTTGCCCCCTAACTGTCCTATGAATACTTTGACCTCATCTTACCCAGTGGCATTAGACAAAGTCTCCACTACAATACTGTCACCGCGATTGCGGAGAGACACACGGTCAGAAGACAAAGTTTCACGTCTAGCGCGATAAAAATCTCCCTTGTTCCCCGCAACACTAACACGCCTGCTAATTCCACGATGAACACTCCGACCCAGGGAAACATTGTTCACACCACTGACATTGGGCAAAGGACCAGCTACATTGGGCAAAGGATTCACCATTTGTGCTTGGTGTAGGGCTATACTTTCACTTTCAGTATCACCGTCATGAATGCAGATATTCCTCTTCAGAATCAGGGTCCGCTAATAGAAATCCCAACACTTCATTGCAGCTTTATTGAAGCTTTATTGATGCCATTAGATAATAATAATAATAATAATAATAATAGAAATAATAATGCCAATACTTGCTGATGTTGACAATATTGCTCTGATAAAATGGCTCACTCTCACACTAGCTCCGCTTTTGTTTGCACTGATTCAATGCACTGTAGCACGAAGATTTTGTATAGAAGCATGTCGTTTTTTTTTAGTACAAATGAAATTTGACACCCTATTTGACAAAATTGGCCGTTTTATTCAGTGCCGCATCTTGACGAGTAAACTCGACCCTGGCATCAAGAGGGTTAACCTGGCTTACACATAACACACTAATATGCTTCTATTATCCAATTCTGTTAAATTATTTTTTAGGCTGCATTAATTAGGTAAACCAGAACCGGGAACACTTCCCATAACACCCGATGTACTTGCTACATCATTAGAAAAATGGCATCTACACTAATATTAGTCTGTTTCTCTCTTATTCTGAGGTAACTGTAGCCATCAGATCCAGTCTGTATCCAGAGGAGAGGGTCACTGCAGTCACCCGGATCCAGTACGTATCCAGACCAGATGGTGGATCAGCACCTAGAAAGGACCTCTACATCCCTGAAAGACAGCGGAGACCAGGACAACTAGAGCCCCAGATACAGATCCCCTGTTAAGACCTTGTCTCAGTAACCATCAATACAAGAGGAAACAGATGATTCTTCTGCACAATCTGACTTTGCTGCAGCCTGGAATTGAACTACTGGTTTTGTCTGGTCAGAGGAGAACTGACCCCCCAACTGACCCTGGTTTCTTCCGAAGGTTTTTTTCTCCATTCTGTCAGCGTTGGAGTTTTGGTTCCTTGCCGCTCTCGGCTCTGGCTTGCTTAGCTGGGGTCACTTCATTTACAGCGATATTGTTGACTTGATTGCAAATAAATGCACAGACACTATTTAAACTGAACAGAGAAGACATCACTGAATTCAATGATGAACTGCCTTTAACTATCTTTTGCATTATTGACATACTGTTTTCCTAATCAATGTTGTTCAGTTGCTTTAACACAATGTATTTTGTTTAAAGCACTATATAAATAAAGGTGATTTGACTTGAGTTAAAACTTTTATAGCAGTATTGGTGATAGCCAATTGTATCCAAAGACAAGTCCTCTAATTTCAATGGAATCTGTTCACAAATATCCCTCATGTGGTATGGTGAACTGACGTCTTCACAGAGTCTTATATCTTGTATACTGTGTAGGGCTGGGACAACGCATCGAGGTCGAGAGAGAGCCCCGGCTGTGCGCGCACACTCACAGTCATCAAACTACACGAGCACTGTCTTGCTCTCTCTCTCTCTCTCTCCCTCGTGCATATTAACCAAAATCATTAGAAATTATAGAAAAAGGGCGGAACGCCAAAGTTTCACGTGGAGCATTCTGAGATTTTTTTTTTTCTCCATGACAGGCTGCTGGCTCCCACTGTCAATTTTTTTTTTTTTTTTTTTTTTTTTTTTTGGGAAAAGCACTCTCTGTATTAGCTTAAAGCCCTCAAGTTTACATTGGTTACTGTATTCTTTCAATTGCTCTAAACAAGTATTTTGGGTGACCTTTTTTATTGAATGCTAGACATCAAGTTGTTGTTATTTTCATCTGAAAGAAGAACTTTTTTCAGTAAGTTAGTCCCTATGTGTTCAGTAAGCTTGTTTCAGTAAGCTATGTGTTCTCAAGGCTTCAAGGTTTTATTGAATGCTATCTCTATACAAGTTCAAAGTAATGCATTCTTAGTCAGTCTTTTTATTTTGTAATTTTAAGAGAAATAAACATATATTACAATGTTAAGTAATTCATGTCTTTTTTTATTTATTCAGATATGTAAATCAACATGTATAAATTGTTAGTAGTCAATTAATGAGGAGATAATCGAAATCAAATCTGTCTGAAAAAAAAAAATCGTTAGATTAATCGATGCATCGAAAAAATAATTGCTAGATTAATCGTTTAAAAAATAATCGTTTATCCCAGCCCTAATACTGTGTAGATATGTGTAATGATGACTGACTCGACATGGGATCCATTTGCAAGCTTTTATTAGAACACTCGTAGTCGTACAGGCGAAGGGTCAGGATCAGCAAACACAGTATAGTAGAGATATCAGAATCGTAGTCAATACCAAGCAGTGGGTCGGGGTAACCAGCAAGTATCACAGTCCGTATTACAATCTGGGTTCAAAGGTAGGCAGCAAAGGTTCTAGGATCGATAATCATCAAGGGTTGGCAACTGGGATAGCAAGACAGGGTATAACGCTCAGAAATGTTAGCCGTGGCAGAAACAAGACTTCGCAATGAGGTGACGCCAAAGTCTGGCTTATATGGCAGTCTCTGATATGGAACACCTGGCCGGTGATCAGTCCAAGGTACGGGGCTGTTGGGTAATGTAGTGCGTATCAGTGTAAGTGAGTGTTTGGATGCCTGTAGGTGTCAGTATTCGGGCGATGGTGCCCTCTGCTGGCCTCTGGAGGGACTCACGGGGTTCGTACTCGTGACAGAGCCCCCTCCCTGCGAACGCCTCCTGGCGTGAGGTGGAGGGCGACGTCGGGGTCTTCCTCGAGGTCGAGGGGCCGGTTTCTCTGGATGTTCTCTATGGAAATCCGTGGTTAAGTTGGGGTCAAGAATGTCCTCGGCATTGACCCAGGAATGTTCCTCTGGACCGTACCCCTCCCAGTCAACCAAGTATTGGAGAACTCGTCCCCGACGTCTTGAATCAAGCAGCTCTCGCACCTGATAGGTCTCCTCGCTCTCCACCTGAACCGGTTGGGGACTCTGCTCACGGGACCTCCCCTCACCCTCCTCCTCAGGGGCAGCAGCGGGCTTGAGCAGTGACATGTGGAAAGTGGGAGAAATACGATATGTGTCAGGCAAAGCAAGGCGGAATGACACAGGAGTGATTTGTTGTGTGATTTTGAATGGACCCACGTACCTAGGACTTAGCTTTCGGCATGGCAATCTCATCCGAAGGTCTCTGGTGGACAGCCAGACCCATTGACCCGGTTGGTAGGTGTGTCCAGGGCGTCGACGACGGTCGGCCTGTTCCTTCAGGCGCCGTACAGCTTGTTGAAGATGTACATGGGCCTGATTCCATGTGTCCTCGCTTCGTTGAAGCCAATCAGTAACAGCGGGAACATTGGTGGGTTCACCTGACCAGGGGAACATGGGTGGTTGGTACCCTAGAACGCATTTGAAGGGGGTGATTCCAGTGGAAGGCTTGATCAGGGAATTCTGAGCATATTCGGCCCATAGGAGAAAACGAGACCAGTCCTCTTGATGGGAGCTGCAGTAGGAGCGAAGGAACCGAGTGAGCTCCTGGTTGAGGCGTTCCACTTGACCATTGGCTTCGGGGTGATAGCCAGACGTAAGACTTACGTTGACCCCTAGGGCTTGAAAGAAATCCTTCCATAAACGAGAGGTGAACTGAGGACCTCTATCCGAAACGATGTCGTCAGGTATGCCGTAAAACCTGAACACCCAATTACACAGGAGTTCGGCGGTCTGAAGAGCAGTAGGGAGTTTGGGTAGAGGTATGAGGCGACAAGCCTTGGAGAATCGATCGATGATCGTGAGTATGACCGTGTTACCCTGGGATAGGGGTAAGTCTGTGATGAAGTCTATGGCAAGGTGTGACCAGGGTCGTTGAGGGATAGGAAGAGGTTGAAGGAGTCCAGCTGGCAGTTGACGAGGGGTTTTGTGCATGTTACACGTCTGACAGTTCTGAATGAATTTAATGGTGTCGGGGTTAATGGTCTCCCACCAGAAGCGGTTCTTGAGGAGATGGAGTGTGGCTGTGATGCCGGGGTGACCGGAGGCAGGAAGACAGTGAATATGACTCAGGACCTGATCACGGTGAGGGGCAGGTACGTAGGTTTTATCCGGTGGACAGGCGGCTGGTGGTGCTTCTTGTGAATTGTGTTGTTCAATAAGAGTCATGATATCCCACTGGATGGGAGCAACCACCACATGGAAGGGCAATATGCGTTCGGGGACTGAGATGGAAGGGTCGTCATCATGGATACGTGACAAAGCATCGGCTTTAGTATTCTTGGAACCTGGGCGATAAGTGACATTGAACTGGAACCGGGAGAAGAACAAGGACCATCTGGCTTGGCGTGGGTTGAGTCTCTTGGCGGAGCGTAGGTATTCCAGATTTTTATGATCAGTAAAGACGGTGAAAGGATGAATAGCCCCTTCGAGCCAATGTCTCCACTCTTCAAACGCTGCCTTCATGGCTAACAGTTCTCTATCACCCACATCATAATTCCTCTCCGCTGGGTTGAGCTTGCGTGAGTAGAAAGCACAGGGATGAAGTCTCTCCTGAGGGCCTGGTCGTTGTGAGAGAACGGCCCCAATGCCAGTATTGGAAGCGTCAACTTCGACTAAGAAGGGAAGAGAGGGGTCAGGGTGATGCAGGATAGGAGCGGTGACAAAGCGTTCCTTTAATTCCTTAAAGGCTTGACGGGAGGCTTCGGCCCAGGTGAGACGATGGATACCTCTTTTGATCATGGAAGTGAGAGGACTGACGACTGTACTGAAATTTCTGATAAAGCGTCTGTAGAAGTTGGCGAATCCCAGGAACCGTTGTAGCTCCTTGAGAGTCTGAGGCTCTGGCCACCTGAGTACAGCAGAGACCTTACTGTCGTCCATAGCAACTCCCCCCGGACTGATGACATAACCCAGGAAGGTAGTGGATGTGGTGTGAAACTCACATTTCTCGGCTTTGGCGTACAGTTGATGTTCGATGAGGCGCTGTAGCACAGTTCTGACGTGTTGAATATGATCCTGTAGGGTGTTGGAGTAGATGAGAATATCGTCAATGTAGACCACAACAAACTTGTTCAGCATGTCCCTGAAGACATCATTAATGAACGCCTGGAAGATGGACGGACTATTGACCAGTCCAAACGGCATAACCCGGTATTCATAGTGACCGTTGGTTGTAGAAAAGGCCGTCTTCCACTCGTCACCCTCTCTGATGCGAATCAGGTTGTAGGCACAGCGTAAGTCAAGCTTGGTGTAGTATTGAGCTGTGCGAAGTTGTTCTAATGCAGCTGGAACCAGAGGAAGGGGATAACGGTACTTCACCGTGATCTCGTTGAGACCACGGTAATCAATGCAGGGTCTTAAACTGCCGTCCTTCTTTTTGACGAAGAAGAAACCAGCGGATGCAGGGGAAGTGGAAGGACGTATGAAGCCTTTCTCCAACTCCTCCTTGATGTATTTAGTCATGGCTTCGGTTTCTGGGAGTGACAGTGGGAACACACGACCCTTGGGTGGATTGTGACCTGGTAGAAGATCAACAGCACAGTCATGGGGTCGATGAGGTGGTAAGGTGTTTGCTTGGGTTTTGCTGAAAGCTGCCTTGAGGTCGTGATATTCCGCTGGTAGGTTGGGAACCTCGAATGACTCCTTGTTAATCGCCAACGAGCGCACTGGAAGAGGAGAAACGGTAGACAGGCATTTTGTTTGACATTTAGTACTCCACTTTAATATCTGACCTTCCCTCCATGATACTAGCGGATCGTGCAGTCTCAGCCATGGTAGTCCCAGAATTATGGGTGTATTAGACGTGGGCAGAACGTAGAACTGAATGACCTCCTGGTGCAGTAAACCGGCTGTGACGGATAGACTTTGTGTAAGGTGAGTGATGATACCAGTTCCCAGTGGACGACCATCTATGGTAGCTACAGACAGAGAGTTGGCACAGGGTATTAATGATACGTTGTTTGTTCTTGCAAACTCAGCTGACATGAAATTCCCAGCCGCTCCAGAGTCCAGTAAAGCGAATGTGGTCACTTGAACGTTGTTAATGGTCAGCTTCAGGGGTACAAACACACTGTTTACTGGATGGAGAGAGTGTAAGGATTCACTCACCAATTTGGATGAGACAGATGAAGGACGTGAAGGACAGTTGACTCGTTGATGACCAGGGGATCCGCAATACAGACATAGACGATTTGCCAAGCGGCGATTCTTCTCCTCAGATGAGAGATGATAGGTATTAACTTGCATGGGTTCAGAGTCCTCGACAGACTGAGCTGCTTTAATGACAGTACTGACATGAGAGCGAGGTTTACGTGAACGCTGCAGATTGTCAATTGCTATCGTCAACTCGATGAAATCGTTCAAACTTCTCCCCTCATCTCGACATGCTAGTTCAGTTTGTAATTCATGACTTAAACCCTTTCGAAACAGAACTTTTAAGGTGTCACTCACCCAGGTCGTTTGTGCTGCCAATGTGCGGAAGTTCATAGCATACTCAGCAGCTGAAGATCTCCCCTGAGAGAGCTCTAGCAAGCGTTCGCCAGCACTCTTTCCCTCCTTGGGATGATCGAAAACCTCACGGAAGCGTGTGAGGAAATCATTGAAGGAGGAGAAGGATGATCCATCCGTGCGCCATACAGCGGTAATCCAGTCAAGAGCCCTTCCGGTTAACAACGAGCAAACAAAGGCAACCTTACTGTTGTTAGTGGAATAGAGCATGGGTTGTTGTTCCACAAACAGCGAACATTGTAGTAAGAAGCCTTTACATTTGTTAGGGTCACCGTCGAATCTCTCAGGAAAAGCCAGTCGTGGGTTAATCTGAGAGGGCGTGGGAACCGCATGTGTAATGGCGGCCGCTTGTGGCGCGGGTGTCGTGACAACAGGACTATGGAGATTCTGAATAGCCTTCACCAATTCCTCCGTGACGGCGGTAAGATGATTTAACTGTTGCTGATTAGCAGCGATCTGACTTGCCTGAGCTGCCAGGTTGGTGCAGAGATGTTCATGGGCTGCTGGATCTTGTCCTGGCGAAGTCTTCTGTAATGATGACTGACTCGACATGGGATCCATTTGCAAGCTTTTATTAGAACACTCGTAGTCGTACAGGCGAAGGGTCAGGATCAGCAAACACAGTATAGTAGAGATATCAGAATCGTAGTCAATACCAAGCAGTGGGTCGGGGTAACCAGCAAGTATCACAGTCCGTATTACAATCTGGGTTCAAAGGTAGGCAGCAAAGGTTCTAGGATCGATAATCATCAAGGGTTGGCAACTGGGATAGCAAGACAGGGTATAACGCTCAGAAATGTTAGCCGTGGCAGAAACAAGACTTCGCAATGAGGTGACGCCAAAGTCTGGCTTATATGGCAGTCTCTGATATGGAACACCTGGCCGGTGATCAGTCCAAGGTACGGGGCTGTTGGGTAATGTAGTGCGTATCAGTGTAAGTGAGTGTTTGGATGCCTGTAGGTGTCAGTATTCGGGCGATGGTGCCCTCTGCTGGCCTCTGGAGGGACTCACGGGGTTCGTACTCGTGACAATATGATAGCTTCTCACTTGCTTTTTTTGTTAATTTGCTTTGTTTTGCTTACTTCAAAAGTAAAACTATTTTAAATATCTTCAGGTTCAGGATAGGTGAAAGGTTAAAATGAACCCCATTTCAGGCTGCTAAGTATAATAAAAACGCTGTCAAATGAACTTTTTTTGCTCTTTTTGACCACAGATGGTCAAGATGTGGTAAAACATGACAAATAACAATTTCTGGGGTCAGAACTGTATGGAAAAATTTGTCCAATTGTTTCTGTGAGTTGTTTACATCAAAAGTTATGCCACTTTATATATTTAAATTTTTTCAGGTTTGGAGCAAAGGGTTAAAAATAAAGCATTTTGGACATTATTTCAGCTTGGTACCCAATTTAATCTTAAAATAGACACTTGAATGATAAAGAAATAATAACAGGTTGTGGAAAAAAAAATCACCTTATGCGGTTGAGAAAACAAAAAAAAAATAGTTGATCCTCTTCTTCAGCTTGGTACCTGGCAGATTATGAAAATAGACACTTTAAGGATTTTAAAAGATCAGGTGGCATGAAAAAAGCCTGGGGGTGCGCGTGGACCCCTCTTTCCATCTAGACTAAAATGATTCTGAACCATTGTCATTTCTGCCTGTAGGTTAACTTGTCTACAGACAAAGCCACCCGTTTGTTCGCCATACAATTTAGGATCAATGGGAGTCTGTGGTCTATGAGGAAGTACAGTGCCTGGATAAGGTGGGGACCCTGTATAAAATTAAACCTAAAGGACACTTGGGACCAGAAAGGAATATCCATCGGCAGGATTTACGTCTATTAGCAATTGATCAATCCACTCACCTGTCCCCTACTTCAGAGAGGAGGGTGAATGGAGACAACCCCCAAGAGTACATTTTACAAATCCCAGACCTCAGTAGTGAAGAGGAGTTGGATTTTCTGGTATTGAAACCGCCTCCCCCACACAAGGAAGCCAGGCAGCAAGATGAAACTGTGACACCTTTAGATCAGCCTGTTCTTCTGAGTCTGGGTCAGGGTGGGTCTACAGAGGACAGTGCCCTAGGTGGTGAAGGGGATTGTGTCCAAGACAGAGTCACGCAACGGACCACAAGGCCAACAGCAGGTCAACATCCCAACCCTTTTCACCTGCCAAGGACCACGACAAGGAGGCCAGAGGGTGAAGAGAGGGATGAAACTGGCCTCACAATTAACAGCTTGCATGTTCTGTTTAGGCCCTGGAATTGATGGTTTTGTCACCGGGACAGTGACATTTACAAGGGGGTGAATGTAGCATGTAGGAAAGTAGGTCATGGGGGCCGGGTCAACTGCCTAGGTATATCAGATGATACAGATTAGAGGGAGACTAGCCATTTGTATGAGTGACTGCTACATGGTAATGGAGTGCCCCTAGCACAGTGTTTCAGAATAGTGCAGGGGAATGAATCTGTGAAGCACTAGTGTGTGAAGTTAAAAAAAGATTTTAACTGCCCCTGCAGTTAAAAAAAAAAAAAAAAAGTTTTGTACAAACCGTTTGATGTGACCAGTATGCAAGTCGGATAATCAGCTATTACGGTACGATTCAATGATAATTGTTTCAGGAGAGTTTGTTATTCACTGTCTAAGGACTTTGCTTTAAAATGTCTTATTATATTGACAAAAAATAAAAATAAAATAGTTATCAATATTTTCTGGTAAGGTTAATATGCTGGAAACGTTCAAGAAGTACTGCCACCTGCCACCAAGTTTATATATGTGTAATATATATATATATATATATATATATATATATATATATATATATATATATATGTCACAAACAGGCCAGAGACAAGAGGAGTGCAGGTAAACAGAAAGATTTATTGACAATGTTGAAAGGGTGAGGATCAAATGCAGGTGAGTGAGAGATATGAAAGTTCCGGACATCTTAGTACTTGATAATCTTGTATGATATTTGAAGGAATCCTGGAGATGAAGAGTTGCAGAGGAGAATCGAGATCAGAAATGTAGGAGAACACTGGAGGTAATTAAAAAACATCTAAATGTTTAGGAAAGGAGTCTATTGTTCAGGTAATGAACAATATACCGGACAGTGTGATACTACATGGAGTCGGGAGACATAATGAGTGACTGCAGGTGAGGGTGATTAGAAATCCTGTGATTGGGATCTGGTCAGTTTTGAAGGAGGTGACTGTTGATGTGACTGAGATGTTTCCCTGACAGTATAAACACTAAAACTGTTACCAATGATGCCTGAATTTTAAATGACAAAATGAATGACAACAGTTTATCTAATAACATGTACAAAATATTCATAGTAATGAAATCATAAAATAGTAAACCTCAAATTTCAGCCTTTAAATTAAAATAATTCAGTCAAAATGATAATTTATTAACAAATGACTATATGCATTATATCTGCTCCATAAATAAATTTAGACACATTATCAGACTTGTTTAAATGTTAAGAATGCACATAAACATAAACAGGATCGTAGTCGGTGCACAGGCGGAATGTCAGGATATCAAACAGAGAATCACAGTCCAATAAACAAGATCCAGTAGGCTGGCAGCAGTAATCATAAATGGGAGAAAGACCAAATCAGCAACAGGCAGACAACACTGTTTTCCTAATGAATGTTGTTCAGTTGCTTTGACGCAATGTATTTTGTTTAAAGCATTATGTCAATAAAGGTGACTTGACTTGACTTGACAACAGAAATAGTAAACGCTCAGAAATGGTAAATAGAGTTCAATGGATATGTGAAGTCCAGTTTGGAGAGATCATGACAATTATCCTCGTTTACACATGTACTTAAGTCCCTATGTGTACAGTTAGTGTTTGGTCTGGTCTACTATGTCTATACTATGGTCTATGTTTGTGTTCCTGCTTGCCTTGTGTTCTGTCAAGACCATTATCATAAAAGATGACTGACAATTAACTTACAGTTTGGATTGATGGTATGGTTCCATTCTGGGCAAGAACTCCATGTGCATCCATGCAGCCTAGCATGGATAAGCACAGGGAGAGCAGCGATGCCCCCCCTCCTCCAAAAAAACCCCTCCAAAATGAATGCTGATATCTTCCAACACAAAATGACAGCAAATCTCAAAGCCTTAAGCAACAAGCATGTTGCCCTTAACCAATGACCAATCAAATATGTTGCCAAAACCTACATAACCTGTGAAAACAATTATGTTGCCTTAAACAGATGACCAATGATTCACGAGTTCACACTTACATATAATTAGCTGAAGTATTATAATGCATATTTGGCATGCTGTCTGGGGAAGGGCCCGAACCTAGAGTACATCCCCCCCCCACCCCCCGTATATAAAAGTGTAAAATGAACTCTAGTGGAAGAGATGGGGTGGAGGGGTGATGTTGATAAACCGTCAATGGAGACAGGTAGGCTAATTCAGCTGTATTTATACCCTAAGGTTGATTATCTTAAGTGGTTCCACCTGTGCTAATTAGGCTAAGTATATGACATGCTCCTCCTGAACCTTGTTCTGAAACTACACTTCACGAGTTCACACTTACATATAATTAGCTGAAGTATTATAATGCATATTTGGCGTGCTGTCCGGGGAAGGGGCTCCGAGCTCGGGAATGGCCCGAACCTAGAGTACCCCCCAAAAAGCTAAAGAGCAGAGGACAGCCGCCAAACTAAATAACCCCCCCCCCCCAAATAAGTGGCGTGTTTGGCGGCCTGGCATCTCAAGAAAGGGTCTAAATGTTTGGTCAGTGGGCCCGTGATGTCGGCTCACTGTACCTGGACTGACAGGCCCTGCTGGCCTGCAACGGGGAGCAAATGCAATTTGGAGCGACCGATCAGGCATATTTCATATAAATCATATCATATTTATTTTTTCCAATATATTGCAATATATTGAAAGCGGCAATCATTTGTATATTTTGCAATATATTATAAAATATATGTGTCATCAATATATTATTAAATGTATTCAAATATATAAAATATTAGAAATAAAAATGAAAATAATATATTACAATATATCACAATTGGTAAATATATTTTCCTTTCATAAGGGGGACCCTGATAATTTTTACAAGCAGCATCTGAAACCATGTTTTCTCTCTGTCATCTCGGTCAGTGTCATGTACTTGTCAAGGTACGGCCACGGCGACTCACTCCTCGGGATTAACTGTTCTCCGACCTCATCCTATGCCATCATTTCATCAAATAATTTTTTGCGTGACTGGCCAAGGAGTGGTACCATCCGGAGCAGAAGGTGGCGGTAATGCATCATAAAGATGGTTGGTTGCTATCCACCGTAAACACGAACAAGATGAAGTAGCGCCGTCGCGTCACTACTGATCCAGGATCAGCGATCTTAGCAGTTGTATTTCCCGATTTGAGTTTGAGCTTCAGAAATGCTTGCGAAAATGTAGCTTGTGTTGAAGCTGCCGCACTACTTGGTACAAAAAAAGAGCTTCGCTACTGAAAAGCTATTTGATTCAGAAAGTAGCGAAGCTACGACCAAGCTACTGAGAAATGTAGAACTAGTAGCTTCTCTGTTTGTAGCGACGCTACTGCCCAACACTGCATACATACAATGGGGTAGACAGAACAGGAAGACAGGGAATTGAGGAAGAAATACAGCATAACATTAGGAAAGAGAGGATAAAAAAAACCAACACCCATACTATGCTCCTTTTGGGAGTACAGTATGGGAACATGAAAAAACACCTCAGCAACAAAAGCACATACACCATAAACACACGACTTTGCAACTGGGGACGGAAATGTTAAAACCCTTGCAGCTTTCCACCTTGTTTTCATACAAAACAAAACTACTCTGCATGCTCTGCTGTTACTGAAAACTGTGACTTATTGCTGGATAGTATTTATTTATCCAAACTGTGGTAACAGAATATGGTTTTAATGATAATTAAAATATGAAACTGTAATACCATGGGGAATTTTATCATGATTTATCATCAAACCGTAATCATTCCATCCCTACTAGTGTAAGAGGTTCTTTTTAATAAAAATAAAACAAGTATTTAGCATAGAAATAGACCGCAAATGTTAGAGGGACAAGAATTCCTTTTTTTTTTATTTTGTCATAAAGGTTCTTAAACCCAGAATATTTAGACCAGCCAAATCCTATCAACATTGCACCTCTGTGCCAGCAGTTTGATCTCTACTGTCTGAGCTTTAAGATTATGTGTGCCATGTGATTGTTTCACAGAATGGGTTTTATGTTGTTTTCCTGTCTCTGCTTGTGGAATAAGCGATCAGAGTGATTACGTGCCTGTTTCTTTGGGGGGAAAAAGGTGAATTTTCAGGGGAAAAGCCTAGAGCGCCGGTTCACATAGAAATGATCTGTGATGTTAAAACCACATATGTCAAACTGAAATTGTCAGGATTAGGCCATTATAAGACAGTTTGTCAAATAATTTACAGGTTTCTGGTAATTCAGGATCTGTGAAGGTCAGTGTGAAGTGAGGAATCCTGGGGCAGATCTCTCCTGATCAGTGGTAATCCTTGTTTGACCCCAGCAAGATGAAGGTAATGTAAAGTAGAGCCCTCCTGTGGTCTTTTTTGGCTGGTGCAGCTTTATTGGGTTATTGTGTCTTTTCACAAACTGGAACTTTACCATAGACATAGATTAAATCATGCTGAAAGTTGTGTATTCCTTTCGGTGTGATGTACTTGTTTTCAGTGGTGTAAATCATGCATCTTTATATTACTCAGCATACTTTTTAGCTACAGATATGAATAACTCATGCTATTATTTTACTTCTACTTTTTTCCCACTGCAATCAATCTGGAAGAGAGATTATATATTAGATTATACACATATTCTATATTAGAGACATCTAGGAACAGCATAGTGTCATGATAGGAGATAATAATACATTTATTGAGATTAACTAAAAAAAAGTGCTTGATAAAACTAAGGCAAGATACAAATGAATCTCAATAAATTAGAGTGTCGTGGAAAAGTTCATTTATTTCAGTAATTCAACTCGAATTGTGAAACTTGTGTATTAAATAAATTAATTTCAGACAGACTGAAGTAGTTTAAGTCTTTTGTTCTTTTAATTGTGATGATTTTGACTCACATTTAACAAATACCCATCTCAACAAATTAGAATATGGTGACGTGTAACGGAGGCCAGTGAGTAGTGCTGTGCAGGTAAACCTCACTCCCCGATCTCAAGAGACGCACTAGCGACAGACGCTAGTGGCTGTAGCCATTTAGCCTCCTTGTTAGTGTGTCCGCCTCCCATGCCGAAGACCCGGGTTCGAGCCCCTTCTGCTGACCAGCTTTTTGAAGATGCTTACTTCAATTTACAGCAGGATTTGACACCTGCACACACTGCCAAAAGCACCAAAAGCTGGTTAAATGACCAGGATGTAGGTGTGCTTGATTGGCCAGCAAACTCAACAGACCTAAATTGTCAAGAAGAAAATGAGGAACAAGAGACCAAAAAATGCAGAAGAGCTGAAGGCCACTATCAAAGAAACCTGGGCTTCCATACCACTTCAGCAGTGCCACTAACTGATCACCTCCATTCCACGCCGAATGGAGGAAGTAATTACAGCAAAAGTACAGTACAGTAAATAAACATACTTTCCAGAAGACCAACAATTCACTAAAAAAAAAAAAAAAATCTGTCTTATCAAGTATTGTAATTTGTTGAGATGAATGAGTGAACTCATGGGTTTTTGTTAAATGCTAGCCAAAATAATTAAAATTAAAATAACCAAAGGCTTAAATTACTTCAGTCTGTGTGCACTGAATTTAATACACACGTTTCATAATTAGATTTGAATTACTGAAATAAATGAACTTTTCCACACTATTCTAGCTTACTGAGATTCACACCTTTATTAGCAAATAACAATTAAATAAAAAATAATGCTGCACATCAGCTAATATTGCACAAGAATAAAAAAAGAAAAAAAGATATAGTCAACAGAAGAAAAAGGCAAATCAAACAACCACAAACAAGCTCATGAAGTGAACATAAACGAACTATAGAAATAAAGGTGACTTTACAGACCCGCAAAAGTGAATACAATTAACTGTACCCATTACAGGTGGGCAGATGAAGAAGAGCAATACATAAAGGGGCTTCATGTATGAATTATTATGGTGGCATCATAGTGTTTTAGTGGTCAGTGCTCTTTAATATCTGACTGTTTCTTTCAGACCTCTTTCTTTCTCCTACCCTGTTTCTTTCTTTTGCTGTGCTTCAGACGAATGCTTCCACCCCTAGACTCTTGGCCAAACGGGAATAGACAAAAGTCTGATTTGGCCAGACAGAAAACAGCCACTGCACTTGCATGATAACACTGTGAGTAAGAGAGAAAGCATTGACCGTGTAGTGTCCGGCCAAGAGAATGGTCAACCACACAAAAGCCAGAGTTATCAGCAGCAGAAGTCAGGCCATGTGGCCGATACAAGTGTCTGGACCTTGAGCCCAGGAACAGAATGCATGCTTCACATCAAAGCTGAAGTCCGAATGTCAGCATGCACTCTTCGCCTCTCTAGTGTTTAATCATGTTTACATAGCAATGCTGACAGCGCTCTGTTTATGTCATGGGGATGTGGAGAGACTTACTGGACTGACATGAGCTGTCAACGGACAAAACCTGCATGCTGATAGGAAGCTAGTGCAGACTGTTCCTGTCACTCAAGATCTCAGTTTATGAAATCTATAACTCTACTTACTGATTCATGTTAGTGATTACATGAAATGGGTGGAAGGGGGTTCAGAACAGATATGAATCTTTCAGCTTTCATGTCTGAGCAGCTCTTTTTGAACATAAGTTGAATTATAAGTTCTCACAGATGGTTTGAAGCTAAAGTCAAATTCAATAAAGTTCTTGTCTTACCTGTTGTATGGTATATTACAGAATATGAAAACTATAACATCTGCCAAGTCACTTAGAGATGCTTGATGAGCTGATTATCTGACATGGAGAATAGTGGTTTTCAATAAGACCCTTCATAAAAACCTGAAATCTTGTTTTATCATGGAGATCCAGGCTCCAACAGATGCAATGAATCTACTGTGAAAAACACTGCATTATGTGCATTTGACCTTCTTATAGCAATAAGTTCAACAGAACATATAATGTAAAAAAATGTAACTGTCATTTTGCATTTAAAAAAATACATTAAAAAATACAATAATAAATAAATAAATAAAATATAAAACCTACTCTCAGGAATTACTAATGACAGGCTGTGAGAAATTAGAGCTGAAAAGGTGTACACAGTTATATTTGTGACTAAAGTTATTGAATATGCTGTAGGAGTTTTCCTTTCGATAGGTAAATTCATGGGAGCAGAGTTTACTAAGAGTGTACTTGTCAATTCACAGGTATTTGAAGCATTATTTAATGCCCCCAAAAAAGGATGTCTTATAGCAGGTGGTAGGTGGTGCTGCTCTTGGTAGATTTTGCTGGTCATTATGGAAATTATATGCTGTGTCAGATTTCGTTAATGTGCATCTTGTCAGTTAATCAACCACAAAAATTTTCTCTCCCATTTGGGCTTAAACGGATTTGCGTTCTAATGCTAATTTGCCTTTTTTAGTACATCTGGCCCTAGTAACCGTATCTGTTTGACAAATGCACTGAGCTATTATCAGCCAGTTTTTTCTAAATACATGTTATTTTTTTTAGACATAGAGTGCCTTGCCAAGTTTGTGTTCTGTAATCCATTTGTTCCAGGTAATGCATTAATTAAATTAAGATCAGCAACATTTGTTTGGGTCCATGGAACAAGACTGTTGGGCAGGTTAGAGTTTGGGGTTTTCCAACTGTTGGACATTTTTCTTATGTGTCCTTTCTGGAATTGGTTTTGAATGAAGGGAAATAAAGAATATGCTGATGTGGTGATGTGGGAGGATGATGGCTCCACCAACACCGCATTAAAATGGATTGTATTTGCCAAAAATCGAAAGAAAACGTCTCAGGTTACGAATGTAACCATGGTTCCCTGAGTAGGGAATGAGACACTGCATCCTCTAGGGGCCGGTATTGGGAACACCTCTAAGGCCCACTACAAGGCTACAGCCTCTGACGTCACTACCGGCGTGACTATAAACAGACACAGGGAGAACACATCATTCACTTCTTCATCTGAAGCTTGCGTCCGACGCATGACAGGGAGCTAGAGGACGCAGTGTTTCGTTCCCTACTCAGGGAACCATGGTTACATTTGTAACCTGACACGTTCTTTCAAGGGAACTTCGAACTGTGTCCTCTAGGGGCCGCTATGGCGAACAGTATACCCACGCTGCCATGCTGATTACCAACTCTACCATTTCCACGGGAGTAGTCCCTGGGACGTTTAGATGGCTGTCTGTGACAGTACGCCTTATGACCAAAGGCCTCAGCTACAAACTAGTAGCAACACCCTGTTTACATAGGTATCCGTGGATACATAGGTGGAGTGGCACCCAAGTTGGGGCTTTTACCAACTCAAGAAAGGGCACGAAGCCCTCACCATATAGGATTTTAGAAAGAATGCAGAATACTAGCGTGCACACTTACCATAGCATGGATTTTCAAATACTGTTCTAAGGAGGGGCTCTCATGGCACTCTGATAGAGCAGCTCATAGATGGAATGTTGTATCTCTAAACAGTATGATTGAGAGTCATCAACTAGATCAATGGAAACAATACTGGAGCATTCTGGGGAAAAAACAGAACTCAGTCTCTTATGAGAGGAGAACTCCGAGCTCAGAGTAGCGCACTCACAGGCAACCCTTTTTGGAAAAAGGGGAGCACTGCTAAACTACCATAAGAATCGCCCAAATAGCCCCTCATGTTGAGAGAAGCGATGCTTGAAGTGTATAAATAAATACACACTGGCTGACTGAAGCCCAAGGAACCAAGGTCTAATCATCTCAAGAAAGGGAACGAGGAGGAGCGTATTACCATTACCGTACCGGATTTCTGAGGCAGCATTTTTACATGGATTTTAGAAAGTGTGCAAAGTGTTCATGTGCACACTGACCACCATGTGATTTTGAGAAAATACACGAAGCTTAGCGTGTGTACGTAAAGGTTCCTAAGCATCGCAGAGGTGCTGAATCACATGGGATAGGCAAGCTCAATTTTACAAACGAGGCAGCATATACAACAAGACTTCTGTAACTGCCACCTCCACTTCCTGCTAGATGCAACAGCACTACTAAGTGGCCAGGAGACCCCTCAGTTTGACCTGGCCGGACATCCATGAAATTCCCTGCAGTGCTGTGCCAGGCCTGATGATCAAGCAGGCTCCCCCAGAAACCTGTGATCTCAGCCGCCTAATTCCAGAACATGAAGCAAGATGGCTAGTGCTGGCAAGTGTTTAGTACACACTGTAATTGAGCACTGCAAAGGAAACTCACAGAATTTATTAGTATACACATAACCACCAGCAATTTAATACACATATGTATATACAGAGAGGGTTACATTTACTCACCCACCCTCCTGCGCTGGAGCCCCGCTCAGGGGGCGCCTCCTTTTAGTCCGGACCATCAGTAAGGTGGTTGCTATGAACATAAAACCAAATAAAACATTAAAGGTCCAGTATAGGAGACGTTTTGCGAAAGGTTTCCACCTAACCTCGATCAGGTGGAGAGCTGATGGTTACAGGGGAACTAGGAAGGGGAGGATAATAGCAGAAGTTAAAAATCCCTGAAGGGAATAAGTAGATTACTCTTTATCATTATGATTCAGATGAGAATGCTGCCTTGTCTGGATCACATCCATTTGGTTCTGCTTATTTACTTGTGACCCACGATTCCTCCTACCACTTGCTGCTGGGGGGAGAGGAGTGCGAGTCGCAACACTAGCCTTCTGTGCCCATCTTTGATCCTCAGATCGAGACAGACCAGGACCCCTAAGTTATTCAGGGTCAGACCTGGACCTTCTTGCAACGAAGGATCTGAAAGCAGCAGAGCCTGCCTTCTTCTCCCTGAACTCCTTGATCACCGTCTCAACGGAAATACCGGAAGGCGAAATCTGTGTATCGAGAAAAAAGCCTTTTCTTTCTCCCCGATGTCTGCCAGGTTCATCCACAGACGTCTCTCCGCTGCCACCATGGCCACCCTAGTCCCGCCCATGGTGGAGGCGGCCTGCTTGGTAGCATGGAGAGAGGTCCGTGGTGCGGCATGGCTACCTGATCAGGAGAAAGGTCTTTTCCTCCATCCAGGTCTCTTAGCAGATCAGCCTGATATGCTTGAAGCACCACCATCGTGTGTAACAAGCCACAGCCTGACCTGCTGCTGCGTATGCCTTGCCATTTAAGCCAGATGAATTTCTGAAGGGGCTTAGATGGCAAGGAGGGAGCTTAAGAGAGGATGTCTCCCCCACAGAAAGAAAAATCTTTTTTTTACATTTATTTATTTATTTTTCTTAAAATGTATTTATTTATTTTTTAATGACCTTACATCGTCATCTTTTTAGTTCACTTTCATGGCAAGTCCAACTTTGCCGTGGCGCGATCCATAACCTCCAACAGCTCTACATACACAGGGCAGGAGAATTGAGAAGGCTCAGCCTCAGCCTCTTCAACATCCTCAAATGTCTCCAGCTTTCCCTGGGTAAAAACCCAGCAGAGCACTAACCTCAGTATCAGATAGTGTTAAAAATATAACATCATCCTCCCGAGACTCTCTCTCGTCCGCCGCCATTACAACTGTGAAAGAGAAAATCCCTATTTAAAACATTCAAACAGATCCACTTGTATTCTCACAAGCTCATTCTCCTCCGTGCCTCAGCAGCGACGCAAAGATCGTGTGTGTCATCGGGTGACAAATAATGCTGACACGGATGCACACATTGTCTAAACACTTGCTAGTAGTCGCCATGATACAGAGAAAGGTCACTCTTACCAGTTCTTTCAGAGGCACGCTTCAAACAGAACATTCAGTGAAGACGAAGAAGAGAATAATGTGTTCTCCCGGTGCTTGTTTATAGTCACGCCGGTAGTGACGTCAGAGGCTGTAGCCGGCCAACAAGTTGGTGTTCAAATGGAACAAATGTCCACATTGCTCACAGTGTAATGTCAGAATGCAACAATTCATGCTTCATTTGTCATGTCTTTGTCTTGGAAAACTTAATGCTCAACCAAGCCCTTCCAGCAGAACAGCATCTTAAGCTGATAAATGAACTCTTGTGGCTGGTGTTCAGTATAAAAATCTGGGCCCGTATTCATAAAGAATCTTAATGCAAAAAGTAGCTCCTAGTGACAAAATTCTAAGAAAATTCTTAGAAATGTGGGCGTTTACTCTTAAAATTAAAGAAAAAATCCTAGTAAAGAAAAAAGTAATTCAGAAAGCATCTTAACCCTTAAAAGAGGTCTTAAGGTCAAACTTGTTAGGAGCACAGATGAGGAATTTTAAGAGGCTTACGAGTTTCTTTTGCAGGGGAGAAAATGGCAGAAGTGTGTTGCAGACAATGGATGGAGTTAATAAGACGCTATAGATGAGATCGTGCAGGGATCATGTTTGTGACTGATCTTATTGGAGACGTGCTAACATCTCTGACATAGCGCAGAAATGCCATAACGGCAGAATTTTAGGTAATAACTACATTACGATATTTGGCAACTGGGAAAATGCAACAATGCAACAGTGATGATTTGGGTCTGTCACAACCTTCTGTAAGCAGAGTGATCACACAAACAATTACAGCACTTTCAGAACATCTTATTGTGTCGCAGTTCATTTTGTCTCTACTGGACATTCCCACCAGGCTCAAAAAATGGCATTTATGAATATAGCAGGCTTATAGGTTGCACACAAGCAGGGGGAATGAACCGTTAATAGTTTGTGCTATACGCTCCCATGTCTGCTTCTTGTCCCTTGTGGAACAATTTTTATCATTCTAAGCCAATCAAATACCTTATAGGAAATTAAAAGCATGGTAAATAAAAAAAGGATTTATATACACACATATAATGTGTGTGTGTGTGTGTGTGTGTGTGTGTGTGAGAGAGAGAGAGAGAGAGAGAGAGAGAGAGAGAGAGAGAGCGGTAAAATAGGAAAAATTACGCATGTAAATTCGAAGTGAGTTCCTTCTTGGACAACCAACCAATCACAGTCTTCAGATGATTGTGTCATACATAGCAACGGGGTCAACCCCGCCTCCTCACTAAGATGAAAGTTTTTGTTTTTTCCTTACTTTTCCTTACTGAGTTGCTCTCAGATCGGTCCCGAATTGCTCTTAAGCTAAGACTCCTACGTACAAGTTTTTAAGCTAAATTAAGAGTTTTCTGAGAGGATTCTTAGAATCTTTATTAATACGGGCCCTGGTCTCATCTGAAGCAGCACAATGTTCGTTGTGGTACTGTTTTAATAACAGACCAATTTCTCAAACAATACAAAACGTAATGCAAATCAAACAAAACATGTGCATACTTTAACTGGTTTATGAGAAACAGTAAAAAAAAAAAAAAAAAAAACATACTTTCCCTATGAGCTGATCCATGTGTGTTTTTTTTTTTTTTTTTTTTGAAGTGGAGCATCATATAGAGTTTAATAAACAGTTGTTTGCATAAGCAGTACTGTTGCTTTTGAAACACTGAGATGACATGCTGCTGTTCTCCTGCTCCTAAACTGTTTAGTTCCATTATGGGTTATACCGTTCAAAGCATGTTTAGATGTAATACCTCTTCATTTACTGCAACAAACTGATGGTGGTCAGATAAGTAAAAATTTAACCAATTCAATGCAATTCCACTAATGACAATGTAATTTTGTCTACTCAAAACAATGCTGTGGTTAATGGTGTGATTATTAATACATTAGTAGCATTAATAGAGAGATACAACCATGATGATAAGAGCAGGTCATCTGTAACTCCATTGAGAGCAGTCTCAGTTCTATAATAGGGTCTAAATCCTGACTGGAAATCTTCTCAGATACCATTTTTCTCTGAGAAGAAACATAGCTGAGAGGATACTATCTTTTCTATAATCTTTGACAGAAGAGAGAGATTTGAGTTTGGAGTCATCATATCTCTTTGGTTGAGTACGCTCATAACTCTTTACCAGTGTCGTCCACGGGCCTATCTCCATTTGAATGTAGTTTAGGGTACCAGCCATCAATTTTTCCCAGTCTGGAATCTGAAGTCACGTTCCCCTCTGCTCAGGTGCAGACACATCTGGAGAACAGCCAGGGTGAATCTCCTCCAGGTGGGGTTGCGCACCAAGGCCGAGGCTGATCGCCACCGGTCGAAGCCTCCCGTCTACGTCGTTGGTCAAAAAGTGTGGCTTTCATCTACCGATATTCCACTCCACTCCATTTGTAGAAAGCTTGCTCCCAAATTCATTGGCCCATTTACCATCACCAAGATCCTTAGTCCAGTGACGGTCCGCCTCAAACTCAAACTCCTCCGGCATACTGGAGAATTAATGTTTCCAAAATTAAGCCCCTCGTTCGTTCTGCTATTGATCCGCCTACCCCGGTTCCCCCACCGCCGCAAATCATAGATGGGGAACCAGCTTATTCGGTTAGTTGTATTCTGGACTCAAGGCGGAGGAGACATATATTCCAGTAATTGGTGGACTGGGAGGGCTACGGTACGGAGGAGAGAAGTTGGGTTCCTGCCCGGGACATATTGGATCACTCCCTTGTCGATGACTTTAATCAACAGGTAGGACCCTCAGGGAGTGTCAGGTGATGCTCCTAGAGGGTGGAGTAATGGGTAATGTCATGGTTCACAGGTTCGTCTGTTCATTCTGCGTTGCTGCTCTGATTGTCTATCAGCATCAGCTGTTGCTAACGAGCAATCAGAGCAGTGACTGTTGCGTCTTGTTCTGTGGGTCTACTTATAGTCCTGTGTTTGCCCTGTCCTTCGTCAAATCGTTGTTACTGGTTCTGTCTCACTCTATGCAGTGTCCTCCAGTTCCAGTTGTGTTGTTGTTTCCTGCCATTAGTGCTAGTGTCTGGGAGTGTTTACTCGAGTTGGCGTGTCGCCATTGGAGCTTCCTGTTTTCGGTTCTTGTCTTCGAGGACTCTGCCCACTGCAGTCCCTGCGCTGCCAAGATAGAACTGCTGACCAGAGACTCGTACCTACTGTCTGACCTTGTTTGTTCTCTTGTAAATAAACGCCATTATTCATTCGCAACTGGATCCAGTGTTTCTAGCCCTGACAAACCTTGCAGAATTACAAAGACAGCAAGGGTCTAATAGTAGATCTAAAAATAGGATGTTAGGTACAATAAACTTTGAGTCATCTGTATTGATTTTTGGCCTATGAGATAAACATATCCTTTTCCATATGCCTCATATTGTATTTCAGAAGATAATTAGGTAGCATACTTTTCCACATCTCTCTTTTGCCATTCAGAATTTTTTTTATTTTTGATGTGCACATAATCATTGTACATTTCCATCACTGCGTTTGCTGTAATAGGTATTATAGGTGTGGGAGAGACTTTTGTTCAACTGCGGATACATGAATAATTGTGGTCAGGATTTTTTTTTTTCAAAAAGCTTTTTATGTGCAATATAGTGTTTACATCAGTTTAATGTGCATTTTAGCAAGTATAGTTCTCTGAATTATCCAACTTAATGTAAAAAAAAAAAAAAAAAAAAAAAAGTTCACAGTTTATTAAAATTTAAATGTACTATTTACACTTTCAAAATGTGCATTACAATTGTTGGATGGAGACCCAGTTATTGTTTGGAATTACGTGAACAGCCAATATTTAACAAAACAATACTTTCTTACAGTTTGTCGTTGTATGTTATCTCTTTGATTTAAGACAATTAGACTATTATGCCATTATCTTAGAGAACTGCAACTGTAAGAAAATTGAAGTCTTCGAGATAAGCTACAGATATTGATGAGATACAGTTTGCGAGTACCCGGTCAGTGTCCCTCAGGGATGGTCAAATAGAAACTTGAAAAACATGCATTTGCTTCACTTGGCTTCTACTAGCTAAAGATCATTTTCATGTTGTTATGGGCCAGTATCAAGGAGTTTTGATTGTTAGCAACAATACAGGCATTCATTAATATGGATTGTATCATATTTAATGTCAGTTTAATTATCTAATTATTGTGTATTAGTTACATATATATCATAAATTCTGCCAGATTTACAGGGTTTCAATATTTTGGTTTAATTGTGGGTATGAAGTACTTTTGTCAGAAAAGTCATCATTGATGAGTTTCTACAGGGCTGTGGAAAGACACTTTTTAGTTTTCTTTTTATCCTTTTCTTTTCTCAGTTTTACAGCACGTTTTGGATTGGCATTTCACCAGGGCCAATAGGTATATGCCTAAAAATTTAACAGAAATTTGTCTCATGTGTGGGGGAAAAGTTAAATTTTTTTTTATTTAAAGCTATTTCCAGGCTATTTAAAATCGACCATTTCACATCATGTAAAATAATCTACAAATGTTAATTTACATATGTTTATTAATCACCCATTTTCACCCATCAATCTTTATAATATCCCATTTTCATTGCACCCACATGTGTTGAATAAAAAGGAGCACCTTTTTTCACCACACTGTACCATAATCTGCAAAATCACAAATGGGCGCTAATCTGTTATCTGTTACATAATCTGAAATTGGCAGATGTTGATTCAAGGTCTCTATGGTAATATAGTTTTTATATAGTTATGTTCTGGAACATATGCATAATAATCTGGATTCTAATCCCTTTTGCTTTCTCTCCTGGTTTATTCAGGTTTCACAGTCAAACAGTTATGCTATTTAAACGTACAGCCAAATGGGATACTTTATCATCATGCAATCTTGATTCATGGTAGTCCTCAAGTTCTGAGCAAGACTGGAAACTTTCAGAAGTTTCTTGCCCAGATAATGAAATCAACAGAGATCTGTTCCAGGGATTGAACATTGAAGTCTTTGAGTACTTTCGGCAGATGGGGCTGGCACAGAAACGTGACCTCTAGGAGCAGCCAATGGACAGAACAGTTGTCTTCTATTTACAAGTCACTGATTTATGGTCCAAAAACAGACTTTATCAGCCACAGAGACATGTTAAACTCTATCCAGTCAATTGGCCGATATTAAACAATTCTATAAACAAATAAAGTGAACAAATGATGGTTTGCTCTGGCTGTAGCAATAGGGAATGCATTAGCACAGGTGGAAAGAATGTTTCAACAAAATACATGAGAAGGTACGGCTCCCTCACGTCTGCTGAAAAGCCACCAGCCCCTGGAACCCACACAATATTTGTCACACTTTCTTACTATTTATTAAATTATTGGCTACTAAAGTGCTTTTGAACATTTCCACTGTTATTGGACAGAATAAATAATGTGCTAAATACTGAATAAAAACACATGTGACAATGCCGTTCAGTTTTTCAATTAATTCCTTCATTATGAAGTTGACTCATGTAAGTGGATTGTGCCTGCATGTTTACTGGACAGCTATAGCAAAAAATTAATGAGACTTGTGATTTAGTTTGGAGGACATAATAATAATAAAAAAAGGTGTAGCTTTTGTGGCAACTAGCCCTGCTCTAACCTATACTGTTATATGTATTATTATTATTTTAACTATTAAACTTTGCATTTGGGTTGTGAAATGTACCCTGATGTTTCACAAGCCAAATGAAATGGTTTCAAATTTTCCCCATGGGTCTATGATTTCCTGAGTTCATATTAACTCAGCTTCTACCCATCTCTTTCTCTCTCTCGGTCTGTCTCATTCTCTTCCGGACTGTTACCCCTCCCTTCTCAGCAGTTGAACATTTTCTGGCTGAATAATCCATCTGCATGCCCATATCTTTGCAGCCTTGTAAAATTATTTTTATGAGGCTGTTCGTGTGTTACCAACTTGTATCTTAGCTCATTTAAATAGCCTTTAGGGTGACAGGTGGTTTTCTACACACGGCTAATCAAGTAGGGTGTTAAAATGTGATTAGACCATTCTCTTTTGTCTGAATTATTTCATTAAACAGGTTGTTTACAGTGCAAGACAGAATTGCAACAAGCTACATGTCTGACTTGATAGGGCAGTTGCTGGCTATTTCAACAAAATGTAAAAGAAATGCACTATAAAACAGAACATCTAGAAAATGTAAAGCAAACACATTTAATGTTGAAACACATATAAGGAATGTACCTTGTTTGGGCTCAAGGTAACATAATGCTGGTTAGGTAACGGTGATGATATAGGAATACAGCGTGTTCCAGTTGATTTGATGAAACTTTAAAAAATACTTTTTCTCCAACACCTTCCAACTAATCAAGGAAACATGACAACCAGAGTGTGTGGGAAAGCATATGAGGTGTTAAAGGGTTTCAAATGTTTACAGAGTAAAACCATTACAGCTTGGCATTGCACACTGTTGAAGTAGGTCACATTCCCCATTTGCCATCTTTCCCAACCTTGTACAGCTGCTGGAATGGGGAGTGCTGGAGGATGACTAAATTGAAAAGATATGTCCAATGTATTCATTCATGTGGGACTTCCTTTTAAAGTGTCCAAGCTGGCATCTCTAAGCTTCATTTGCTTCTCTACTTAAAACAATGATGGCAAAAAGAACAAGTTCACGGAAGATATTACAGACATTACGTAGCAGATCCGCATCATTTAACCCAACTTGAGCCAGAAACAACGGCCAGCATTTAGAAATCGTTTGATCCTGAACAAAGCACTCTTATATCTGAATGTATGCAGCCTTCACAGTGAAAACATCTGTGTGTAATGAGCCCATAGAATAAGAAGAACAAGTCTGAGGGATTGTGTCTATTACTGTAGCCACTCACCGCTGTTTAGGGCAAGATCTGATTCATAGAACAAAAATGGAAACTTCAACAGCAACTAATCAAGGTATAGGCCAACTTCTATATCTGTAGGTCCTTTAAGCATTGATGTAAAGTGCAGTGTGTGTGTGACGAATCTGAATCTTACTAAAGTAATCATAGCACACTGCCTCATGGATATACAGCCACATTGTGATAAACATAATCATTTAATACACCCTCTTTTTAAAACATACTGCACTAAGCTATATGAAACAGGAGTACTGAATTAATTAATTAACTGACAAAGATGTCTTGAGTTGCACATGTAACCAATGTGGTGTTGCGCAACAGAAATAGTGGAGAGATGAGTACACCACCCTGGGACTTGCACCCAGGGAAATACCACACATCCTCAGGTGCTACTTAAGGATACACAGGTTCGCTATTACTAAATGAGTAAGAGACAGGGAAGTGTTTTGCACAATCACACAAGTGTAAGTCAAGTCAAGTCACCTTTATTTGTATAGTGCTTTAAACAAAATACATTGGTTCAAAGCAACTGAACAACATTCATTTGGAAAACAGTGTGTCAATAATGCAAAATGATAGTTAAAGGCAGTTCATCATTGAATTCAGTGATGTCATCTCTGTTCAGTTTAAATAGTGTCTGTGCATTTATTTGCAATCGAGTCAATGATATCGCTGTAGATGAAGTGACCCCAACTAAGCAAGCCAGAGGCGACAGCGGCAAGGAACCGAAACTCCATCGGTGACAGAATGGAGAAAAAAACCTTGGGAGAAACCAGGCTCAGTTGGGGTCAGTTCTCCTCTGACCAGACGAAACCAGTAGTTCAATTCCAGACTGCAGCAAAGTCAGATTGTGCAGAAGAATCATCTGTTTCCTGTGGTCTTGTCCTGGTGGTCCTCTGAGACAAGGTATTTACAGGGGATCTGTATCTGGGCTCTAGTTGTCCTGGTCTCCGCTGTCTTTCAGGGATGTAGAGGTCCTTTCTAGGTGCTGATCCACCATCTGGTCTGGATACGTACTGGATCCGGGTGACTGCAGTGACCCTCTGATCTGGACACAGACTGGATCTGGTGGCCACAGTGACCTCGGAACAAGAGAGAAACAGACTAATATTAGCGTAGATGCCATTCTTCTAATGATGTAGAAGGTACATGTAATGTGAAGTGTTCCGGTTCCAGTTTACCTAATTAATGCAGCCTAAAAATCCTTTAACGGATTTGGATATTAAAAGCATATTAGTATGTTATGTGTATGCCAGGTTAAAGAGATGGGTCTTTAATCTAGATTTAAACTGCAAGAGTGTGTCTGCCTCCCGAACAATGTTAGGTAGGTTATTCCAGAGTTTAGGAGCCAAGTAGGAAAAGGATCTGCCGCCCGCAGTTGATTTTGATATTCTAGGTATTATCAAATTGCCTGAGTTTTGAGAACGTAGCGTACGTAGAGGATTATAATGTAAAAGGAGCTCATTCAAATACTGAGGTGCTAAACCGTTCAGGGCTTTATAAGTAATAAGCAATATTTTAAAATCTATACGATGTTTGATAGGGAGCCAGTGCAGTGTGGACAGGACCGGGCTAATATGGTCATACTTCCTGGTTCTAGTAAGAACTCTTGCTGCTGCATTTTGGACTAGCTGTAGTTTGTTTACTAAGCGTGCAGAACAAACACCCAATAAAGCATTACAGTAATCTAACCTTGAGCTCATAAGTCAAAGATAGAGCCTTTGCAACGGTAGGACAAAGTTTTGCTGGTGCTGCATAATATGGTTCCTATTGGATGTTGGAGAGTTCAGAAGCTGCAAGGAAAGGAACATTTGTGCTGTGTTCATTAAGGGATGTTAGTGAGTGGTGGAGAGAGTGAGTGGAACACCAGAGCTGGGTTTCACTTCTGTAAAGCATGGGATTGTCCCATGTTTATTGAATTAATATGAGAAGCTATTTGACCAGTATTTTCATAAACTATATACATGCCTACATTGTGTCCTAACCCTTTCCTCTGTAAAAAAAAAAAAAAAAACCTATAATTTTATTTTTATTTATTTGTTATTTATTTGATAAAGCATGTTGATGAACACTTGTACATAATACAAATGTAAATAAGCCAGATTATACCAGTAATGCTAATTTATGTCTGTAGTCCCTAGGCAGGTACACACAATAAAAAATATTCACTATACACAAGCCTCTGCTAAAAACACAATACATAAACCACATCACAAAAATTATTAAGAAAAATGTTCACACACTTTATTTTTATAAGCCATTTCTTAAGATGTTCTTTAAAAGTGTGATAATTAGAACACTGTCGTATTGACTGTGGCAAACTATTAAAGTATTTGCTCCCTATGACTGATAAAACTTTCTGGCCAAAAGATGTTCGCCTGTTTTGAACTTCCCAGTCCCCTCTACTGACAGACCTGGTACCAATACCACAATCTGCCCTCTGTTTGATGAACTCCTTCAACGGAGGTGGAGCAAGCACATGCCAGACCTTATAAACAAAGCATGCATAATTAAGATTTTTAAAATTTTCTAAACTCAAAAGATTATGTTTTTTAATTATTTTACAGTGGTGAAATGAGAAGGGTTTTTTATCAAACACTTTTATTGCGTTCTTATACAGTGTTTCTATTGACTTAAGAATTGAGTAACTAGTGAATTACCAACTACTGAAATAATACTGCATATGTGAAAAAATCATTGAATATAAATACAGCCTTGCAGCACCAACTGTCAAGAAAGACCTAACATACCTACAATTCCTTAAGTTAAATTTCACAATATTAGACAACTTTTTTACATGGCTTTTAAAAGTGAAAGTAGAATCCAGAGCCAAAGAAGTAATGGGTACTTACGGTCATGGATAGAAATGTAGCGGAGTAAAGAGTACAATATTTGCCTCTCAAATGTACTTGAGTAAAGTCATGAGTACTCCCCAAAAATGATACTCGAGTAGAGTACAGATCCCTCAAAATTATACTTAAGTACTGTACTCAAGTAAATGTACTCCTTTACTGTCCGGCTCTGTATATCATGTTAATATATTTCCATAGTTAAATTCCATAACATGCTAATTACATGTGATACCAATTTCACGTGTTCGCACATACATACATTCTTGCATATTTTTTTCTGTTAATTCTTAGTTTTTGCCTTGATAATAGAAAATATGAGCTAGGCATCATGTATGACAGTCAAAAATAGGATATGAGCTACAAAATGACCAGATTAGCTATATAGAAGACATATCTTGTATGTATAGGGCTTATATGTAAATGGACTGCATTTATATAGCGCTTTCAACAGACCACATGGACATCCAAAGCGCTTTACAACTTGCCTCACATTCACCCATTCACACACCGACTGCGGTGTCTGCCATACAAGGCGCCATCCAGCTCGTCGGGAGCAGCTGGGGTTAGGTGTCTTGCTCAAGGATACCTCGACACTTGGTCAGGTGGAACCGGGGATCGAACCACCAACCTTCCGGTTTGTAGACAACCTACATGAACTGCTGAGCCACTTCATATGTGGATATGAAGAAGCAGTACAGGAGACCTATATTTCCTGTATATGCACTGCATATAGGTTTCATATATGTGCATATATCCACATATATGTTCTTTCCATGTGGGATGCACCCTGTAACCTCCATTCCAATAAGATAATTCATTTTGAATCTACATTTGTGGACCTACACTGATTATAAAATTTTCATTACATTTTCATGTTATACTTTTGTTTCTGTGGATTAGACTTAAAAGAAATTTGGAATAATTTGTTTTAGTAATCTTTCTTTAGAAGTGTGCACTTTTCAGATGGGTCCACCTCTTTTAGGGTGTTGTTTTGGTTGACATAAAATAGAAAATGTTGATCAGATCATCAAAAAATAATTTCCCCCTGTTAAATCTGATGCTCAAATGTGTGAGGAAGTTGCTGCTTATGTAAATCTCCTAAAATTTGTTTGCATGAGACACCTCCAGTATTTGGGTGAACCCAGTAGTTCCTCAATTTGGTGAAGCAGTCTTCTTCACATACTTTGTCTGGTGACATACCTCTGTGTGGCAAGTTGTGTGTTGAAAACTGTGGACCTGATTTGCTCTTGTGTCAGAGGACCAACAAGGGAAAAAAGTGACTGTTTTAATAATTAGAAAATGAATTAGACAGGCTGTGGTCGACTTGTTTGTCTCCCCAGAAACAATGCACAATGTCATTTTTGGCATACTCTACATTCTGCTCTTAACAGTGGATGCATTTGCTCCCTTTCAGTTGCTTCACCAAATGCTGTACAAAACCAGACAGACTGTGCTGCTAGTTGAAACTAAGTGGCCCACATGCCCATGGTTCCCAGAGCTCATTCATCTGCTAGAGGTATTGAGCGAGTATAGAGAGATCTGCTTTTTCAGGTGCTGGGAAGAATCTGACATCCACAGAAAAAGAGGTAGCCATGTGTGGCTCCTAAACAGGGATCGTGAGATCGTCAAGTGTTGTGACAAGTTGTGGCGGGTGGACTCACATTTTTTCAGAATACAGATGAATTATTTAAAATATAATCAAAAAGTACATAAAATATATAAATACATTAATAAATGTCTGCCACTTAAACTCAATTGATTAAAAACTTGGACTCAACAAGGTGGACTCGGACCTAAGACTGTTGACAAGAAGTCTTGAATAATATTCCTCAGGCAAAAGCCCCATTGGGAGTGTGATACTAGACCAAGATGGTGGTGAGTACACATCGCGAGGTTCAGCGTCTCTCAAGTTTTATCACCAATCCTCGACTCATCCCTGAGATTTCCAGAACACCCGAGGCTACGCACTCTACCCTGCCAGGCGGAAGTACTCGTAGGCAGCATCAAGATCGTAAACAAAGGTTGAAGCATGGTGGTCTAAGGCCGGTGACACACTGGATGCGTGGCGCAAGCGTCTCAGCCGTGTGGCGTGTCGGTTTTTAATTCGGCTACCATGTTAACAGGTTAGAGCTTACAGACCGCCTGCGTGAGACGCGCGTCTCAGGCGCGGCTCGAGCCGCGCGGCAAACGCTTGCTTGCTAGAAATAGAACCGACGCCTATTTTTACCGCGACACGCGCGCGTGTTGGAAGCTTTTCCAGGCTAAATATAATAGGAAGATGTGTTTAAATGTCATTTTGTACACAAATACATATGAATTCCTGATATTTTGATATTTGAAAGTCTATAGGTTGACATAAATTCAGATATAAATGTAATAAAAAAATAATAATAATAATAATTATCGATTTTCAAATATTGCACCTGTCAAACATAATCTATTTCGCCATCAATACTTTTGACGGTGTCCTTTATCAGTAGGCGTAGGTGTAGGTGTGTAAAAAAAAAGTATATATTGTTGTAATGAAGACATGAGCCTGGTCTGTCAACGGTCTCCCTCTACAGCAGCAGAGCGCCAGCGCCGCGTCAGGCACGCTTCTGGTGTGTAAAGACACAGAATCCGCCACGCTTCTGGGACGCTTCTGGGACGCTTCAGACATGCGGCGCTCACGCCACGCAGCCTGTGTGTCACCGGCCTAAGAGCTAAGCTAAAGCTAACACCGCTCCAGCTCTCTTTACCCAGTATTTCCTTTGCTAATGTGTTGTCACTGCTGAACAAATCAACAATGTCGCGGCTACACAGTGATGTACCCAATAATGCTATTGAGCTAGCCGGATGCTATATGCTCCAGGAAGATAGGACAGCAAATAACTCCGGCAAAACCAGAGGCGCCAGATTTTGCATTTATGTTAACAAAGCCTGGTGTACAAACTCTGTCATTGTTGGGAGACACTGCTAAGCTAGAATTTCTCATGGTTAAGTGTAGACCTTTTTATCTGCCGTGGGAATTCACTTCCACCATTATAAATGCAGTCTATATTGCACTGGATGCTAATGCCAAGCTGGCTATGAATGAACTGCATGTAGTCTTTATTAAACAACAGACTGCTTACCCGGAGACTGCTTTTAATGTCTCAGGTGATTTTAATCACTCCAACTTAAAGACAGTGCTCCCTAAATTCCATCAACATGTTTCCTTACATCCTTACATCATGCCCCCCTTCGCCACCTGGGACAGTCTGATCACCTTTCTTTGTTTCTAACCCCTAAGTGTTCACCCCTCATCCACTGTGTGAAGCCATCAGTGAGACCCATCAAAGTGTGGCCAACTGGAGCAGACTGTTTACTTCAGGACAGATTTCAACACACTGACTGGAGTATGTTTGCTTCTCAGGCTGCCTGTGGCTCTCACACGGACATTGATATCTATACCTCCTCTGTTCTGGATTACATCAACACCACAATTGACAGTGTTACAACTGAAAAACAGAACACAACCTACCCTAATCAGAAGCCATGGGTGAACAAGGAGGTGTGATTCCTGCTGAAAGCCTGCAATACTGACTTCAGATCAGATGATGTTCAGGCCTTCAGCAAATCCAGGGCTTACCTGAGGAGGGGGTATCAAAAAGTCTAAGTACTGCTACAAGCTAAAGTTAGGGGAACTCTGACCGCCGACGCATGTGGCAGGGCATCCAGGTCATCAGTAACTACAAGCTGAGCAACTCCACTCTAACTGCCACAGACGTCTCCTTCCTAAACGAGCTAAATGATTTCTATGTTTGCTTCAACAGTAACAGCAAGGAGACTGCCACCAAGATCACACTCTCAGCAGACCACCCATCAAACCTATCAAGCCATCAAACTCACCTCCACAGATGTCTACACTGCATGATTTGGATCAACATGCAACTGTGTCAACGTGCTTTAAGTCCACATTCATTGTGCCAGTGCCAAAACACTCCTCCCCAATGTGCCTGAATGACTACCACGCTGTAGCACTCACACCTATTGTTATTAAGTGCTTTGAGCGACTGGTCCTAGCACACCTCAAGAACTGCCTCCCACCTACACTAGACCCATACTTATTTGCCTACCATAACAATGGGAGCACAGAAGATGCAGAATGCACAGTTAGGACACTGAAGAAGAACCAGTTGTCCTTAACCATCCTGGTGAACTTCTAACTGTGTGCGATCGATAACATCTTGACCAATTAAAAAAGTTTTTGAAATATATAAAAAAAATTTGCCGGTGTCAATCAGTGAATCTGCTGATGTACAACATACTGCATCGTCACAGAAACATGCCAGCTGAAGATAATGAGGAAATTACCTCGCTCCCTTTGCCTAGTGCATTCCAAACTACTACATAATGGCACGCCCTTGCCCAGCTCACTCCAAAATCCCCACTCCAAGGAGATAGGGATGATCACTTCCATTTGGAATGTGAACTGTTCTGTATGATACCCGTAACAGAACACCCCTACTTGTTGGGTTGAATTATTATTATTTTTTTGCCTACAGCCCATTTCAGTACCCTCAATAATGCCAAACAACTTATGCTCTACTAACATCTAACCACTCTTCTTTGCTTAAGTTTGCTGTTTGCATTGTCTAGTTGAGACACATTTAATCTAGCAGTAACATATGGTTAGGCCTTGGTAGCACATGTATCAGATTTAATATCCCTGGCCAAGTAACACTAATGATGTGTTTTTGTAATGTTAAATAAACAAGTAAATGTTTAAGTAGGCCTATTATTGTTAATATACTGAACAAAATTATAAATGCAACATTTTTTTTGCCCCCATTTTTCATGAGCTGGACTCAGAGATCTAAGACTTTTTCTGTGTACACACACAAAAAGGCCTATTTCTCTCAAATATTGTTCACAAATCTGTCTTAATCGGTGTTAGTGAGCAATTCTCCTTTGCCGAGATAATCCATCCACTTCACAGGTGTGGAATATCATTATGTGGATTAGACAGCATGATTATTGCACAGGTGTGCCTTAGGCTGGCCATAATAAAAGGCCACTCTAAAATGTGCAGTTTTATCACACAGTACAATGCCACAGATGTCACAAGTTTTGAGGGAGCGTGCAATTGGCATGCTGACTACAGGAATATCCACCAGAGCTGTTGCTCATAAATTGAATGTTTATTTCTCTACCATAAACCATCTCCAAAGCCATTTCAGAGAATTTTGTCATTACATCCAACCGGCCTCACAACCGCAGACCATTTGTTACCTCACCAGCCCAGGACCTCCACATCCAGCATCTTCCCGCCCAAGATTGTCTGAGACCAGCCATCCGGAAAGCTGCTGCAACAATTTGTTTGCATATCAAAAGAATTTCTGACGAATTGTCAGAAACCGTCTCAGGGAGGCTCATCTGCATGCTTGTCATCCTCATCGGGGTCTCAACCTGACTGCAGTTCGTAGTGGTCACACACGATACTGACTGGTTTTCAGACTCAACCCCCCTCCCGGACCCCCCAATAGAGTAACATTGCACATTTCAGAGTGGCCTTGTAATAATGAGACAGAGAAGGTCGACGGTCACTAACCCTGACTCTGGAGGGTCCATGAGCACCTGACTCGACTTTGGAGGGTCCACAAGCACCTGACTCGACTCTGGAGGGTCAACCGGAACCTGACTCAACTCTGGAAAGTCAATGGGCACCTGACTCGACTCTGAAGGTCAACAGGAATCTGACTTGATTCCGGGGAACCAACTGGAACGTGACTCGACTCTGGATGGTCAACAGGAGCCTGACTCGACTCTGGACAGTCAACTGGAATTTGACTCGATTCTGGAAGGTCAACAGGAACTAGCCCTGACAATGGAAGGTCAACGGTAACTAACCCTGACTCTGGATGGTCAACGAAGACTTGACCTGACTCTGGATGGTCAACGGTGACCTGATCAACGGTTACCTGACTAGACTCTGGGAAATCAACAAGGACCTGATCAATGGTGACCTGACTAGATTCTGGAAAATCAACAGGGACCTGACTTGACTCATGAAGTTTAACTGTTGTTTCACTTGACTCTTGGGTGTTAGTGGTGACCTGACCTTGTTCTGGATGGTCAGTGGAGACTTGACCTGACTCTGGATGATCAACGGTGACCTGACTAGAATCAAGAAGATTAACTGTTGTTTCACTTGACTCTTGGGTGTTAGTGGGGACCTGACTTGACTCTGGAAAGTTGACAGGGACCTGGCTTGACTCTGGAAAGTCGACGGGGACCTGGCTTGACTCTGGAAAGTCAACTGAAGCTGCCATCTTGTGTAGCGGTGCTGGGCTGGGGGCCATCTTGTGCAGCGGCGCTGGGCTGGGGGCCATCTTGTGCAGTGGCACTGGGCTGGCGGCCATCTTGTGCAGCGGCGTTGGGTTGGTGGCCATCTTGTGCAGTGGCGCTGGGCTGGCGGCCATCTTGTGCAGTGGCACTGGGCTGGCGGCCATCTTGTGCAGCGGCGTTGGGCTGGGGGCCATCTTGGGCAGTGGCACTGGGCTGGCGGCCATCTTGTGCAGCGGCGCTGGGCTGGGGGCCATCTTGTGCAGTGGCACTGGGCTGGCGGCCATCTTGTGCAGCGGCGTTGGGTTGGTGGCCATCTTGTGCAGTGGCGCTGGGCTTGCGGCCATCTTGTGCAGAAGCTCAGGTACAGGGACCACCGAACGGATAGGAGCTGGATACCTTGGAGAAGTGACCTCCTCAGCTGTAAAGGGAGAGCCACAAAACTGCAATACAAAGTCAATAAACTGTCCCAGGGTCCAGCTAGGGTCTTCCTCTGGTAAACTCAAGCTTATCTTAGCGTCAAGACCACTCCAGAAACAGTCCTTTACCAGATCCTCATCCCCAGGCAAAAGGTGACTATACTGAATAAATTCCTCCACAAAGAGCTCAATTGGTCTGTCATCTTGAAAAAATGGAGCATAGCACATCTACAGGGTTGAATGAACTTTTAGCTGGCTCCATACCTGGTCTGGGGTTTAATAAAGCTGCTGGATCCTGGTTTGGCGAAGTCTTCTGTAATGATGAGACAGAGACGTTCGGATCCATGTGCAGAACTTTAATGAAGAGAATGGTAAGACAGGCAGCGATCATTAACGGCGTCAGGTATGTAGGGATAAAGAGAATCAGATTCGGTATAAACAATCCCAAGGTCGGGTACCAAATGAACAAACACAAGGAAAACGCTCGGAAATGTCAGACTGGCTAAACAAGACTTCGCAGAGAGTGGGAGTGAGTGTGCTGCTTTTATGTGTGTGTAAATGAGCTGCAGGTGTGGCAAGGAAATTGGCTGATGAATGATGTGCAGGTGTGGCAGGGTGATTGTGATGCAGTGACTCTTGGGGAATGTAGTTCGGGTGTGGTGCAACAGATGAGAGGTGCTAGAGTCCGAGTAACATCTGGTGGTTGATATGGAATGGTCCTGATTGGAGTGCCCTCTACTGAAGTTCATGGGCACTCCATCTAATGATCGTGACAGGCCTTTTATTGTGGCCAGCCTAAGGCACACCTGTGCAATAATCATGCTGTCTAATCAGCATCTTGATATGCCACACCTGTGAGGTGGATGGATTATTTCAGCAAAGGAGAAGTGCTTTCTAACACTTCTAACACTATTGTTAGTATCGTTCCATACCCAGTCAGGACCTACTCATTTTCTAAATCATACACTAAATTGTATATACATTGTAAATATATATATTGTCAAATAGAATTGATGTTAACAGCATTTAAATTCTGCAGCAGAGCAATAATTTCCAAACAAACCAAACTAGAGGTATATCATGTTGCATGGTGGGAGAGTACTTTGTCTTACAGAAAAGCCTTAAGAACTGTTGGATCTGATTACTTTTAATCTCTTTTTTAAGAAAACAAACACAACCCCAAGTATTTATTCAAAACAGTGGCTAAATAAAATAAAATAAAATAAACAGAACGTTTCCCAACAGCACCGTAATAGGTATTGTATCATTTTACTTCCAAAATTGATACTATAAGGGGTAAAATTACCTTCAACAAAATTAACTAAAATTAGACATAAAAGTAATAATGCAGCCATCAGCCACGGTATCACATCAGATATTCCGCTCCCATCCGCTCATTTTCTTCTAGAACAAAGGAAGAATTGTATAAACTTGTTAAATCATTAGGGTGACCATATGCGCTGTTCATACAGGACACGTCCCAGCCAGGATTTTAATATTGCCTAAAATATCCAGGTTTTGGCTATTTGCAATGTGCAGCTTGATCATTGTGTAACATTCATGAGAGCTATAAAGAGCAGAGCAGACGTCTCCTTATGCTTTCGAATCACTTTCACGTGTTTGTTCATTTGTTTGACTTGAAGCATTGTGGCGCACTTTGTTTTTTTATTTTGATTTATGTGCAGCGATGCTTCAAGTCAATTGAATGAACAAACACGTGCACATATTTGCATCACTTTGATCCTTCCCTCTAGATCTCACCTTCTCACATGCAGCCCCACAATTGGTTGATTATGTACAATACCTGCATTGTTATTGGTCAAACTGCTCTGGATGTTTTAGGCATTATTAAAATCCTGGTTGGGACTTGTCCCATATGAACGGTGCATATGGTCACCCTATAAACCATCTAAACCAACAGCATGCATGTTGGACCCTATCCCATCTAAGTACAAACATATATAAATACTAAAAAAAAACATATAATACTAAACAAGGTGTTTCGAGAAGTCATAGATCTTAGTGCCACGTTTGACACTATTGACCACAACATTCTTTTGTATAGACCTGAAAATTATGTTGGCATTAGAGAAAGTGCATTAGCATGGTTCAAATCGTACTTTTATGACCACCATTAATTTGTGGCAGTGAATGAAGAGGTATCATAACAATTACAAGTGCAGTATGGAGTACATCAAAGCTCAGTACGAGGACCATTACTATTCACGCTTTAAATATTACCCTTGAGAGATATTATTAGGAAACATAGTGTTAGCTTTCACTGTTATGCTGATGATACTGAGCTTTATATTTATTTTCAGCCAGACAAAACATACCAGTTTGCTAAATGAACGGAATGCATAGTTGATATAAAAAACAGTAACAGTTACTAGTAATTTCTTTCTGCTAAATTCTGGAAAAAAAATATATATATGTATATATATTAATAAAATAATAATAATAATAATAATAATAATAATAATAATAATAAAGAGGTGTTCATTATAGGACAGAATACCCTTTGCATGTAATAACCTAGAACACTGTCTAGTGCTTGATGGCTGCTCTGTTAATTTTTCGTCATCAATTAGGAACATAGGTGTGCTATTTGATAGCAGTTTTTCCTTCGAAAGCCACATTACTATAGCATTTGTAAGCGGTACTTTTCCATCTCAAAATATATTTAAATTACAACCTATGCACTCAATGACAAATGCAGAAATATTAAATTATGCATTAGTTTCCTCAAGGTTAGATTATTGTAATGCTTCATTGGGTGCAGTGTTGTGCAAGTTACTTCCAAACTGTAATACATTATATATTACTTGTTACTGTCATTTAAAAGTAATTCCCTGCATTACAATATTACTGTCTCAGAATTGTAATGCGTTACATTACCCCTGTATTACTTTAGAGTTACTTTCAGCAGAACCAACCTTGTGAAGTTTTTGAGTACCATCAGCGTGGCGGGAGGAGTTTTGGGGCGGGGCGGGGGGGGTCTGGTGTTTGGAGTAAACAGTTTACGGTTTGCAGTTTAGCGTACCTGTTTATTTATTGAATTATTTATTTATTTTTGCTATTTTTTTTTTATGCTATTTAAAAAAAGGGAAAATACTCGAAATTAAAAAAAATTAATATCTCTCTATTTTTTGTCTGATTTGCGGTATAAGGTAGTCTATATCTTGGTATTTTGGATTTGGATTAAACAAATAAAGTGAATGTAAGCATATAGGCATATATTAGGGTTAAAATCTCATTACATTGGAACATAACATTGCAATCTTATGTATATATATATATATATATATATATATATATATATATATATATATATATATATATATATATATATATATATTAAAGCAGAAGTTAAAGTTAAAAAGCATAGACTGAGTAAAAAGGCTATTTTGATTACCCCATTACACTTTACAGTTAGTGCTATCATACAAATACACTTACTTATAGGTTTAAAATTCTACATGTCACATTTAATGTCCAACTATAAATATTTCAGCAAAATGTATACATTAGAATTATTGCGCTCCTGTTTCATTGAGCTCATCTGTTTGGCGCGCATGCGCGGCTGCGCTCGACTAGCGGATAATCGCTGAAGCAAAAGCTCGTGCACTTCTGACAGCAAAATGGAAATATTTCCATTGTTTGTTTTTTTTTACATTTACAGATGGAGAATATACCTGTGCAATGTAAGTTATGCATTAAGGAAAACAGCACATCTCAAACACGTCTCTCTGTCAGCCTCACACACAGCCTTTCTGTCAGAGCTTCTAATGGGGCGAGCGCGAGCCGCTTTGAACTGGCTACTAGGAAAGAAATAAAACGCAGAAATTATTTAAATGAAAAACAAACACCACAGGCAGCTATTGACTGACCACAAACACGAAATATGACTTATTTGCTTCATATTTCGATTCGTTAATGTCATGCGGTCTTTAGTTTTTTTTTTTTTTTCTTCTCTTTGAAAAATTACATTTTGGGCTAAAAGTGCATTGTAACGCAAACATTACTGAACATGTACCGAGTAAAATATTACTGAAAATTGATTAGTAATGCCTTACACTACTGCGTTACAGCAAAAAGTAATATGTTACTGTAATGCATTACGTTTGTAATGCGTTACTCCCAACACTGATTGGGTGGTTGGCCCTGCACAATCAATAAACAAACACCAGAGGGTTCAAAATGCAGCAGCTAATGTTCTTACTAGAACCAAGAAGTATGGCCATATTAGCCCAGTTTTGTCAGCACTGCACTGGCTCCTTATTAAACATCGTAAACATTTTAAAATCTTGCTAATTACCTATAAAGCCCTGAATGGTTTAGCACCTCTACCTCAGTATTTATCTCCAAAACTCTTGAATAATCTACCTAAAACTGTTTGGGACAGACACACTCTGTCAGTGTAAACCTTGATTAAAACCCATTTATTTAATCTGGCGTACACATAACACACTAACACTTCTCTATACGTCAAATATGTTAAAGAACACTTCCCATAACACCTGATGTGCTTGTTAGAAGAATGGCATCTATCCTAAAATTAGTTTATTTCTTGTTCTGAGGTCACTGCAGTCACCTGGATCCAACCCATATCCAGCTCAGATGGTGAATCAGCACCTAGAGACATCCTTGACAGCCCTGAATGTCAGCAAAAACCAGGACAACCAGATGAGCCCCAGAGACCAAGGAAGGAAACAAGACCTCAGGAACCAGATGAGTCCTCTGCACTGCATCTGCATCTGACTTTCTTGCAGCCTAGAATAAACTGCTGGTTTCATCTGGCCAGAGCAGAACGAAACACTATTTTGACAATTTATGTATGGAATGCGTTGTGCATTACTTTTCCTTAATATCCAACAGGCTTGTTCTTGCAAAATAAAAACTAAAAACTAAAAGAACTCTATGTTTTTCATTTTAAGTCCCTAAAAATTTCTCATGCTGGTGTTTGGCTGTCTCTCAGAAGGGTTTCACAGAGAGAGGCCTTCTCTATAGGAGGAGCTGGCATGCTGCTTGCTGGAGTTTCGGAGGTTGGCATCCATAAGCACAGTAGTCATTGTTCTCACTTATTACCCGTTGAAGGACTGATTCCCTCAGGCTGCACAATATGACTTCATCACACAAAATGGTCACTGAGAGCTCCCAGGTGTAGGATAAACCTGCTTGTATTTCTACTGCAATGTCCTAAAGCTAGAAGGGATGCAAATGTGGGACTGAAACAATTATTGTTAAATCCTGTGAATTTTGTGTAAGCTGTGAGTGTTCAAAATTCCTGGGAGAGAAAAGGTTTCTGGAATTGGTACAGCCATTGAACAGCAAGTTTGAGTTCAAAAGTTTTGTAGGAGTGCATTCTTTTTTGTTGGAAAATCTAACAAAAAATGGGAAATAATGCCTACTTCAAAAATAGTTTGCATTGTGACGTTTTTCTTAATACAACAAACATGTTTTTATTTCTATTTTTTTATTTTACCATAATTTTTTATGGCATGCTACATACTGTACCATATAGAATATTTTGTTTGTTTGCATTTAAAATATTTTATAAAAAAGAACTCTACAACATGGTTTTTACCAGATGCAAAACCATATCCAGCCCACAAGATGCCATAAAAGATAAAACATATTACTGACTCAACGACCTACAACTGCTCAAACTATTTCATGTTTTTGCACTTATTGTACTTACTGTGCACTCTAAAAACTGCTGGGTTGAAAACAACCCAATTTGGGTTATTTTGACAACCCAGCGCTGGGTCAAAAAGGGACGAACCCAGCGCTGGGTTGTTTTAACCCAACCAGTTGGGTTATCATATTTAACCCAGCCTGCTGGGTTGCCTTTTTTATGGTTTAAAATGACTATATTGCAGGGTTTAAAAAAAACAGAGCGGGTGTTTTTTTTTTATCACTGTATTTCAGAAGGAAAACTACTGTATTTAGAAAATGTTCGATATCATTTCGCATATGCTTGCTAAGGCAGCGTTTGTGAGCTCAGCGCTGCTCTGCAGCCGTTACCGGAGAAACCCTTACCTCTCCCGCTCTTAGCGCCTCCTGCTGGCAGAAAATAAACTCGCAGAGTGCAGCCATGTGGGGAAACAATGCATTTCTACGTTAAAATTAACCCAAATTGAGCTAGGCATTAAACCTACAAATGTTGTTCATTTTAAATATCACTTTTACACACAAATAATAATTACCAAAAGGAAAATATTTATTAAAAACAAGAGAAAAGTCAAAAAGTAACATGTTAGAAGAAATGCAGAAAAGGATGGCATTAACAGCTACAGAGTTCACAAACAAAGCATTGAACATTTGATGAATATAACTTAAGATCAAATTGGACTTTGTTCAATTGTATATATTGTATAAAAATATACGAAAACACATACAATAAATTTACAATTAGTTAGTTTTTTTTCCAACTATTCTGGCATGACAGTACACAAATAAATCACAACATTAACTTTGATATTATAACCTTTAACAGACGCATGTGTGTGTGTGTGTGTGAAAGAATGTGAGCAGGTGTATGAATGACAGAGTGTAAACTTTTCTACTAAACAACACAGAAAAAGCATTTAACTTTTTTTTTTTTAACAAATTATACACTTACAGTTTGTTTCATAGTCCATGAATACAGATCATGCATCACGGTCAATTTTCATGATCTCTTTAGCATAACTGATGTAATCATGAAGAAACCCCATCAGCACAGCATGTGACATCTTCTACATCATCCAGGGCAGCGTCCTCCTTTAAAACCACCGCTGCATCAGTTTAGGGGAAAGAAGATTCTCCTCTCTGACCAGGATTCATCCCAGTCACCGCCTGTTCTTCATCAGTGGCCTAAGAGAAACAAATTTGAAAAAATTAAACATTTAATTAAACTATCGATTTTCAGGTAGAGGTGTATTCACATGCGTAAGGATAGGTAAATAATCGGTTTTAAAGTTTCAACACTTTGTGCGGTTGTTTAATGTCTCAGTCCACCACAGCTCTCATGAAGTCTATAATGGCAGCACTAGTGTGAGGACAGGCGATATTGTTTGAATAAATATTGCTTTCAGAAAGCTTCTTTACTGAAACATTAAAACAGACATGACATTCACATACCTCACAATATTCATGTACGTGGAGGGCTGCTCTTCAAACCGTTAGTTCACCAAATAATTAAAATGTTCATAATTTACTCTCCCCATGTTTTTCCAGACTCATACAAACTCTGTTCATTTTTTGGAAAACATATGAATATATTTAATATTCTCTTTTTGTGTCCTCCATTGCTGGTCTGGGAGACCAATATTTTATTTTGAACATACATGTTTGCTATCATATAATTTAAGATGTATTCATATATAAATATCAGAATTTACTTCTACAATAACTCTATATTTATGAAGCTTGAAAATACTGATTATCTAAACTATAAATGGATTAACAAATATTATGAGAAAACAAAAAATATATTAATTTATGTTGTAAAGACAGACAAAAGTCTTATAGGTTTGGAATGACTTGAGGGCAAGTAAATGATTTTTTGTGTGAACTTTACCTCTAAGAGCGCAGACCAAGAATAATGACTCTCCAAATCAGACAACTCCAAAGTTGGTTTGAGTTCTGCAATGAAAAACACAGACATCAATGGTCTTAATGAAATGAGCACATAATCACACTGTTGTTGCATCAAAATGTGAAGTAAACTGGCAGGAGACAACAGAAAAATTTATTTTCTAAAAATAACTTACATAAAATCTCAAGGGAATGATGATCTCCCATGTCTCTTTCTTTAAACATCTACAAAAACAAAAAACAAACATTATTTTACTCTTAGTAAAAAAACAACAACTGATAACATGAAATTATGAAGTTTACTTGCCTTAAACGATCTTTCCCTCTCTTCAGAAGAAGCTGAGAAAACCACTTCCTCACACAAGCAGACTTGTGTGTCCTTAACTGCAGTTAGTTTGAGTTCTGCAAAGAGGGACATCAATGGTTTCAATAAAATATTAACATATACATACATACATATATAAAATCACACTGTTTTTGCATCAAAATGTGAAGTTAACAGGCAGGACACAACAGAAACATAAATTTAAAAAAAAAAAAAAAGTAATAATAATTTAACTTACATCAGTCTCAAAAGAATGAAGTTATCTTGTCTCTGGATTTCAACATCTAAAAAAAAACACACACATTATTTTAGTCTTAGTAAAAAATAAAGATAACTTGATGTTATTCTGAAGTTTACTCTCCTTAAACCGTCTGTCCCTCTCTTCAGAAGAACACCTCCTCCTCATCCTCACACAGGTCTGTGACTCCTCACACAAACAGCTTCTGTGTCTTTAACTCTCAGCGCGAGGACAATGAAGACAGGAGCTGGACAAGTCTGAAACATTACATGTAAAACATACTTTTAACAGTTACCACTTCAACAGCCTCTAAATAATTATGCTAGTCTTTACTACACAATGCCGTTTCCTTTAGGAGACAAACATATGTATTCAGTTTAACCGCGAAAAAAAAAGACAAATTCACATGAGCGTAACCGTGACCATAACCGTCTGTTAACGCCTCAAAGAGAACAGATAATGTAAAATCTTATGTAAATATGACCAAATACATTCACAGACGTTATATTAAAAGTACATCCTCCGTTCAGTAACGTTACATGAGGCAGTTAAGACCTCCGTGTCCGAGGCGAAAACCGCGTCCGTTTTTTTTATATAACGTTAGATATAACGTTAAGCTCCTTTGTTTCCGCCTTTCATAAAACCTTCCGCCTTTCATACAACCGGGTAAACAATAAAAGATAACTTTACATTTTGAATATTTAACGTTACTTACCATAGTCTTTCACTCGCTTCTCGCTTCTATCACGCTGAGAAAATGGCGGCTGCTCGCACTGGAGAGACGTACGATTTTGAGTGACGTGCGTGCTCTCCTTCACGTCCGCGTCCTCAACCCACCCCCGCTGGGTTAAAAAAGATAGTTATTTTCAACCCAAACTTGGGTTAAAACATCCCAAAGTCCTATCCAACGGCCTCAACCCAGCAGTTGGGTTGAAAAAACAACCCAGCGTTTTTTAGAGTGTGTACTCTAGAATTTTGCTAAAATGCAGGATGACACAAAGCCTCTTAAACTGCTACTTGAGATATCTCTGTATATCTGCAAAGTGTACCTCATAATGTATTATTACATTCTTACTTTGATGAAATGCAAAAGGAGATCTTTATGAGTAATGCCCATATATATGATTTTCATAGCTAACCATAACAACAATTAAATAATTATAAACATATCATAAAAGTAGTTCAGTAAGACAGGTGTACCATATTTATTTCAGGAAATCTCAGGCCATGTCCCCACATAAACAGGTATTTTTATAAACTGAGTTTTTCCTTCTTCCATTTAAAATGAAAACATAAAAGCATGCTATGAAGCACTGTCAAGAGTATGCCAAGCCAACAGGTGTCAATATAATCTCAACTGTAAAACCAAATTGGCCAATCAGAAGCCAGAAAAAGTTTACAGTTAAAACTTTAAAGAGTTAACAGTACAAACAGTAAAAAAAGCTGTGGTTATGAAAATACCTGTTTGTGTAGACAGGGCCTCAGTCACCACATCCATCTGCCCCAGTGCACACCAGATCCCAATCACCAGAATATTGATTGCCTGCACCTGTCTCATTACACTCCCTTTATCCCTGCACTCTCCTCACTGCCTCTTCATCTGGACTATAGTCTGCATTAACGAACAAAGCCTCACTGCTTACCTGTTTACTCACTCAAATGCTCCTTTGCTCCACCTCTCCCATTCTCCACCGCTCCTTCAGATTACCTGCAAGAGACAATCATCTGTTATCATCAACTAAGAGACCTGGGGTCCATTTCAGAAAAGAGGATAAGTGAAAACTCTGATTATGTTAACCCTGAAATGAGGGAAACTTTAGATTTTCCATTTCAGAATGGGAGGCAAACCAGGAAAGCAGGGTAAGTCAAGCCTGTTTCTGAACGAGAGCTAACTTATACTCAGAGTCAGTTATCATGTTAACTTACTCTATAAAACCTAACCTTGTTGGGAGCAGGTTTTCTTTGGTAAACCCAGAGTTTCTTTTAGTCTCCTCCCCTTTTCTTAAAGAGCAAGTGATCATTTAAAAACTTCATTCATTCATGTACACTGCAAAAATGCTTTTCTTACTAAGTACCTTTATTTTTTTTCCAAGTACAAACAACATCACCCAACCCCATCATTTCACCAACAAAGAGGTTATCTGAAAACTAAGAAATAGGTCACTGAAACTAGCGTGATCAAAAAATGAACATGATAAAAGTGTCCGTTTGTTTGCATGCTTTGTTAAATATTTAAATTCAAAAGCATCAATGTTTTACTATAGAATAAGTGATACATTGATCGTAATGAATTAATTTATCAGGACTCAAAATTAGTCACACAGAAATGTATTTCTATTATTTTTTTATTTATTTTTTTACGCTTATGAAAATATTCAGCTTATTCAGTCGAGTCTGTTTCTGTTTATTTTTAGTCACAGTAGCCTGTAGTCACATTTAGAATGAATGGTAATATCTCTATTTTTATAAAAGCTCCCGAACAAAAAACATTATCATATTTTTATGATGGGCGACGTGTAGCTAAACTCTCAAGATGAGACTTATGACATAGAAAATGTTACTAAATTCACGATTGTAATCGAGAATAAGAAGCTGATGGCTGATTTCTTCAATTGGTCATATTTACTATGGTGGTAATGCCTAGTGTGCACAGTCTTTACATTACTTATAAATATTTCTGCCTGGTTTAGTGATTATAATCCACATCAGATCGAGTTATTTCAAACACTCGCTGCTGACTAAGAGTGAGTTTTGAGCTCATCTTATTTTAAAAAGTATTTAATGCTGGTTTTGTAGCTTGTATCTTTCTGAAATGATCCGCAGTGCAGACGCTCTCCAGATGCACAGAAACTCTGCCTTTGTTCATAACTCTAGCCCCAGCTGGCACGCATAAAAACAAAGTGTTTTTAATACAAAAAAAGTAAACCTTCAAATAATTATGTTCAGTTATGCACTCAATACTTGGTCAGGAATCCTTTTGCAGAAATGACTGCTTCAATGCGGCGTGTTATGGAGGCAATCAGCCCGTGGCACTGCTGAGGTGTTATGGAGGCCCAGGATGCTTCGATAGCGGCCTTAAGTTCATCCAGAGTGTTGGGTCTTGCGTCTCTCAACTTTCTTTTCACAATATCCCACAGATTCTCTATGGGGTTCAGGTCAGGAGAGCACAGTAATACCATGGTCTGTAAACCATTTACCAGTGGTTTTGGCACTGTGAGCAGGTGCCAGGTCGTGCTGAAAAACGAAATCTTCATCTCCATAAAGCTTTTCAGCAGATGGAAGCATGAAGTGCTCCAAAATCTCCTGATAGCTAGCTGCATTGACCCTGCCCTTGATAAAACACAGTGGACCAACACCAGCAGCTGACATGGCACCCCAGACCATCACTGACTGTGGGTACTTGACACTGGACTTCAGGCATTTTGGCATTTCCTTCTCCCCAGTCCTTTCCTCCAGACTCTGGCACCTTGATTTCCGAATGACATGCAAAATTTGCTTTCATCCGAAAAAAGTACTTTGGACCACTGAGCAACAGTCTAGTGCTGCTGAAATATTTCAGTTGGTATGCAATGAATCTAAAATATATGAAAGTTTAATTTTTATCATTACATTATGGAAAATAATCAACTGTTATCACAATATGCTAATTTTTTGACAACATCGCTTAAACTTTTATAAAGGGGGAGGAGACTAAAATTAATTCTGGGTTTACAGAAGAAAACCTGCTTCCGACCAGGTTAAGTCCATAGAGTAATTTACTATAGTGACTAACTCTAAATTTAAGTTACCCCTCTTTCAGAAACTGGCTTGACTTACCCTGATTGCTCGAGTTTGACAAACCTCACATTCTGAAATGGAAAACACATAGTTTCTCTCATTTCAGGGTTAACTCTGTTTTCACTTAACCCCCTTTCTGAAACAGACCCCAGAAACATTTAAATCTACCATTTTACTCACCTTCTGATTGCTACTTCTCATTGCCATAGCCCATCTGTCAATAAAGCTGACTTTTTTTTAATATAATTGTCTCTGGCTCGTTTGTTGTCAATTATGTTTACTGAGCTTTTTTTTTATTTTTCTAAATTATGATACAGCTGAGGAACAGATCTGGGGTGTAATCCAGAAAGCACATTTAATGTACCATCAACTAAACCCTGAACTTTCAGTTGATTAACCACAAACCTTGCTTACTTGAAGCCTGTGGTTTAAAAACCGGGTACAGAAGTAAGTTTATTCAACTCAAGAGTATGTGTGATGAAATGATGAAATGGATTCAATAGGAAGTAAAAGTGAGTTTATTAGTAATTGCGGGAAACCGAGATGATGATGATGCAAAACAATGTCCAAGAAAGCAAACACGTAGTGACACAGGGAAGCTGTAGTACAGCCCAGTCCGGACGTGAAGATCCTGTGAGGTGAGTGAAGACAACAAATATCCAGAAGTTGGCGGCAGTAATAAAGAGAGATGTTGAAGACGTGAAGGCAGATGTGCAGGATAAACAAACAGGCAGCAATAGTACCGAGACAGGCGGCAACAGGCAGGAACATCCAAACAACGATCTGACAAAAGACAAGGTGAAAACAGGGAGACTAAATAGTTAGCACAGGTCCTCTAAAGCTGATCAATCATGATTGAGGTGCGGATCAGCCCAGTGACACTTACACACACCAACACAAACACAGACAAGAGAGAGACGGCAAATTCATGAACTGTGACAGTACACCTCACCCTAAGAGCGCCTCCGCCGAGCATACCTGTTGATTGTAATCATCAATAAAGGAGTGATCCAGAATGTCCCTAGCAGGAACCCAACTTCTCTCCTCCGGACCGTAACCTTCCCAGTCCATCAGGTTCTGGAATCTGCGTCCCCGCCATCTCGAGTGGGAGAACCGGAGCTGGTGGATTAAGGTGCGAATGAACAACAGGTTCCAATTTGGAGACATGAAAGGTGAGGTGAATTCTCCTGTACGCCAGAGGAAGTTTGAGGTGGACTGTCACCGGGCTAATGATCTTGGTGACAGTAAATGGGCAGATGAATTTGGGAGCTAACTTACTAGACACGGAGCGGAGGGGAACATTCTTGGTAGAAACCTATGTCGTATACGGGAGGCTTTGACCGGTGGCAATCGGCCTTAGCCTTAGTGCGCGCCCCCACCTGGAGCAAAGTCTCACAGGCTCTGGTCCATGTGCGGTGACACCTCTGGATGAAGGCATGAGCGGATGGGACCGTGACTTTGGAATCCAGACTTGGAAAAATTGGTGGCTGGTACCCTAGACTACACTCGAACGGAGAGAGGCCCGTGGATGACACTGGCAATGATTTATGTACATACTCAACCATAGAAAGTTGATGGCTCCAGGATGAAGGATTCTTGGACACCAAACATCGCAACACTCTCTCCAAATCTTGGTTGGCCTGCTCTGTTTGACCATTGTTCTGGGGATGATAACCCGAAGACAGACTGATTGTAGCTCCTAATAATTTACAGAACTCTTTCCAAAATTTGGACACAAATTGGGACCCCCTGTGAGAGACCACATCCATTGGGAGGCCATGTAAACGAAAGACGTGGTCTACAACAGTCACTGCAGTCTCCTTGGCTGAGGGTAATTTGGGCAAAGGAATAAAATGTGCCGACTTCGAGAACCGGTCCACAACGGTTAAAACAACCATCATGTTATTAGAGGGCGGGAGGGCAGTGACAAAATCTAGTGCAATGTGGGACCAGGGTCTCGAAGGGACAGACATCGGATGAAATAATCCATAAGGAGGTCGGTTAGATGTCTTACCAGTGGCACAAACTGAGCAAGCCAAAACAAAACTGTGTATGTCGCGAGCCATTTCTGGTCACCAGAATCGTTGCTTACCTAAACCGCTACTCCGATTTACTCCTGGATGACAAGCAATGTTGGAGGAATGACCTCATCAAATGACTTTGGACAGTAACTCCTCCAGTACAAAAAAACGACTCGGTGGGCAAGGCCGACTTGACCTTCGATTCGACCTCCCATGTGAGTGTGGAGATAACTATCCTCTCAGGAAAAATGCACTCGGGAGTAACCGGACGTTCGAATGGAACAAAAATGTGAGATAAAGCATCGGGTTTGTTGTTTTTGGACCCAGGGCGGTACGAGAGAGAAAAGTCAAAACGTCCGAAAAAGAAGTGCCCATCGAGCCTTACTGGAGTTGAGTCCTTTAGCAGATCTAATATATTCAAGGTTCTTATGATCGGTCCAAATGACAAAATGTACCCACGCCCCTTCTAACCAATGATGCCACTCCTCCAATGCTAACTTGATGGCCAACAATTACGTTCGGCAGGTGATAAACGGTGGGACAGAAACGCACAAGGGTGCATCTTGTCGTCTGAGGATGAATGTTGGGATAGAACTGCACCTACCCCCGCCTCCGACGCGTCGACCTCCACCATGAACTGACGTGAGGGATCAGGGGCGACTAAGATGAGAGCCAAAACGAAGTGGCTTTTGAGGTTGACGAATACAGCCTCGGCTGTATCGAACCACCTGAATGTCGTTCTGGGCAAGGTCAAGGCGGTCAGAGTCACGGCTAGTTGGCTGAAGTTGCGAATGAAATGCCGATAGAAGTTGGATAAGTATTCTTTACCGTGATGTTGTTCAACCCTCGGTAATCAATACAAGGTTGCAGAGACCATCCTTCTTCCCCACAAAAAGGAATACCACCCCTGCAGGAGAAGAGGAAGGATGGATGAATCCGGAGGTTAGAGAACCAGAAATATATTGCTTCATGGCCTCCCTTTCTGGAGCAGAAAGTGAGTAAAGCTTGTTCTTAGGTGGAGAGTAACCTGGGAGTAAATCTATAGCACAGTCATAGCGACGATGTGGAGGAAGAGAAGCAGCACGGGACTTGAACACTTCCTTCAGGTCGAGGTACTCTGAGGGCACCTTAGTAGAGGATGAGGTCTTATCTACAGAGATCCCGCCCGTCAGTAGCCCCCTATTTACTGCCGGGCTCTATCTTTTAGCGGACAATTGTTCAAATAGTGTCCAGCTCCGCTGCAGTACAGGCAAAGACCCCGGGATCTCCATCTCTCTCTCTCTCATCCTGGGAAAGCCAAGCTCAACCCAGCTGCATGGGCTCGGGATCCAAGACAGGGCTGACCGCATCACCACCTCTGGCTTGAGGGCATTCGATGCTCCCTGGGTGCAGACAGGTCCTAGAATGTCGCTCTAGACGACTGAGACGAGCGTTCAACCTCAAGGCCAGCTCAATTAGTCCATCCGGCTTACCGGGAATGCCCAGGGTGAAGATCTCCCTTTGGATGCGGTCAGCCAACCCATGCAGGAACATGTCCCACTGCGCCTCCTCGTTCCAGTGGCACTCGGAACCCAGAGTGTGGAAGTCTATGAAATTTTTGCTGACCGAGTGGCTGCGCTGATGGAGGTCAGCCAGTTGATGAGCCGCTTCCCTACCTGCCACCGCCCGGTCAAACACTTGCTTCATCTCCTCTGAGAATGTCTGAAACGAGGAACAGCATTGGTGTTGATTCTGCCACACCACCATCCCCTACAGTGCCACTTGTCATGAGAGCAGTTTTAACACGAAAGCCACCTTCAACTCCTCCGAGCTAAAAGTCTGAGGCTGGAGGGCAAAAAACATAGATCACTTTGTTAGAAACGCTCTGCAGAAATTCACTCACCAGAGTAACCCCCCTGAGGGTGGGCAGACGCGGTTCCATGATCCATGCCGGCGCTGCTGCATGATAAAAACTCCTGGAGATCACTGTTGCTTGCTGAATCCATAGTGAAAGGTCAGATTGTTCTGTGAAAAAATGATAAAATGGATTCAATAGCAAGTGAAAAGTGAGTTTATAAGTAAATGCAGGAAACAGAGATGATGATGATGATGATTATGATGTGAAACAATGTGAAAATCCTGTGAGGTGAGTGAAGACAACAAAGATCAGGAAGTTGACGGCGCTAATAATCCAAGAGATGTTGAAGACGTGAAGGCGGACGTGCAGGACAAATGAACAGGCAGCAATACTACTGAGAAAGGCAGTAACAGGCAGGAGCATCGAAACAACGATCTGACAAAAGACAAGGTGAAAACAGAAAGACTAAATAGTCAGCGCACATCCTATGCAGCTGGCGTGCGGATAAATCATGATTGAGGTGCTGATCAGCCCAGTGATCAGCGGCTCCGCCCACATACTTACACACACCAACACAAACATAGACAGCGACGGCGAATTCCTGAACCGTGACAGTATGTTCCTGGTTTAGACTCAAGACATTCTCAACAAAGCGTTGAATTGACGAGTCACTGTAAAAACTGATGCTAAGAAAAATTGTGATATATTGTTTCTTTCTTCATTTGTTAAATGGTTGTTTACATGCTGAGTGCATATCACCATCTAATTGATAGTTGTGCAATTATTTTTTTTCTTCTTTTGTTTAATCTTTAATACTTGAATATGAATTATATTGTTTGATTGATGCTAATTATATATTAAGATATGTATTCTGATTTAGATCTTAGACATTACAGAAAATGCTGATTCATGTGTGAGATGATATAAAAATGTAATATAATAAATTAAACATTACCTTGTTATAGTGTGTTATCATTTATACAGATAACTGTTATATATGTCATTAAAGTAAATAACCAAATCAGCATAATAAATTACCTTACTTATTACTTATTAGCGCTTCATCATTATCTCACACACACACACACACACACACACACACACACACACACACATATATATATATATATATATATATATATATTAGGGCCGGGACTTGATTTAAAAAATTAATCTAATTAATTAGAGGCTTTGTAATTAATTAATCGAAATTAATCGCATTTTAATTGCAGATAAATATTTGACCTGAGAACAGTGAGAAAGTAATTTTTTTTCACATGGATTTATAGTATACCATTGAATAATGACTGAATACATGAGCTCAAGCAACAAAATATTGTTTATTTTTGTTCAACCAAGTCTAGCAGACCAGTGCAATTTTTGCCATGAAGTGTAGCAATAGCATATTTAGAAACAATTTAGAAATAGTACATTTCAGAAATTCAGGAAGCTTATAGGTGCTGGAACCTTCTGTAAAGTGTTTTTTTTTAAGTAAAACACAATACTGTCAATTACATAAAGAACATTGGAAACACTGACTATTAGAAAACATCTCTCTGTTGCTTCAGAGGCCATAACATACTAAGTCCAACTCTCAATAACCTTGGCCAAAACAATAAAGAGTTCAACATAAACTGTTGCACCAACAAAATAATACATAGTTCAACATAAAGTGTAAAGTCCATGCTAGCTGCTATATGTTATGCGTTGAGGTGATACTTGAGGCTCGATGTGCTGCAGTGATAATGGAATGCTAGTTGGTGCTTCAGTATAATCGGTCCGCCAAAACTCATCCAGTGAGAAACGTTCCGTGGTGCAAAAATAAGTTATAAAAAATGCAGGAATTTTTTTTCTGTAATTAATTAATCTTAGTTAACTTAGTTAATATATATATATATATATATATATATATATATATATATATATATATATATATATATATATATATATATATATATATATATATATTTATATATAATAGGCTATATTACATAAAATGTAAAATTATATGATGCTGTGCGCTATCCGTCATGTCCACTGAAGGCTGGTCAGTAGATCACGCGTGCACTAATAACACTGAAGTGAACTAACCCTGGAACAGAAGCTGCTCTGGAGCAGGTTATCTTCAGAGAGTAAGTTACTGTGTTTACAAACATACCCTGAAAGTAACCGAAACCTTAAACCGAAAGCTGAAGTTATCAGTTCACTAATCCTCAAACATACCCGGGATGTCACATAACCTGATTTTGGAATACCCCCCTCCAATGTGTCTCTCTGCTGCTGCTCTTAAATATCATTCTTTGAAGACTGGATAACTGCTAAAATTTTGGTTTGTTCTACATGACTTGAAGACTCACTGTACTTTAATTTCATACACCAGTTTGTCTGCTCAGCAAACACTTTTTTACTTTTCTTCATTGTTTTGTTTAGCTTGTCATTGGTTGATTGTCTTGATTAATTCTAGGCGTATCTTATTAGTTATTTTCATGTGTAATGCTCTTGTTTTTCATTTGGTCATTGTCTGGTCTTGTCCATTTTTGTTGTTCTGACGGCATATTTAGTTTTGTTTTTGGTGTTTTCTAGTTTCACAGTTTCTTTGTATTATATTTTTAGTTCCCTTTGCGTCCTCTAGGGGTTGCTTTGGGGAACACCCCGTTGTGACCCATGTCTGAAGCATACATTGAAAAAATACCAACTTGTCACTAACGGCGCGACTATAAATAAGCACTGGGTGAGTACGTCATTCATCTTCTTCGTCTTCACTGACTGTTTTGTTTGAAGTGTGCATCTGAAAGAACCGCTAAGGGCGATCATTCTCTGTTTATCATGGCGACAATTAGCAAGTGTGTCTGCGTTATTTGACACCCGATGACACACGCGATCTATGCGTAATTTTTTTTTTGTGAAGAGAACGCACGCAATGTCTTTGAGGAGGCAATCTGGTGCATTGTGAGTGTTTTTTCAATGGAAAAAGCTCTGGTTTCATTCGTCTCTCTTCTGAAAGAAAAGGGGAAAACAGGCAGCTATCTGCTTCCTGCGGTTCAGGACCTGTCTGTGCTGAGGCACGGGTGAGAATACAGGTGGATCTGTCTGAATGGTTTAAAGAGGGACTTTCCCTTTCACGCTTGTAATGACCATAACCCTGTCACGGTTGGTAAAAAGTGGATTCTTTTTTGTGGGTAAGAAGGATGGTTCTCTGCGACCTTGCATTGATTACCAGGAGCTGAACAACATTACGATAAAGAACACCTATCCATTACCACTCATGTCTTCAGCTTTCGAGAGGTTACAGGGAGAATCTGTATTCACAAAATTGGATTTACGTAATGCTTATCATTTGGTCTGCATCAGTAAGGGGGATGAATGGAAAACCGCCTTTAATACCCCCAGAGGGCACTTTGAATACTTGGTGATGCCGTTTGGGCTCTCCAACTCGCCTGGGGTTTTCCAAGCACTCTTCAATGACGTGTTGAGAAATATGGTAGATCAGTTTATATATGTTTACCTGGATGACATAATGATTTTTTTCTTAATCTCTCCAGGAACAACACGTCAGACGAGTGCTCCAGAGGTTACTTGAGAATGGGCTTTTTGTCAAGGTTGAGAAATGCGTATTCCATGCACAGTCTGTTCCCTTCCTAGGGTATATCGTCTCATCCCAGGGAATACGTATGGACCCTGACAAGATTAAGGCTGTGATAGATTGGACATCTCCAGACTCCCGTAAGGCCCTACAGCGGTTTCTGGGGTTCGCCAATTTCTATCCGCGTTTCATTCGCAATTTCAGCCAACTAGCCTCACCTCTGACAGCCTTGACCTCTCCCAGACGCGTCAGAGGTGGGGGTAGGAGCAGTGTTGTCCCAACGTGCTGTTTCGGGCAATAAGGTACATCCTTGCGTGTTTTTTTCTCATCGATTATCTCTTGCTGAACGCATTTATGACATTGGGAACAGAGAGTTGTTAGAGGAGTGGCGTCACTGGCTGGAAGGCTCAGGGGTACCTTTCATTGTTTGGACCAATCATAAGAATTTAGAGTACATTAGAACTGCCAAAAGACTCAATTCCAGGCAGGCTAGGTTGGCATTTTTTTTTCAGTTGCTTTGAGTTTACTTTATCGTACCACCCGGGTTCCAAAAATATCAAACCCGATTCTTTATCATGTCTGTTTGATCCCTCCGCCCGCCCGGTGACTCCTGAGTGTATTTTACCTGAGAAATTAGTGGTCTCAGCACTCGTATGGGAGGTCGAGTCGAAGGTCAAGATAGCCTTGCAAGGGATAACGCCTCCGCCCGGTTGTCCACCGAATCGTTTATTTGTGCTGGAGGAGTTAAGGTCCGAGGTCATCCAGTGGGGTCATTGTTCTAACGTGGCTTGTCACCCAGGGATAAGTCGAACTAATGGGTTGGTTAAACAACGATTCTGGTGGCCCTTATGGCTCGTGACGTCTGCGATTTTGTTTTGGCTTGCTCAGTTTGCGCCAGTGGTAAGTCATCTAACCGGCCTCCTGATGGGCTTCTTCAACCACTGTCTGTCCCTTCGAGACCCTGGTCCCACATCGCACTAGATTTTGTTACCGCTATCCCGCCCTCTAATGGCATGACGGTCGTTTTGACCATAGTGGACTAGTTCTCGAAGGGGGCACATTTCATTCCCTTGCCCAAATTACCTACAGCCAAGGAGACAGCGGTCACTGTCCTAGATCACGTCTTCCGGCTTCATGGCCTCCCGGTAGACGTGGTTTCTGACAGGGAATCTCAATTTATATCCAGATTTTGGAAAGAGTTTTGTAAATTGCTAGGAGCGTCAGTTAGCTTGTCTTCGGGTTATCATCCCCAAAGTAATGGACAATCTGAGCGAGACAACCAAGATTTAGAGAGGACGTTGCGATGTTTGGTCTCCAAAAATCCTTCTTCCTGGAGTCAACAACTCTCTATGGTGGAGTATGCCCACAATTCGTTGCCAGTGTCAGCTATGGGCCTTTCTCCATTTCAGTGTAGTTTAGGGTACCAGCCACCAGTTTTTCCCAGTCTGGAATCTGAAGTCGTGGTCCCCTCCGCTCACGCGTTTGTCCAGAGGTGCCACCGCAACTGGACCAGAGCCCGCGAGACTCTGCTCCGGATGAGGGAGTGCACTAAGGCTAAGGCCGATCGCCACCGGTCAAAGCCTCCCGTTTACGTCGTGGGTCAAAAGGTGTAGCTTTCTACAGGTAACTTTCCTCTGCGTTCCGTTTCTAATAAATTAGCTCCCAAATGTATTGGCCCGTTTACTATCACCAAGATCATTAGTCTGGTGACAGTCCCCCTCAAACTAACTCCAGCATACAGGAGGATACACCCCGCCTTTCATGTGTCCAAAATTAAGGGAAGTCGTGGCCTAATGGTTAGAGGGTTGGACTCCCAATCGAAGGGTTGTGAGTTCTAGTCTCGGGCCGGACGGGATTGTAGGTGGGGGGAGTGCATGTACAGTTCTCTCTCCACCTTCAGTACCACGACTTAGGTGCCCTTGAGCAAGGCATCGAACCCCCAACTGCTCCCCGGGCGCCGCAGCATAAATGGCTGCCCACTGCTCCGGGTGTGTGCTCACAGTGTGTGTGTGTGTGTTCACTGCTCTGTGTGTGTGCATTTCGGATGGGTTAAATGCAGAGCACAAATTCTGAGTATGGGTCACCATACTTGGCTGAATGTCACTTCACTAAAAAAAAAAATTAAACCGGTGTTTATGCACGTATTAATCCGCCTACTTCGGTTCCCCCGCCGCCACGTCTCATATATGGGGAACCGACCTATTCAGTAAACCGTATTCTGGACTCTAGACGAAGGGGACGAGGATTCCAGTACCTGGTGGACTGGGAAGGTTACTGTCCGGAGGAGAAGAGTTGGGTACCTGCTAGGATTAATTTGTGGGCGTCTCCGTTAATTGTCATCAGCAGCAGCTGTGACTCATTACACACTCCATATATATTGGCTTGTCTCACGTCTTGTGTTTGTGAGAACGTTGTTTAATTTTGCTACCTCTGTCTGTTTGCTTCTGTGTTGTATGCTTTTGGATGTCCGTATCTTCCCCGGAACCTCATCCACCGCATCACTCAGCATCAGACTTACCTTCGGCTCTATTCCCCGCAGTTCCTGTGCCATCCTCTCCTGCTGCCGCCTCACCATCATCACCTGGATTACTCACCATCTCCCCACCATCTTGGATTGTCGTCTTCCCAGCATTGTTACTGTACTCTTGTTTGTTTGTCTCATTTTCATTAAATTGTTAACTCGCATCTGTTTCCAGTTCCTCCTTCACAAGCCCTCCAGCTCAGGTGAGCCTTTCATTTCAGCATGATCTCCATACAGAGATTAAAAAGAAATGAAAGATGGCATTTTATTCTCGCATCCATCGGTTTTGGCATGAAAGTAATCTGCCGACATCCGAGCTGCCGAGGTGATGCGCGAAAGTGGCTATGAGGGAATGCCCCTTGTAGAAAGAGCTAAAATATTTATAAATAATTTATAAGTAAGTTTTATCTATGAACGTTTTTTCTTTCTGCAGGGGAAACATCTCTTAATCTCCCTCCTTGCCATCTAAGCCCCTTCAGAAAATCATCTCACTTAAATGGCAAGGCAAAGTAGCAGGTCAGGCTGTTGCTTTATTACACACAATGCTGGTGCTTTCTGATCTGCTAAGAGACCTGGATTGAGGCAGGGGCCTTTTTCTGATCAGGTAGCGGAGCTGCGCCGCACCACGGATCTCTCTCCATGCTACCAAGCAGGCCGCCTCTGCCATGGGCGGTACTATGGCGGCCATGGTGGAAGCAGAGAGACATCTTTGAATGAACCTGGAAGAAATTGGGAGGAAAGAAAATGATTTCTTCTCGATGCTCAGGTTTCGCCTTCTGAACTTTTTTCGGAAGTTCAGGGAGAGGAAGGCGCGCTCTGCTGCTTTCAGATCCTTCGTTCTACGAAGGTCCAGGTCAGAGCCCGAACAACATAAGGGTCCTGGCCTGTCTCGATCTGAGAATCAAAGATGGGCACAGAAGGCTAGTGTCGAAACTCGCACTCCTCCCCCACCTGCGGGCAGGGGTAAGAGGAATCTTGGGTCAGAAGGAGGTATGCAGAACCTAAGAGGTGTGATCTAGAGGAGGCAGCATTCTCGTCCGAATCGGAGTGATACCAAGGTATCTTGCCATTCCCTTTGGGGATCTTTAACCCTCTGGAGTCTAAGAGGTTATCAGGAGAAAATAGCCTCATAACGCGTATATGCCTAATTCCCCTGTAACCTCGCATAGCAGTCTCCTATGCTGGACCTATAATGTTTTTATGTTTTTATGTTTCTATGTTCATAGCAACCACCTGACTGATGGTCCAGACTAAAAGGAGGTGCCCCTTGAGCGGGGCTCCAGCGCAGGAGGGTGGGTGAGTAAATGTAACCCTCTCTGTATATACTTATGTGTATTAAATTGCTGGCGGTTACGTGTCTACTTATAAACTCTGTGAGTTTCCTTTGCAGTGCTCAGTTACAGTGTTTACTAAACACTCGCCAGCACCAGCCATCCAGCTTCATGTTCTGGTATTAAGCGGCTGAGATCACAGATTTCTGAGGAAGCCTCCTTGATCATCAGGCCTGGCACAGCACTGCATGGAATTTCATGGATGTGGGCCAGGGGTCTCCTGGCCGCTTGGTGGTGCTGTCGCATCTAGCGGGACGTGGAGTTGGCAGTTACAGAAGTCTTGTTGTATATGCTGCATCAGGTGATCCTCTCCTCACCCGAGGCATGTAAAATTGAGCTTGCCTCTCCTGTGTGATTCAGCGCCTCTGCAATGCTTAGGAACCTTTGGCTACACACGCTAAGCTTTGTGTACTTTCTCAAAAAGAAATGGTGGTCAGTGTGCATGTGAACACTTTGCGCACCTTCTAAAATCCACAAGTGGTAAGTTTGCACGCAAAACTCTGCCATCTTTCTGAAATCCTGTACTATAAGGGTCCTTGATCTCCATTCAGCCAATGTGTTTTTGTTTATACACCTTAAGCATCGCTTCTCTCAACATGAGGGGCTATTTGGGTGATTCTCGTGGTAATTTAGCAGCGCTCCCCTTTTTCCAAAAAAGGGTCACCTGTGAGCCTATTTTTTTTCTCTCACAATCTTTATAAAATATATACAGGCTATATAGCAAAAAAAAAAAAAACCTGAATCAAGACCAAGTGGAAATGCGAAAGGAGTGTATCTACTAAGGTCAGAGGGATTAACTGCAGTTTAAAAAACAAACAGCATGTCCGAATATAATAATACCCTACTAAAGCATGTTAGCAATATCGTCTTCTATAACTAGTAGCTAATGTTACCATCTTACCTGTTGCACTGTCTGCTGCTTTCTCGTCGTCAGAACGATAGCACTCCTTTCACTGGTGACTTTGTGTTTGAGGCCACAAATATTCCAAAGCTGTCATTAATTTGAAGTTACCACACAGTCCTCGCTCAAGCCGCTCACTCACTCGGTTTCATTAAAGAAACAGAATTACATTACAATTACATTACTTTCATTACAGTGTGCTCCTTAGCATTGGGAGCTCCCTCTGCTATCCATAAGGTGCCTCTGCGCGCCAGCCATTTCAAACCAAGCCTCCAGTATTTGGGCCACGCCTCCTAATTTGCATACACTCCTCAATCCTCAATCATCAAATGCCCAATCCTCAATCTTCAAATGCCCAATCCTAAATCCCCAAATCCCCAATCCTAAATGGCTAAACGATTAAATGCCCAATCCTAAATACCAAATTCCCAATCCTAAATCCTCAAATGCCCAAGCCTAGATCCAAAATGGCTAAATGACCAAATGCCCAACCCTAAATAGAAAATGCCCAATCCTAAATAGAAAATGCCCTATCCTAAAAATCAAATGCCCAATCCTAATTACCAAATTAATTTTCGACTTGGACTAAATTGAATTTAAATTTCAAATTTAGATTTTTAGTTTTGGTTTAAGACTTTTAGTTTTAGACTTTTAGTTTATAATCTGACTCAATAATTCCTCCATAGTAAGCTAGCGGTAGCCCCTGTGTGATGGGCAAGGCTTGGTAGAAATGCTAGTTTCTTAGCCGTATCCCTTTAAAGGAATCTTTCCTGATTCCATGCCGTCAGCTCTACCTTGGGCCAAGGCCCTAACAATTAAGTTGGGTATGTAGCTTAGGCCTTTGGCCGTAAGGGGTTCTGTCACAGACAGCCGTCTAAACGTCCCAGGGGCAACTCCCATGGAAATGGTAGAGTTGGTACTTAGTGCTCACCATGATTCTGGCCTGCACTCCCCTCAGCATGGCAGCGTGGGTATACTGTTCCCCAAAGCGACCCCTAGAGGACGCAGTTCGAAGTTCCCTGAGTAGGGAACGAGACACTGTGTCCTCTAGCTCCCTGCCATGCTTCGGACGCAAGCTTCAGATGAAGAAGTAAATGACGTACTATCCAACAAGTTGGTGGTTTTTTAACATATGCTTCAGACACGGGTCACGATGAGGTTTTCCCCAAAGCGACCCCCAGAGGACGCAGTCTCATTCCCTACTCAGGGAACTATGGTTACATTCAGACACGGGTGACGACGAGGTTTTCCCCAAAGCGACCCCCAGAGGACGCACTCTCATTCCCTACTCAGGGAACTATGGTTATATTCGTAACCTGAGACAGTTTATTGGTTACTGTTTTGCATTTTTCTTTGGTTATCTAATAAATCAACTTCATCTGTGTTCCAGCTCTCCTTAATTTTTTAAAGGCACCATTTGTCACTGTTATGTGAACCATCTCTTTAATGGCTCTAAAACAGGCTATATTTAAGTAAATAAGGGTGTTTCTGGGATATTCTCAAGTAACCCTACAAAGGACAAGAGGTTTGGAGAGTTGATCATTGCCATTATAAATATTATTATTATTATTATTATTATTATTATTATTTATTTAATTTTTTGTAGTGGAACATGACACAAACCTAATCTTTACAGGTTTAATGAGATTTACACTGGACAGGTGAAACAGAAAAGCAGGGTAACCGATGATTACCTTTGTTGAATATTAAAGTTTGCTGTGCCTTTGCCTCTAATTTTTCATTTAATATGACTGGAATGTGCAGCATGGTTACACAAAAAATCACATTTTCAAAACTTTTGTAAAGGCAGTCAAACAAAAAAAACTAGACATTTGTGCAGTTTGTTTAAAGCATAACACTTGTTAAGACAATAAACCTCTGTCTCGTTATAGTTGGTTCCAAAAGCAATATGACAGCAGTCCTGAGGATTGTTCCTGTGTTGTATTAGTCTAATGTAATATCTTTTGCTCTGAGCTCTGTGGCCTGTATTCTGAGATGTTCAGGTTTGGTTTGTATTGGCTGGTTTGTGGAACATTGCTCAGAGGTAGGTTACTCTGAACACTTGTGTCTGGAAACTACATCAGTATGAGAGAAACTCTACAGGGAAACAAACAGCGGTATTCCATTAGATCTGTTAGTTTCCCAAAATGTCTTTGAGTAACCCTCTGTATTGAGGTCAATGTCTCCCTGAAAAATTTAAAATTTATGTCAAATTAATTATTCACACCATGCTGTGTATTACAAAGCCCAAAGAAATTGTTGAGAAAACTCAGAGCTGTCAGGGATCAGGCTGGGGTCAAGAGAGCTGGAGGTCACCGACACCGACAGCACCTTTGGAATTTTGATTGAAGTCGATCCCTCATGTTAATAAGGAGCTTGGGGAGTCTTTATTTGAAAAAAAATCAACTCTCTCCTGCTCAAAGGGAAGAAAGGACGTGAGAGTGATATCCAAGTGATATCCGAGAAAGCAGCACCAGCCTTTTATCTGATATGATCTTTGTTTAAACAAACATCCGACCTGGCGTGTGACTTTTCACAAGTGCTGAGGGAATTTTCTCCCCTCCTTAGATGTGAAGGTGCAGATGAGGCTCTGGCTGGGAGTTGGGCAGTGGTTCACATGCTTAAGTGCTGTTCCGAGGACAAAACACAGAGGGGACAAACAATGGGCAGTGAGCCAGGCTTGGTAAATATGCCCAAGTTGGGAAGATGCAGAATGGAATTATTTGCAGCTCATGCTGCATTGCTTTTTATACACACTTGACGCTAATTCTGTCAACTCTGCACTGGCTCCCCATTAATTATTGTGTAGATTTTAAAATCCTGCTAATTACTTATGAAGCCCTGAATGGTTTAGCACCTCAGTATTTAAGTGAGCTCTTATTGCACCTCTAGTCCTCCACGTCCAGTTCATTCTCAAAACTTGCATTTTGATAATACCTAAACAATCAAAATCACCTGCAGATGGCAGATCCTTTCCCTATTTAGTACTTAAACTCGAATAACCTATCTAACATTGTTTCGGGAGGCAGACACACTCTATCAGTTTAAATCTAGATTAAAGGCCTATCTGTGTAACCTGGCTTACACATAACACACTAATACATTTATAATATTCAAATCCATTAAAGGGTTGTTAGCCTGCATTAATTAGGTCAACCGGAACCAGGAACACTTCCCATAACACTTTGTACATCAATCGAGCATCGCTTTAGTTCAGTCAGGCTACGTTAGTCACGCTTGCATCATATTTAAATTCCTATTCTTCAGTGTCTCTTTCATCGCATCGCTGTTTGCAATTAACTCCCTCCTCCAACCCCAGCTCCACCAACTGAACCTGTAATCCAATCTAACTTTGTTCTTTCTTTACAGTCTCTTCATTGGAAGCAGTCATTATCACATTTTGTTTACAACTCATGTAATTGAGAATTGTAATTATGCTTATAATGGTTCTGTTCTGTACCCCAAGGGGGTTTGTCTTGCTGCCCTCCCCGCTCTGTCCAAGCATGGCTGCATGGACAAGTGTGTGGATTGTTGCCCAGAACATAACCATACTGCCAACACTAACTGTATGCAATATAATTGTCATTTATACTTGACGGAAGTGGTCCTGATTGAAATGTACATTGTTAGAAGAATGTCATCTACGCTAATATTTGTCTGTTTCTCTCTTATTCCGAGGTCACCGTAGCCACCAGATCCAGTCTGTATCCAGATCAGAGGGTCAATGCAGCCACCCGGATCCAGTACGTATCCAGACCAGATGGTGGATCAGCACCTAGAAAGGACCTCTACATCCCTGAAAGACAGCAGAGACCAGGACAACTAGATGAGCACCAGAGACAAATCCCCTGTAAAGACATTGTCTCCTAGACAGCCACCGGGACAAGACCACTGGCCTTCCTCTGGCTTGCTTAGTAGGGGACACTTGATTGTACTATTTAAAAAGGACTGAGATGGATGATAACATCACTGAATTCAATGATTTCAGTGCCTTAACTGAAAACTGAGTGTTTTCTACTGTCGTTTGCATTATTGACACACTATTTTTCTATTTGATACTGTAAGTTTTCTTTGACACAATCTGTATTGTTAAAAGTGCTATAGAAATAAAGGTAAATTGACTTGATTTAATGCATTTCTTCTTGGCTCTGTTTCAGTGTTGTAGGCCTTTTCTCTGTCATCTCTGGTTTTTGATGATTTCAGGTACATATTACGAATGCAAAATGTCCATTTCTGTTTGCTTTCTTTGAACTCTGAATTGTAGTAAAAACAATGGTCTGTGCAGGGTATGCTTGGCCATTTTGCTAACAAACAACATTGATATGGTAATGTAAAGACATTAAGGTGGAGCTACAAAAGTGATTAAGATTAATTCACTTGTTGAAGGATCATTCCGCAGACAATAGCTCACTGACATTTAGCTGTGGTTTTCGGTTGTGATGTATTGCATTGTTCTGTGAAGAGCAAAACATTTTTTGGCTCCGTTTGCATACTATCAGGATGTACATTATAAATGTGCCTGGGAGTTTGCTTGCTTTTCTGTGTGGTCAGCTTTCATCTTCCCGACGCAAGGCTTCATTCATCCGTGTCCAATACTTGCTAGACACCTCTCTCAGAATCCCTTCAGTGGTTTATTGAGACTGGATAGTGCCAAGGCCATTCCTTTAATAATGTCTTGGACCATTTCTAAAAAAATTATCACATTTTATTTGAAATTTTTTTTAATAACACCTGACATAACCAACTAGGCATCAAGGAAAATGTCTGCTTGTTACCTATTTTATTTATACTTGCTCCTGAAATGGCACCAAAAGATCTTTACTTAAAGCTGTTTGTGTAATTTCTGCTCCTCTGAAAGCACACAGTTCCACTAATGAAGGTGTATAGTTTCCACTTGGGGGAATGTTCTTTGTAGCTGATATAAAAATAAAAAAACAAAATAAAAAAACAACAACAACAAAAAAAGTGTGTTTACATTGGTCATTTAAAATAAATTGCTTGTGTACAGTATTATATAATGTACACTGTAACTTAAAAGATACTGTGTACTATTTAGGGCAACCTGTACTCAATTTTGAATATTGTGGTACGAGTGTAGACCCTTGTTTAAAAAAAGACGATCTAACAGACTAGTAATAAGAGTATTATTATAGTGCAAACTGCTTGTAACATTACAATAATGCAATATAACTCATGCATGACTATAAATATATATATATATATATATATATATATATATATATATATATATATATATATATATATATATATATATATATACACATTAACATTCGATATGTAATCTATATTCTATTGTGAATAAAATGTAAGTTGATGAGATTTGTAAATTATTCCATTCCTTTTTTTTTACTAACAATTTTTACAGTGTCCCAACTTTTTTGGAACTGAGTTTTATATATATATATATATATATATATATATATATATATATATATATATATATACAGTACAGACCAAAAGTTTGGAAACATTACTATTTTTAATGTTTTTGAAAGAAGTTTCTTCTGCTCATCAAGCCTGCATTTATTTGATCAAAAATACAGAAAAAAAACAGTAATATTGTGAAATATTATTACAACTTAATATAATAGTTTTCTATTTGAATATACTTAAATAATTTATTCCTGTGATGCAAAGCTGAATTTTCACCATCATTACTCCAGACTTCAGACTCTTTGACTCTCTGTGGTCATTAAAAATCCCAGGATGTCTTTCGTAAAGAGTAGAGGTGTGACCTCGGCATCCTGGCTAAATTCGCCCATTGGCCTCCGACCATCATGGCCTCCTAACAATCCCCATATCTGCTGATTGGCTTCATCACTCTGTCTCCTCTCCATCAGTAAGCTGGTGTGTGGTGGGCGTTCTGGCGCAATATGGCTGCCGTCGCATCATCCAGGTGGATGCTGCACACTGGTGGTGGATGAGGAGATACCCCTTGACTATGTAAGCGCTTTGAGTGTCTAGAAAAGCGCTATATAAAAGTAAAGAATTATTATTATTATTATTCAGTGTCACATGTAACATCCAGTCTATCACATGATCATTTAGAAATCATTCTAATATTCTGATTTATTATGAGTGTTGGAAACAGTTCTGCTGTCTAATATATTTCATGAATAAAAGGTTAAGAAGAACTGCATTTATTCCAAAAAAAAAAAAAAAAAAAAAAAAAAAAAAATTATAGTAATATATTTCCTTCACTATCACTTTTTATCAATTTAACACATCCTTGTTGAATAAAAGTACTGATTTTATTAAAAGAAAAGAAAAAAAATACTAACCCCAAATTACTGACCAGTAGTGTATATTGTTATTACAAAATATTTATATTTTAAAAACATAGCTTCTTTTTATTATTATTTTTTTTACTTTTTATTCATCAAAGTATCCTAAAAAGTATCACATGTTCTGAAAAAATATTAAGCAGCAGAACTGCTTCCAACTTTGATAATGAATCATCATATTAGAATCATTTATAAAGGATCTTATGATAATGATCCTAAAAATTCAGCTTTGTATCACAGAAATAAATGATAACAAATGTAAAGACAATTATTTTAAATTGTAATAATATATCACAATATTACATTTTTTTTCTGTATTTTTGATCAAATAAATGCAGGCTTGATGAGCAGAAGAAACTTATTTGAAAAACTTTAAAAATAGTAATGTTTCCAAACTTTTGGTCTGTACTATATATATATATATATATATATATATATATATATATATATATTTTTTTTTTTTTTTTTTTTTCAATAAAAATGAAGAAAATGTTCTAAAAGTGGACATAAAGTGCCTAACTAGTATATATACTAGACATAATGATCAACCCTTATGTCGTCAGCCTTTGAGATTTTGCAGGGCGCAAAGATCTTCACCAAATTAGACATGCGTAATGCTTACCATCTCGTCCACATTAAGCAGGGAGACAAATGGAAGACCGTGTTTAACACCCCTATGGGTAGCTTTGAATATCACGTTTTTCATTTCGGGCTGGAACACGCTCCTGCTGTATTTCAGGCGTTGGTCAATGATGTCTTGCGTGACATGTTAAATATCTTTGTATTTGTGCATCTGGACGACATCCTCATTTTTTCACACTCACTCGAAGTACACGTTCTACACGTCCACCAGGTTTTACAGTGATTAATTGAGAACCGTCTTTTCGTTAATTCAGAGAAATGTGTTTTCAACTCTCGATCGGCCACTGTCCTCAGTTTGGTGGTATCTGCTGAGGGTATAAGCATTAGTGATGCGCGGGTTGATCCAGAATGAGTGGGTGCCTGCTGTTACCCGTGGTTACAAGTCATATAAAATATTTTTAATGACATTCGGGTCGCGGTCGGTCAGGTCGTTTGAAAATAAAGTTGCCAATTAAACCTTTATAATTTATATAGTACTAGACACAATTTTTAAATACATAGGCCCACACTTTATTTACTACAACTAGAGCCCCATCATACTCTATATAATTTCATATATAATTCCACATGTGTTAATTCATAGTTTTGTTGCCTTCAGTGTGAATCTACAATTTTCCTAGTCATGAAAATAAAGAAAACTCTTTGAATGAGAAGGTGTGTCCAAACTGTACTGTATATATAAGCTGCATACCAATTTGCATACTATCCATCCCAAATAGTATTCAAAAGAGAATTAGTATGTCCCAAAACATACTATGTTGAAATAAGTATGCCAAAGATTTCCAAATGCTGATTCTTACACACTGTAAAGGCTAATATTGCCCACAACCAATTGTGTGTTTGACAAGGATTCTAACAGAAAGGGAAAGAGTTTTGAGTCTTACATAATCTATATCTATCCTGATAATAATACAAATGTTACCTTTCATCTGCAGCAACACTTTAAACTTTTATAAAGATATGTTTAGTTAATTACTTTTAAATTAATCATGCAAACACATGAGGAGTTGTATGCATCAAAGACCCGTGATTAGAGATCAAAGTGCCTCATAATTTCTCTCCAATATGGTGAGTGTCACACCCCTTGACTGTTTTTGATTTGTTTTCATCACTCATGTGCTCTGTGTGACCTAGTTTCTTTCTCCCGTTGATTATGTCACTTAGTTCAGATGTATCTTGTCTATTATCCTCGTTCAGTTAGTGTCGGTCCGGTCTACTACATCCCTGTGTGTGTCTCCTGCCTGATTTACCCTTGTGTGGATTTATTAAAGACTATTTGCATTCATCTTCTTTGTGTGTTTATCTCACCGTAGCATGACAGAATACAAGACCAAAGAAGTTAAAGTGTGCTGCATGTTATCCCCGCGGTTTGATTTTGTTTTGTATGTTTTTTTGTGTGTGTGTGTGTGTGTATAGATTGGGTGGCGAAAATCAGGTATCATTCACCCTGGGATTTATTCATTTTACCGTCATGTCCTCATCCCACGATAAGACACTGAAATTCCTGTCCCAGATCAGGGCAACGTGGACCTCCCAGAAAATGTCCTACCTCCCAGAGAGTGTCCTCTGAGAGAACAACAAGACCCAGAGCCCTGCCCACAATTACCCCGCTGTTCGAAGCTAAAGCACGAGCCCACCAATGATGGTGAGCCTCAGCCCGCTGCGACCGACGACCCAGCACATAATGGAGTGACAGAGCTGACTATCCCCCTGGAGCCAGAGCCTGTGATGTCAGACCAGGTGTGAGAGCTGGCTACAGAGCTCACCACGGGGGAGAGTGATGTGGACAGTGAAAGCCCGGAGGGAAGCTCCGCCCATTGCACCATTTTTGATTGGAATATATATGCAGACATGCCCCCTCTTCTCCGGTCTTCGTCTGACCTATCTGTCGGCCCTGAACTGTCTGTCTGCCCTAAACCGTTTATCTGCCTTCAAATATCTGCTTGTAGGACAACAACCACTGAGGTCGTCCCCCTGTCACTGGCACTCCCAGTGTTGGGAGTGGCCTTGTGGTGTGTGTGGGCAGCATATACTGTGCATGAATCCCCTGAGCATCCTGAACTCCTGCCCAGCCATCCTCTCCCACCACCACTGCACCAGTCCTAACTATTGCCATTGCTGTCTCCTGGCAGACCCTCTGCTCACCCTCAGCCCGCCATCTGTGTCAAGTCCCCTTTATTTATAAACCACTTTTAACAATACAGAATATGTCAAATTAACTTTACAGTATTAAATAGGAAAACAGTGTGTCTATAATGCAACATGACAATAATAAACACCCGATTTTCAGTAAATGGCGGTTCATCATTTAATTCAGTGATGTCATCATCAAGCTCAGTTCCATTTAAATAGTATCTGTGCAATCTAGTTGATGCTGGATATTAAGTGTCCCCAACTAAGTAAACCAGAGGCAACAGGGGCAAGGAACAAAAACTCCATCTGTGACAGAATGGAGAATAAACTTTGGGAGAAACCATACTCATTTCAGGGGGCCACTTCTCCTCTGGCCAGATAAAACCAGTAATTCAATTCCAGGGTGCAGCAAACTCACATTATGCAGAAACATCATCTGGTTCCTGTGGTCTTGTCCCAGTGGCCATCTAGGAGACAAGGTCTTCACTGGGGATCTATCTTTGGGCCTCATCTAATTCTCCTGATCTGCTCTGACATTCAGGGCTGTAAAGGTCATCTGGTGGCTGCGGTGACCTTGAAATAAGAAAGCAAAAGACTAATTTTAGCGTAGAGGCCATTCTTGTAACAATGTACATCGATGTACAAAGTGTTATGGGAAGTGTTCTTGGGTTTTGGGAGCCAAAATCTTTGCAATAAAAGACAGGTTGGAGATGTCTGAAATAACTTAATACTGTGGGGTCTCAGTCTTTGAGTAGACAATCTCTGCTCACCTCATTTGATCTCAAACAAGTGCCTACTACAGTGACTCACAAATCAGGCAATCAACTGGACCTCATCTACATGCGCTGTTGCTCTGTGGACAAGTCTTCAGTTGCTCCACTGCACACCTCAGATCACTTCCTCATTACTTCTAACCTAGCACTTACTCCTGAAGCGGCTCATACTCCAACACAGGTCACCTTTCGCCGGAACCTACACTCACTCTCTCCATCTCGCCTATCTCCTGCAGTTTCATCCTCGCTTCCTGCATGCTCTCAGTTTTTTGAGATCTGGACACAAATAGCGCTACAGACACTCTTCTCTCCACTTTAACATCTTGCTTGGACAACTTTTGCCCACTGTTGTCTAGACCAGCATGCACTGCCCCATATGCCCCCTGTCTGTCCTAGGTTCTCCGTGAACATCGCTCTAAACTCAGGGCTGCAGAGAGGAAATGGCAGAAATCAAGAAACTCTACTGACCTCAGTGTGTATCAGTCTCTCCTCTCTTCCTTCTCTGCAAATGTCTTCACGGCTAAAACATCCTACTACCACAACAAAATTAACAGCTGTTGTGATGCTCGGACACTCTTCAAGACTTTCTCTTCTCTTCTTAATCCGCCGCCACCACCTCCTCCATCGACTCTTCCAGCGGACGACTTTGCAGTTTTCTTCACAAATAAGACAAGAACCATCAGTGACCAATTCTTCACACAGCAGACTGAGGACAACTTCACAATGACCGACGCATTTCTTTCTCCTCCTTCTCCCCACTCTCAGAGATGGACGTTTCCAAACTTCTGTCCAATCATCCTACTACTTGTCCACTTGATCCGATCCCCACTCACCTCCTTCAAGCGATCTCCTCTTCAGTTATATCTTCGCTTACTCACATTATCAAGTCAAGTCACCTTTATTTATATATGTATTATAATAGATCTCGTCAAAGCAACTGAACAACATTCATTAGGAAAACAGTGTGTCAATAATGCAAAATGACAGTTAAAGGTAGTTCATCATTGAATTCAGTGATGTCATCTCTGTTCAGTTAAATAGTGTCTGTGCTTTTATTTGCAATCAAGTCAACAATATCGCTTTAGATGAAGAGACCCCAACTAAGCAAGCCAGTGGGGACAATGGCAAAAATCAAAAACTCCATCGGTGACAGAATGCAGAAAAAAACCTTGGGAGAAACCAGGCTCAGTTGGGGGTCAGTTCTCCTCTGACCAGATGAAACCAGTAGTTCAATTCCAGGCTGCAGCAAAGTCAGATTGTGCAGAAGAATCATTCGTTTCCTGTGGTCTTGTCCTGGTGGTCCTCTGAGACAAAGTCATTACAGGGGATCTGTATCTGGGGCTCTAGTTGTCCTTACTAGGTGCTGATCCACCAACTGTTCTGGATAAGTACTGGATCCGGGTGACTGCAGTGACCCTCTGATCTGGATACAGACTGGATCTGGTGGCTACAGTGACCTCGGAATAAGAGAAAAACAGACAAATATTAGCATAGATGCCATTCTTCTAATGATATAGCAAGTACATAGGGTGTTATGGAAAGTGTTCCCGGTTCCGGTCTACCTAATTAATGCAGCCTAAAAATACTTTAATGGATTTTGATATTAAAAGCATATCAGTATGTTATGTGTAAACCAGGTTAAAGAGATGGGTCTTTAATCTAGATTTAAACTGCAAGAGTGTGTCTGCCTCCCGAACAATGTTAGGTAGGTTATTCCAGAGTTTAGGCACCAAATAGGAAAAGGATCTGCCGCCCGCAGTTGATTGTGTTATTCTAGGTATTATCAAATTGCCTGAGTTTTGAGAACGTAGCGGATGTAGAGGACTATAATGTAAAAGGAGCTCATTCAAATACTGAGGTGCTAAACCATTCAGGGCTTTATAATTAATAAGCAATATTTTAAAATCTATACAATGTTTGATAGGGAGCCAGTGCAGTGTTGACAGGACCGGGCTAATATGATCATACTTCCTGGTTCTAGTAAGAACTCTTGCTGCTGCATTTTGGACTTGCTGTAGTTCGTTTACTAAGCATGCAGAACAACCACCCACTAAAGCATTACAATAATCTAACCTTGAGGTCATAAATGCATGGATCAACATTTCTGCATTTGACATTGAGAGCATAGGCCGTAATTTAGATGTATTTTTGAGATGGAAAAATGCAGTTTTACAAATGCTAGAAACGTGGCTTTATAAGGAAAGATTGCAATCAAATAGCACACCTAGGTTCCTAACTGATGACGAAGAATTGACAGAGCAACCATCAAGTCTTAGACAGTGTTCTAGGTTATTATAAGTTTTTTGGTCCTATAATTAACACCTCTGTTTTTTTCTGAATTTAGCAGAAAGAAATTACTTGTCATCCAATTTTTTTAATAGACTATGCATTCCATTAGTTTTTCAAATTGGTGTGTTTCACCGGGCCACAAAGAAATATAGAGCTGAGTATCATCAGCATAACAGTGAAAGCAAACACCATGTTTCCTGATTATATCTCCCAAGGGTAACATTAAGAGCGTGAAGAGTAGCGGCCCTAGTACTGCACTTGTGATCGATATGATACATCTTCATTCTTCATTCACTGCTACGAACTGATGGCGGTCATATAAGTACGATTTAAACCATGCTAATGCACTTCCATTAATGCCAACAAACTGTTCAAGTCTATGCAAAAGAATGTTGTGGTCAATTGTGTCAAACGCAGCACTAAGATCCAATAAAACTAATAGAGAGATCACGATCAGATGATAAGAGCAGGTCTTTTGTAACTCTAAGGAGAGCAGTCTCAGTACTATGATACGGTCTAAATCCTGACTGGAAATCCTCACATATACCATTTTTCTATAAGAAGGAATGTAATTGTGACGATAGCAACTTTTCTAGTATCTTGGACAGAAACGGGAGATTCGAGATTGGTCTATAATTAATTAGTTCTTTGGGGTCAAGTTGTGGTTTTTTTGATGAGAGGCTTAATAACAGCCAGTTTGAAGGTTTTGGGGACATATCCTAATGACAATGAGGAATTAATAATAGTCAAAAGAGGATTTATGACTTCTGGAAGCACCTCTTTTAGGAGCTTAGATGGTATAGGGTCTAACATACATGTTGTTGGTTTAGATGATTTAACAAGTTTATACAATTTTTCCTCTCCTATAGTAGAGAATGAGTGGAACTGTTCCTCAGGGGGTCTATAGTGGACTGTCTGATGCGATACTGTAGCTGACGGCTGAATGGTTGCAATTTTACCTCTAATAGTATCGATTTTAGACGTAAAGTAGTTCATAAAGTCATTACTGCTGTGATGTTGGGAAATGTCAACACTTGTTGAGGCTTTATTTTTTCGTTAATTTAGCGTCTGTATTGAATAAATACCTGGGGTTATGTTTGTTTTCTTCTAAAAGAGAATAAAAGTAATCTGATCTAGCAGTTTTTAATGCTTTTCTGTAGGATAGGTTATTTTCCCGCCAAGCAATATGAAATACCTCTAGTTTTGTTTTCCTCCAGCTGCGCTCCATTTTTCGGGCTGCTCTCTTTAGGTTGCGAGTATGCTCATTATACCATGGTGTCAAACTGTTTTCCTTAACCTTCCTTAAGCGTAAAGGAGCAAAAGAGAGAGTCTGTAGTTTCAGTTACATCATCAAGTTGTTCTGAGGTTTTGGATATGCTAAGGAATTTGGATACATCAGGAAGATAACTTAAAAAGCAGTCTTTTGTGGTAGAAGTGATAGTTCTTCTATACTTGTAACAAGTGTACAATTTGTAACAACTTGTAACTTGTACAATTTTAGCTATAAGAAGTTTGCACAATACTAAATAATGATCTGAGATATCATCACTTGGCTGCATAATTTCAACACTATCAACATCAATTCCATGTGACAGTATTAAATCTAGAGTATGATTTCGACAATGAGTAGGTCCTGAAATGTGTTGTCTTACCCCAACAGAGTTCAGAATGTCTATAAATGCTGATCCCAATGCATCTTTCTCATTATCAACATGGATATTAAAATCACCAACTATTAAAACTTTATCTGCATCCAGAACTAACTCGGATCACCAAACTCTTTAACATAGTCTGTATGCAGCCCTGATGGCCTGTATACAGTAGCCAGTACAAACATAACAGGATTTATCATTAACATTTGTTTCTCTGGATAATGTTATATGAATCACCATTACTTCAAACGAGTTATACTTGAAGCCTGCCCTCTGAGAAATCCTGAAAACATTGTCATAAATTGAAGCAACACCTCCCCCTTTGCCTTTTAGATGTGGCTCATGTTTATAACAGTAATCTTGGGGGGGTGGACTCATTTAAATTAATAAAAAAATAAAAAATAAAAAATCATTGCAAAGACACTTGAGCAAGCTGTGTTCAACCAGCTTTCTATGTTCCTTGTACAGAACAACCTCCTGGACAGCAACCAATCTGGCTTCAAAAGTGGCCACTCAACTGAGACTGTTCTGCTCTTGGTTACTGAAGCCCTGTGACTAGCGAGAGCAGCTTCAAAATCCTCAGTACTCATCTTACTGGATCTGTCTGCTGGTTTTGACACTGTTAATCACCAGATTTTCCTGTCCACCATCAGAAAGATGGGCATCTCTGTAAACGCACTCCTGTGGGTTAAGTCCTACCTCTCTGACAGATCCTTCAGTGTGTCTTGGAGGGGTGATGTTTCTTAGTCACAACACCTTGCTAATGGGGTTCCTCAAGGCTCAGTACTTGGACCACTTCTCTTCTTCATCTACATGACGTCAGTAGGATCTGTCATTCAGAAGCATGGCTTTTCTTACCACTGCTATATTGATGACACCCAACTCTACTTCTCATTCCAACCAGATGACCCGACAGTAGCGGCTCACATCTCAGCCTGTCTGAGTGACATTTCTAGCTGGATGAATGACCATCACCTTCAGCTTAACCTTACAAAGACAGTACTCCTGGTGATTCCAGCTGACCCATTGCTTCATCACAACTTCTCTATACAGCTGGGTTTGTCAACCATTACTCCTTTGGATCATCAGTTAAGCTTCACAGACCACATTGCTACAACGACCCGGTCCTGCAGGTTTGCCTTCTACAACATTAGAAGATTAGACCCTTCCTGTCAGAGCAAGCCACCCAACTTCTTGTCCAAGTTCTTGTTCTCTCCAGACTGGACTATTGTAATGCTCTCCTGGCGGGCCTTCCTGCATGTACTGTCAAGCCTCTGCAATTGATCCAGAATGCAGCAGCACGGGTTGTCTTCAATGAGCCAAAAAATGCTCACGTAACTCCTCTCCACATCAGGTTACACTGTCTACCAGTAGCCGCTCGCATCAAATTCAAGGTACTGATGCTTGCCTACAAGATGACCACTGGCACGCCACCAACATACCTAAACTCACTGGTTAAATCTTATGTGCACTCCAGAAGTTTGCGCTTTGCAAGTGCATGATGCCTCGTGGTGCTATCCCAAAGAATTTCAAAATCACTCTCACGGACCTTTTCCTGGACTTTGCCCAGCTGGTGGAATGAACTCCCAATCTCAATTCATACAGCTCTTTACTCATTTTCAAGAAACATCTAAAGACTAATTTTTCTTGACAGCACTTATCCAACTAATACTAGCACTGTTCATTTTCTTGTCTTTTCATTTATTTAAAAAAACAAAAACAAAAAAAAACCTGGATATGCATTCTATTTTAGACTACCTGAGTCTTGTCATGGGACTTGTATACTGTTGTTGTTCTCTTGTTGACCTGACTGCTTCTATTGTTCTTATTTGTAAATCGCTTTGGAATAAATCGTCTGCTAAATGATTAAATGTAAATGCAATCTGTGTGTATTGTTAGTGCTTTTTCAATGAAAAAGCTCCGCTCTCGTTCGTCTCTCTTTCTGAGGAAAAAAAAAGAAGAAAAAAAAGGCAGTCATCTGCTTCCCATGGTTCAGGACACGCCGCTGCTGAGGCATGGAGGATAATAAGCTCATGACAATTTCAGGTGGCTCTGTCTGAATGGTTTAGAGAGGGACTTTCCCTTTCACGCTCGTAATGGCAGCAGACGAGAGAGAGCCTCGGGAGGATGATGTTATATCTTTAACACTTTCTGATACTGAGGCTAGTGCTCTGTTGGGTTGTTACCCAGGGAAAGCAGGAGATATTTGTGGATGGTGAAGAAGCTGAGGCTGAGTCTTCTCAATTCTCCTGACCTGCGTATGTAGAGCTGTTGGAGGTTATGGATCGCGCCACGGCAAAGTTGGACTTGCGATGAAAGTGCACTAACAAAGTGATGCCGTGAGGCCGCCTCAATAAGCGTTATCTTTCTGACCATAGCCCTCCAGCTCAGGTGAGCCTTCCATTTCTGCCTGATCTCCATACAGAGATTGAAAAGAAATGAAAGGCTGTTTTCTTCTCGCATCCATCGGTTTCGGCATAAGAGTAAAAAAAAGAAAAATGTGCCAACATCGAGTCGATGTACGAAAACGGCTATGAGAGGATGCCCCCGTAGAAAGAGCTTTTTTCTACAGGGGAAACAGATCTCTTAATCTCCCTCCTTGCCATCTAAGCCCTTTCAAGAAATACTACTGGCTTAAATGGCAAGGCATACGCAGCAGCAGGTCAGGCTGTGGCTTTTATTACACACGATAGTGGTGCTTCAAGCATATCAGACTGATCTGCTAAGAGACCTAGAAAGAGTAGCCGCAGGTAGCCGAGCTGTGCCACACCACGGTTCTCTCTCCATTCTACCAAGCAGGCCACCTCCTCCATTGGCAGGACTATGGTGGCCATGGTGGTAGCGGAGAGACATCTGTGGATAAACCTGGCAGATATTGGGAAGTCAATGCTTAGGTTTCGCCTTCTGAACTTTTTGGTATTTCTGTTGAGACGGTGATCGAGAGGTTCAGGGAGATGAAGGCGCGCTCCGCTGCTTTCAGATCCTTCGTTCCACGAAGGTCCAGGTCTGAGCCTGAACAACATAGGGGTCCTGGCCTGTCTTAAACTTAGGATCAAATACATGCACCAACGGCTAGTGTCACGACTTGTGCTCCTCCCCCACCTGTGAGCAGGGGTAAGAGGAAACGTGGGTCACAAGGAGGTAAGCAGAAAGACATGTGATCCAGATGAGTCAGCGTTCTCGTGAGCGCGTCAGATACTTAGCCTAATCAACACAGGGGGACCATAATCAAGTAATCAATCCCATAGTATAAATATCGCTGACTTACCTCTATCCATTGACGGTTTATCAGCATGCTGGTTCGCTTCGTCAGTCACCTTATCACAGACCCAATTTTCGTACCAACGAAGAGTGCTACAAAAGGGATTTATAAGACCTGCTGCTTTTGCCGGACCCAAGATCATTTCTACCAAGCCAAACAAGGCCGTTGAGCAGCATTAAGCGCCATCGCGACAGCTGCTCTCCTCGCTAAGCCACACATCGTGGCCAATAGTCCGTGCAAGCTCCATGCTCGCCTCCATCGATACACGATCGTGCCGCCCGAGACCAAGCTCTCGTCGAGCGCTGGATTGCAGCAGAAAGAATCCAACCAGCCTGGGCTGAACAGTTCTAACCACGGCTCAGTCTTTCATCACGGTGTTCCGGCCGAGTGGCAGTTTGAGGCCGCTTCCTCTAGCGGTGCAGACTGCACAACGTTAACCAATACATTTCCAGGCGAAAACACTAAAAACAGTTTCTTATTTTTCTTCTTTGGATTTTTACGGCAGTTGGCATCCAAAGTGTTGCATCTGAAAGCAGGTTCGCGGCTAAAGTTTGTTAAACGACGTCATGACATAGTTCCGTCTTCTTCTACTAGTGTTTTATGGTGGTTTTGGCAAACCAGCGTAAAGGTGCATTACCGCCACCCGCTGATCTGGAGTGTGGATCGCGCATAGATTTGGACTACAGATACAAACGTTCCGTCAGATGATGATGCCACTTTTAACCACGAAGCCAAGGCATTACATTCGCCTTACCGCTCATGTTTAAACCTCACCGAAATGATACAGACATAAGTTCCATGATATATTAAAAAAATAAAAATAAAAAAAACCTTGTAAGTCTCCGGATAAAAGCGTCTGCTAAATAATTAATTTAATTTTAAATTTTAATTTCCATGCAAGTCTTCTGGTAGGACCAAATCATTTAGGGACCTATTTCACCATTCACTGGCGTGATCACTCAAAAATTCATCTAAAACGCATCTGCCCTCGTGTTTTGATGCAGGATAGCAAAGGCCAAATGAGAGGAAAGATGCTTTTCCGACAGGAACATAATAAGGTGGACAAGGATTGAGGAATTGTCAAATCAAGCAACCAATTGCTAAGCTGGTAACACAGTAGGCTACCATTTTCATCTTACCCCATCAAATGTTGCTAACCCTTTTTACTCTTCCCACAGCCAACATCTACAGCAGCCGAAGCAAGTAGCCTTTCCTGTACCTCCTCACTTCTGCAGCAGTGTCTGCTCCCGCAGGAGCCTTTCCCGTTCTCCCCACTGCCGCGCAGTGTCTGCTCCCGCAGGAGCCTTTCCCGTACCTCCTCACTGCTGCAGCAGTGTCTGCTCCCGCAGGAGCCTTTCCCGTATCTCCCCACTGCCGCAGCAGTGTCTGCTCCCGCAGGAGGCTTTCCTATACCTAAATATATATTATATAAAAAATAAAAAAAAATCACACATCACCTCCGCTTAAAGGCATGCCATGCATCCGAGGTTGCGGTGATCGCATCATGTATCGACAATAGCCAAGACGATATTAGGCCCATCCTCCAACCAACGTTTTTTATAATAATCATTAGGCGGCCTACCATAATTCGGCTATCAAACCGCTCCGTTATCCCATCTCAGCACTGCATTTCACGCTCGCCTGTGCTCTCAAAGGATGATGTGAGCCTGTAGGTGGCAAAAAAAGTCTCCATCCACAAATAGACATACATCGTTTGCCGATATAAGGTATTCCATCGTACTTTAACAGGTAATCCGATACGTGCCATTTTTTTAAAGGAGCTCTCACTAACAGAGTTAATGCCACAGTTACATTAGAACGCATCTCATTCTGGTTTCAGGGGTGGCACGTCGGTCCTATCATGAGGCATGTGGTCCAGAGCGCGTATGACCAAGGCATCATTTAAACTGAACTCACTCCAAATATACGAACTTACCGGTTTTTGAATACCTTATATTTAAGGCATTAGTTTACGTCCATATTCGGGTTAAATCGTTGGACTTTAAATGGAATCTACTATCGTATATTTAAAAAAATAAAAATAAAAATTCACAGGACAAGCGAGATGACAGTAGTGCCGACTACATGAACTAGCAGTATTTAAATATAGTATTTTATACTTAATGCCAGTTTATCAGTACATCCGATTATTTGTGATTCCATAGGCTCTTTTCCATAGATTACTTTTTTAAGGGAAGTCGTGGCCTAATGGTTAGAGGGTGGACTCCCAATCGAAGGGTTGTTAGTTCTAGTCTCGGGCCGGACGGAATTGTGGGTGGGGATAGTGCATGAACAGCTCTCTCTCCACCTTCAATACCACAACTTAGGTGCCCTTGAGCAAGGCATCGAACCCCCAACTGCTCCCCGGGCGCCGCAGCATAAATGGCTGCCCACTGCTCCGGGTGTGTGCTCACAGTGTGTGTGTGTGTGTTTACTGCTCTGTGTGTGTGCATTTCGGATGGGTTAAATGCAGAGCACAAATTCTGAGTATGGGTCACCATACTTGGCTGAATGTCACTTCACTTTCACTTTTCACTTTTCGTGCAACTGCATGGTCAAAATGGCAAATAGTAAGCTCAGAGAAGTATACCATACCTCAGCTAATTATATGTAAGCGTGAACTAGTGAAACACACGTCAGCACCAGCCATCTGGGCTCAATGTTCCAGTATTAGGCAGCTGAGATCACAGGTTTCTGCAGGAGCCTCCTTGATCATCAGGCCTGGCACAGCACTGCAGGGAATTTCATGGATGTCCGGCCAGGTCAAACTGAGGGGTCTCCTGGCCACTTAGTTGTGCTGTCTCATCCAGCGGGAAGAGGAGGTGGCAGTTACAGATGTCTTCTTGTATATGCTGCCTGAGGTGATGCTCCCTCGCCAAAGGTGTGCAAAATTTGAGCTTGCCTCTCCTGTGCGGTTCAACACCTCTGCAATGCTTAGGAACATTTAGGTACGCTAACCTCTGTGTTCTTTCTGAAAACCACATGGTGGTCAGTGTGCACGTGAACAGTTTGCGCACTTTCTAAAATCCTGTACGGTAAGGGTTACGCGCTCTGCCTCGTTCCGTTTCTTGAGGCCTTGGTTCTTTGGGCTCAATTCAGCCAGTATGTATTTGCTTATACACTTCAAGCATCGCTTCTCTCAAAATGAGGGGCTATTTGGGGCGATTCTCTTGGTAGTTTAATAGCATTCCCCTCTTCCAAGAAGGTTTGCCTATGAGTGCCCTACTCTGAATTCTGAGTTCTCCTCTCATATGAGACTAAGATCTCTGTTTTTTTCCCCAGAGTGCTCCAGCATTATTTCCACAGATCGAGTTGATGACTCTCAATCATACTGTTTTGAGATGCACCACTCCATATATGAGCTGCTCTGTCAGAGTGCCATGAGAGCCCCTCCTTAAGAACATTATTTGAAAATCCAGGCTATGGTTAGTGTGCACGTGAAGTCTTTGCACACTTCAGTTGAGATAAATCAAGCAAATTACTTGCCAATCTGTCTTTGGTGGCTGGAACAACAGTTCTGCCCAGACGGTAACGCTGAGACATATAGTTAATATCAGTGATACGCAGCATGCACGATACAAGGAAATGGTCGGTAACATCATCACTTTGAGGTACAATATCTATATCAGTAAGATCGATTCCATGCGATATAATTAAATCTAGTTTATGATTAAAACGATGAGTTGATTAGATCAGTAAACAAGTCCTAATGCATAATTTGTATTATCAATGTGAATATTAAAATCTCTGAAAATGTGCGTTTTATCAACTGTAACCAAAAGGTCTGAGAGAAAATCTACAAATTCTTATAGGAATTCTGTAACCACCCCGGTGGTCTATACACTGTAGCCAGAGCAAGAGATACAACAGATTTCTAGAGGTATTGTAACAATGTAAATTATGTGAAAAATAATGTGATTTTCAAACAACCTAGTAATAGAGCCTGTTCTAGTACACCCCCAAAACAAAAGCAAGACTTTGCAAAAGAGCATAATAGGACCCCTTAGGGTCAGAGCCGTCATCTTATACCATGCCAGAGTATAGGGAAAAAAATGAAAGGCTAATTTCCTATTTCACACAGGATGTCTATGCAGAGTGGAATCCATATTAACATGCAAGTAAACCCCCAACCTCCACCAGAAAAGCATGGCATGGAGTAGATGAGGACAACCCAAGCAGGATCGGTAACAGCTCCTTTGTGGAAGGAGGAACAGGAGGAGCACTGCCAGAGCACTCAAAATGAGTTCCAGCAGGCTACTGGTGTGCATTTTTCTGACTAAAAGTTTAGAAACAGACTACAGAAAGACTCTTAACAAGTGTGAGCTTGATGTCCTGCAGTTGGACCTGTGATCACATCTACAGACATTGTCAAGAGTGCATGTAGGGGCCATACACACTACTAACTTGCATTGAGTTGCTCTGAAATTCATTCATGTTCAATCAACCTGTAATTCAATTTATTTATTTATTTTTGACAGTATATAATATTACCAAGGTCACACAGGTTTGTTTGCATATTTAACTTGTGTGCACATTAACACATTGACACATTTCTGTGAATTAATATGTTGTAACAAAATGAAAATGTCCCTTCCTGGTCATAGAAGGTCAAACTAAAGAAACAGCTCCAGTCACAGGCCTGTGATGATAACACTGCCCTTCTAGATGCACACAACCACTTCCATGCACTATGATTTGAATTTCAGCTGCACAAGAAGACTTGACCAACACCTGACAACATAACTGACTGTATAATAAGTACTAAACACACTCAACCTGCTCTAATTTGCTTAGTGTCCAAACTAGTCTATGGTCGATGCAGTACACCTTTCCTCCAGCCTGACCCTTAGCCCCTTAAAGCACGAAGAAGACCTCTTTCATTCTGTGTTGGCCACAACACCTCGAGCACTACTATTCTGATCACAACTTGACTCTGTGTTCTCAGTTCACTGTTATTCAGACTACTGTAACGGAAACAGGTCAATTTAGCTCAAAGGGAATCATTTAATAATTTAAAGGTGAACAGAATCACTGTTTCACGGCTGATCACTGAGACACCCTGCGATTCATTGAACAAGCCGTTTAGCATCAAATCTGCGATGTATATTAATTTCCAAAGTATAGTGAAAACACTATCAACTAGCACAGTAACAAGATCTGCAGTTTAAGACATTAACTTGTAAGCACAAAACACAAGATACTTCTCTTTTCAATATGAATAAGGCTTTATTAGACAAATCTAAGACATATAAGCTAATCTAACACATAAACGCACGCACTCACACATTCACATAAATTGCAGGATTATCGAAAGTTAGGGAAAGATGAGTTTAAGAGAATGGAAATATGGAATCTCAAGTTTACAGCAATACGTTAAATTGCATATACATGACCAACCATCAATCACGTAATTAGCCCTCGCATTGAGTTCCTCAATGAGGTTAAAATTATATTAGATACACCAGTAAAGGTCACAGTCTGGAGGTAAAGTTACTTGCGTCTCCTGTGAAAAAGGAGTCCCGTTGAAAGGGCTATCCCGAGGTCGTTGATTGGCTGGAACTTCAGTCGCTGGAGTGACGTCTTGGGGAGCCCGTGGTTGGACGTTGGCTGAAGATGGAGTGCTGTGTGTGGCTGGTTGAAGTTGAACTCGACGTTACAAACTTAACTCAGAACAGGAAACTCTCAAACGGAAAAGAAAAGAAGTAAAGTTTGACGAGACAAGGTTGTGTTCCTTCTCATCGTGGCTAAGTAGCAGCAGGCATGCAGGCTAAAGCACGCTGCAACCGCGCTCAAAGAATAGTGATGACAAACAGCATGGCTAATAGCAGCAGGATAGCTAGAGAAAAGCAAAATTTTATGGTGTCCTAAGTATTTAAACTGGCCTGTTGGCCACACCTCAAATGTTGTCTTGACCAAAAAGATATTGTCTTGGCTCGGGGGTATCATAAATCATATGTTTATCTTACCAAGCATGTGGTCCGAATTTTCCTGCTCTGGCAGGGTCTAATTTTGGACATGATTCCTATAACACGAATATGATACATGGGACAAATAAATTAGTGTCTGTACTAATTCAAGCAAGCAGATTCGATCACACAAATACCAAACATAATTATGAATCGTTAAGCTATGCCATAGTTATTAAAAGAAACATACACAATAAGTGATTATAACATGATAGTCAAATGTGTGGGTTACACATAAATGAATATGGAGTGAATCGATGGACTGATTCATTTATAAGTCCTTTTGGAGTTCATTTTGGTCCATATATATGTACAAAAGACAGTTTCTTTGTCATTCTCTGACATAGGGATGTTCTGTAGAGACCAGAGGCTACAAAGCCCTTCCCCCTTAGGAATTTCAGTCTGGTTCTGCTGGGTGGGAAGTCAATGGAAGTGTTTAACTCATGGGTTTCCATGTGATGTCCAGCGTTGCATTTCAATTATAAACAACAAATTTGACAATCTGAAAGCTGTTGTGTTGTGTGCATGTTTGTTGTTGACGGCTGTACTGCGTTTGAGCTCCGTCACTATATTCTTTTCTTTGATTATTTTTAACTTAAAAATAAATTTGATACACCATCGTTTCCGTTTATATAACGTGTGAATATATCCTCTATTGTATTCTACAACAAAAACAATCAGAGCGCCTCGCTATCACTAGTTTTATTTTGATCTCCCGGGTCCGCTATTAGCTTTTAGCCAGTTAGCATCAGCAAGCATGTTTGCTGCTAACTGCGCTTACATTGCTAATACTCTATTCACACACATTACCACTGCTGTACTCACTGTTACTTGCTTTAATGGCGGATGAATGTCTCCACTCTGTGCAGCTCGAGCTCGAGGCCGTGGGGAAGCAGATTCACGACCTGGAACAGAGGCAGGCCCAGCTGAGAGAGCGGAGAGCCGCGCTGGAATCATCCCGGGCTGACGCTCACAAGTCCGGGGTAAGTATACAGCGTGCTGTTAACAGTCCCACCACGTCTACTCCGTGTGTTTCTCTGCGCAGGCCCGGTGCACCCAGGACGCGATCTTCCCAGATGTCCTTCACTGCGACGCCGGGACACCACGGACCCTGGGTGCATCCACAGCGGAGTACGCGAGCCGGGTCCCGGGCAACGACTTCTCCCCCTCCTGCCTTCGAGATCTCCATCCACAACCGCTTCGCTCCCCTCCGCAAGACAGGACGCGACGCTGTGATCAACGGAGACTCCATCGTCCGACACGTAAGTGCTACGTTAGCCGAAGGTAAAGTGCACACTCATTGTTTGCCTGGTGCTCGTGTTCTCGATGTTTCTGCGCAGATACCCGCGATCCTGAAGGACGACGAGAGGCCCAGAGCGGTCGTGCTTCACGCCGGGGTTAACGACACCATGCTGCGGCAGACGGAGACGCTGAAGAGGGACTTCAGGAGCCTGATCGAGACGGTTCGCAGCACGACGCCCGCGGCGACGATCGTCGTGTCAGGACCACTGCCCACGTATCGACGAGGACACGAAAGGTTCAGTAGACTTTTTGCTTTAAATGAATGGTTGTTGTCATGGTGTAAAGAACAGAAACTGCTATTTGTTAATAACTGGAATCTTTTCTGGGAGCGTCCTAGACTGTTTCGCGCTGATGGATTACACCCCAGCAAAATCGGAGCGGAGCTTCTCTCTGACAACATCTCCAGGACACTTCGCTCCACGTGACTAGTAAGACAATTCTCAAATAACCATTATGATGAGTTTTGTTCCACCCGCTTAAATGCTAAAAGTACTTGCACTGTAAAAAATATTAAAACTGTGTCTGTTCCCCGAATAGTGAGGTCAAAATATAAATATAATGTAGGATCTAGAAAAAATCTTATCGTAATTAAACCAGAAAATTAAACAATTTTTAAAGTTTGGGCTCCAAAAGACACCAAAAGCAGTTATTGTAAATGAAATGATCACAGATAATAGTTTTGATTTACTCTGCTTGACTGAAACCTGGCTAATACCAAATGATTATTTTGGTCTAAATGGAGTCTACTCCACCAAACTACTGTTATAAGCATGAGCCCCATCAGACTGGTCGTGGCGGGGGTGTTGCAACAATATATAGTGATATTCTCAATGTTACCCAGAAAACAGGATACAGGTTTAACTCTTTTGAAATACTTCTGCTAAATGTTACTCTGTCAGACATGCAAAAGAAATCTAATGTATCTCTTGCTCTGGCTACTGTGTATAGACCACCAGGGCCGTATACAGAAATGATACATTAGGACTTGCGTTTACTGACCTAATAAACTCCTTTGGAGTCAAGCAAAATGTCACCGGGCCCACTCATCGTTTTAATCATACACTAGATTTAATTATATCACATGGAATCGATCTTACTGCAGTAGATATTGTACCTCAAAGTGATGATATTACAGACCATTTCCTTGTATCGTGCATGCTGCGTATAACTGATATTAACTATATGTCGCAACGATGCCGTCTGGGCAGAACTGTTGTTCCAGCCACCAAAGAAAGATTCGCAAATAACCTGCCTGATCTATCTCAACTGCTATTTGTACCCAAAAATATACATGAATTAGACGAAATTACTGACAACATGGGCACTATTTTCTCTAATACATTAGAAGCTGTTGCCCCGATCAAATTGAAAAAAGTTAGAGAAAAACGTACTGTACCATGGTATAACAGTAATACTCACTCTCTCAAGAAAGTAACTAACTTAGAAGTTTTTAGAATTGCATGGAGAAACGGTATGTCCAGCTATAGACAGGCTCTAAAAACTGCTAGGGCAGAGCATATACACAAACTCACTGAAAATAACCAAAACAATCCAATGTTTTTATTTAGCACAGTGGCTAAGTTAACAAATTAAAAATTTGCTAAGACAGAGATACTAATTATTGGACCAAAAAACACTACACAGAATCTTGTAGATTACAATCTGCAACTAGACGGATGTACTGTTACTTCCTCTACAGTCAGAAATCTGGGTGTTATATTAGACAGCAATTTGTCTTTTGAAAATCATATTTCCAATGTTACAAAAACTGCATTCTTCCATCTTAGAAACATTGCCAAGCTACGAAACATGTTATCTGTTTCTGATGCAGAAAAGCTAGTTCATGCATTCATGACCTCTAGACTGGACTATTGTAATGCACTTCTAGGTGGTTGTCCTGCTTCGTCAATAAACAAGCTACAGGTCGTCCAAAATGCAGCAGCTAGAGTCCTTACCAGGTCAAGAAAATATGATCATATTACCCCAATTTTACAGTCTCTGCACTGGCTACCTATTAAGTTCTGTATCAGTTACAAATTATCATTACTTACCTATAAGGCCCTAAATGGTTTAGCTCCTGCGTACCTAACTAGCCTTCTACCACGTTACAACCCATCACGCACCCTAAGGTCACAAAACGCTGGACTTTTGGTCGCTGACCCTCAGAGGACCTCAGATGATGCTAACCCTGAATCAACAAACAGAACTAACAATTATTGCTAAATGTGTGACTGAATCATATAATAACTTAATTAATAATATTGATAGTTCATCGTCTAGCTGACTACGTCTTGTATTATTATTATATTTTATTTTTTCTAAAAACCTGTCAAATGTGCACAAACTACTAGCTACTACTAAATATTGTAGAAACATAATTTTCTGTAAAGTTGCTTTGTAACGATTTGTTTTGTAAAAAGCGCTATACAAATAAACTTGAATGAATGAGTGTTAACAAGTTGGTTGCTCATCTTGCTTGGGACTTGTGGCACAGAATGTTTTATGACTTCCTGAGGAATTCGGCTCCGTGTTTCAAACACAGCTTTGATAGACTCTTTAATTTGTCTGGTTCGACTCATTTCTGTTACACTACTAACACACGACTGCACGGTCAAGTTAAGCTCCAAACAGAATTCAAGTTTACAGATGACACAACTGCTCTACAGAGAGGAAGTTATGGTGGCCCAGTAGTACACAACACAACGGAACTAAAAAAGCAAACATAAGCTCACAATACCAATACATTAAGCCACAACACAATGGAATTCTCAAAACACAATGTAATTAAGCCACAACACAATGGAATTCTCACAACACAACGGAATTAAGACACAACACAATGGAATTCATACAACACAACGGGATTAAGCCACAAGACAATGGAATTCTCAATACACAACGGAATTTAGCCACAACACAACGGAATTAAGCCACAACCCAACGGAATTAAGCCACAACATTGAATTCTCACAACACAACAGAATTAAGCCACAACACAACAGAATTATCAAAACACAACAGAATTAAGCCACAACCCAACGGAATTAAGCCACAACACAACAGAATTCTCAAAACACAATGGAATCATTTTCATAACACAATGGAAATGCTCCTGACCACTAGGGGGCAATTGGTCTACAGAAACGGGTAATAGATTATGTAATTCCTGTGAAATCTCAGGGCGAATAAAAGTTTCCTTTCTGTATTCTGCCGTAGTGTGAGTGCATTACCTGCCGCAAACTTTTGTCAGTAAACGATGACTATGAAACTATATATATATAATTTTTTTCTGTAATAAATATCCATAAATATCTGTGAGTGGTTTACACACTTATTGCTGTGTCCCATTTTGTGAGGCTCCTCAAAGGTTTGTCACACCTCTTCCCTGAATGAAGAAACTCGAAATAAGTGGATTCAGAGTAGTAACATTAGATGTAAGGATTTCAACATCACTTCTGATACTACAGTCTGCAGGCGCCTCTTCATGAATGACTAAAGCATGCATATCTACACTAGGTAAGATCTAAACCCTTACTACATTACCGAGCACAATGTAGGCCTATTGTGATTTTTTTTATTATTATTCAATAAGGACCACTTCAGTCAAGTATATTTAATGACAATTATAATTGCGTACAGTTAGTGTTGGTGGTATGGTTATGTTCTGGGCAACACTCCACACGTCAGGAACAGCTGACTGTCAGCTGATGCAAGCATGACCAACATGACCTGACTGAACTAACGCGATGCTCGATTTCAATCAGGACTACTTCCGTCAAGTATATTTAAAGACAATGATAATTGCATACAGTTAGTGTTGGCGGTATGGTTATGTTCTGGGGAACACTCCACATGCCTGTCCATGCAGCCATGCTCGGACAGAGCGGGGAGAGCAGCAAGACAAACCCCCAAAACCACCATATGCCAAAACTCCCCAACACAACTGATGCAATTTGAATGGCTAGCAATGAGAAATGTTGCTTGATACTATATTTATGGGGGAAGCATCACCCAAACTCGGAGAGAAGCATACAACAAGCATGTTGCTTAGCTGCTTTTGCAAAATATTTGAGAGAACAGTATGGGGGAAGCATACACCCCTAGTAGCAGCAGCAGCCTAATATGATGGAAGTTTGTTTATCATTCAATTTAAGTCTAACATGCTGAAAATCACATTAAGGTGGGGGGTTGGAGCGTCATCCAAAGTTACGCAATAGAGAATGTGCAACAAGTATGTCCTTAAAATGCTTAAGCAACTGTGATTGTAAAGGGGGAAGCATACGCCCCTAGCAGCAGCAGTCTGATATGATGGCAGTATGATCCAATTTTATGTATCTACCATGCTGTAAAAATCACAAAGGGGTAAGCGTCACCCCAAGTTAAGCAACTGAGGATGTGCAACAAGCATGTTTCTTAAAAATGCTTAAATCTCATGCCAATCCCGAGTACCCACAGAGCAGTACGAATCCCCATCTCCAAAAGTCCATAGCCAGGTTATATCTGCAAGACAAAAATACAGCTTCTGATTCTCTCTGGAAAAACCAAGCTCCTGTAGGCATGTTGTGGGCAGAGCTGTAATACTGATTTGTGTTGTTTCCATACCATATTCGCTTATGTGCTGACTTCCAACAAAAGACGGAACCTGATGCAGTTGTACTTACCTGACTGGGGTCTTCCACCATGTTTTAATAGCAAACGATGTGCAAATCCAGCGTCAACCTGGTCTTGTTTATAAAACATCCATCACTGAAATGACATGAACACCACTTGCTACACTCCATTGCTGCCCCAGAAAAGCAACTGCATCCACGGTCCATGTAACGCTAGGTTTTTTGAGAAGCGTGGTAAACTTTCCCCTCACATCCAAAACACACTTATTTGGAGACATTCTCAAACAAATCCTATGCAGCACTGCCAACGATTTCCTGATGAAGCATGTTTAGGGGCGAGGTCTCGCTATCCTCTGGTCGAGATGTGCATGGGCGTGCTTTCCCAAGAGAAATGCTCAGAAGGAGTTCCACCATCGTCTACATCATAGACCCATCATCGAAAACTACCGAAACTTGTAACACCCAGAAATAAGATTTCTCCACTCATCTGAATTGGCCATGTTTAGCATGAAAATCCATCTCTTTAACACTGAACAACTCTGAATCCATGAAAAAGCATTGTAGCCCCCCTTTAAGCAAACATGTGATACGTACGACCCCTTGCTGCTGCATGAGGAACACGTAATATGCATTAATACTGTAGATTGCATAATGGAGGGTGGTAGTCCAGCAGGGGAAGCATGCACCCTTCGGAAACTTAGAATGGCGTCCAGTATGAATGAAAATGCTCCAAAGAAACACCTCTGTCAGAATAAAAATGCCTAAACCGATATGGTAATCTGTTGAGAGGTAGGATAACCTTCTATAACCAAACTAAATTAAAATCCTGCCATGTAAACATGTTAAACTGATTACTTGTACCCATGTAATCGCATCAATAGTCGGTCATCAGAATGGGAACGTGATGTCGGCAACGCTGTGCATTCAGTGATAAGTAGACACTGACATTACAGTAGAGACTGGGAAATCGTGGACAAAGATAATAAAACTCCAGTTATACAATAACACACATTAGAATGGAATCTGGAATCTCATGACCAGAGCAGAAAGCTGATGTAATAAGTGAAGCACAATTAACTGCTTTTCAGCTTAGAAACAACACTATGGCTGCATCTGAAAACATTTTTCAGTTTTCTGATGCAGCCTATGATAGTGAATAGCTCAATGAAAACACTTGACCAAAATTTGCCTGTCATTGTATGAATTATTACAGATTCATAAACCCAGTTGTAAATGTTGTAAGATAGCTCATTGAAAGAACTCTGCATTCATAAGCTGCCCCCTCGTGATTCATGTTTTAACAAAACTTGGTGAGAATCATGTATTTTACAATTTAAATTTACCTCTTTTTTATATCATAATACAATTTATTTCAGAGCTGCATTAAAGAAGGTCTTAGGCTCCAGTTATTTCCCCTTGCTGAATTGACATGCCTTGGTGTTTTCCAGTTTCCTCTGCATGCCATTAACATTATTCTGGATGTTTTCAGCCAGCAACATTACAGAACCTTTAATGTTCTCATGTGTCACACACAATTAGAGATTGACAGTATCAATAAATCGGTGTAACATCTGAATGGATTAAGTGGTTTATCACTTTACATTGTTGTGCAAACGCAGCGCTGCGTGGGAGACTCTGCTCTTGCATTCAGCTGGCGAATGCAGTGCGTAGCACCGCCTCACACTTTTTTGCAGTTTGGTGTAATTTAGAAACGTTGCCTAAAGTGGGGGAGAATTCCCTCGCTTCGGCAATTAGCTCTCACTCAACCGGACCATAAATGTCCCGGTGCACCCGATGGCATTGAGCGGAGTTGTCTCGCTGTAGCGGACACGCGCACTCAGTAGATATTGGGCGGGGAAATACTAGTCTGTCAATTCCAAGCAAGTGCGAGCAGCTATTAAAATATTAATGCCTTTTTTTTTTTTTTTTTTTTTTTTTTTCATGTCATCGTAGCCACTTACTTCCCAAAATCGAAGCACGAGCACATGTAAACACCACATCGGATTAGTACGTCTCATGTGGTCCACCGAATCTTTAAATCTGGGTTAGGCACGTTTATACAAGCATACATTTTTGGCACGTTTTTATAACCCTAGAGCCATAGAGCGATAAATGCCTGCTTTTGAAGCTGCGTGCATCTGAAACACTCACACAGTTAATGTGACATCAACCTTAGAAATAAACACCAGTGACATTAATATTCCGCCGCTAAATACAGCGAACCCCCATTGAAACAGTTACACGAGAATGCTGGTCTCGTTTAACCCTGTTCTCATGGCCTTATCGGCGTGTCCTTAGAGCGATTGCATGCTTTATTTTTTGACGCTGTGATTTAACAATGTTAATAGTGTTAATAGATGATTCAACCAAAAATACAAATAAAGCTGTCATCATATACTCATATGTCATTGTAAACTCATATGGCTTGCTTTCTTCATTTGCATACAGAAATGTTGTAAATAATTTTACCGTCAGTCAGCTATTTAGATCCCACAGAAGAAATTCATAACAGTTTAGAATGACAGAAGGGAGAATAAGCTAAAACCACAGCTAAAGCCTTTTTACAGACCTAGCTTTTTTCCACTTGTATGTCAATACATTATACATTTTTAAAGTATCCTTCAGGTTCAGCGTAGGCAAACAAATTTTTTACATTGTTTGGTCTGTATTTTCTGAAAACACGTGTCATCCAATCTAGATTTGAGAAGTAGAACCATTTAATGGTCTTTTGGAAAGTTATTGAACCTGTATTCCACATGGTTCGTGTGTTCAGAGTGAGGACAGCTACAAAGAGGAGAGAAGTTGGAATAACCGCCAATGCAATGGTAACTGTTATTGTGATTGTATGTTTGTGGCAGAGATTTTTTTTATTATTTTATATTTATATTTACTTTTTGATGCGCGTTACATGTATGTATAATTATTCAACATTTATTTAGACAGTGTCAGTCTCTGCAGTCCATCTATGAGTTCCTCCTCTTCATAGTCCATCCTTCAGTTGGTCTTCCAGAGAAGTATCTGACCTTACACAAAAAACTTGGATGGATGGATTCATTTGGTTTTATTTGTACAGACTACAATATAAAATGTAGATTAAATATTCCAAATATATATGACTTTAATATGATTTCTTCCTCACCAGTGTAATGTAAGCATGTAAATATCCACACTTAAATTTAAGAAACTTTGATATAGTTTTAATAGTTATGTAAAATACAAACACTAATAACTAATAATAATTCATTACATTTATATATTTGTGGGGAAGTCGTGGCCTAATGGTTAGAGGGTTGGACTCCCAATCGAAGGGTTGTGAGTTCTAGTCTCGGGCCGGATGGAATTGTGGGTGGGGGTAGTGCATGAACAGCTCTCTCTCCACCTTCAATACCACGACTTAGGTGCCCTTGAGCAAGGCATCGAACCCCCAACTGCTCCCCGGGCGCCGCAGCATAAATGGCTGCCCACTGCTTCGGGTGTGTGCTCACAGTGTGTGTGTGTTCACTGCTCTGTGTGTGTGCATTTCGGATGGGTTAAATGCAGAGCACAAATTCTGAGTATGGGTTACCATACTTGGCTGAATGTCACTTCACTTATCACTTATCACTCACTTATAGCGCTTTTCTAGGCACTCATTGTGCTTTACATTGTGAGGGGGTATCTCCTCATCCACCACCAGTGTGCAGCATCCACCTGGATGATGCGACGGCAGCCATAGTGCGCCAGAACGCCCACCACACACCAGCTTACTGGTGGAGAGGAGATAATAATAATAATAATAATACGTTTTATTTATATAGCGCCTTTCCAGAGCTCAAGGACACTTAACAATAAACAACAACAATAAAGGCAATTGACAAAGAGAGCAGACAGAACAACAGTAGGCAACTGAGAGTGCAAGTACGGTATATATTAAAAAAAAAAAAACATACTGTGATCAAGCCAATCAGCGGATATGGGGATTGTTAGGAGGCCATGATGGTCAATGGGCGAATTTAGCCAGGATGCTGAGGTCACACCTCTACTCTTTTCAAAAGACATCCTGGGATTTTTACTGACCACAGAGAGTCAAGACCTCGGTTTAACGTCTCATCTGAAGGACAGTGCTTGTTGACAGTATAGTGTCCCCATCTCTACATTGGGGCGCTAGGACCCACACAGACCACAGGGAGAGCGCCCCCTGCTGGCATCACTAGCACCTCTTCCAGCAGCAACCTAGTTTTCTCAGGAGGTCTCCCATCCAGGTACTGACCAGGCTAAGCCCTCCTTAGCTTCAGTGGGAAACCAGTCTTGGGCTCCAGCATGATATGGCTGCCGGCAACTGTGTAACTGTGACTGTGTAATGGTGTGTTACTATATTTTTATAACACTAATATATTTATAACACTTCTGCCACTTGGAGGACTGATAGGTAAGGCAGATCACTGGTGATACCACTGTAAACATTATTCTGAGACGAAAAACAAAGGCATCGTGTAAATTGACCATTTAAGAAAAATAAATGTTTAATTTAAACAGTTTAAACAGTTTAATTCGAGCTGCGTCCTCTATGGGTCGCTATGGGGAACACCTCGTCGTGACCCGTGTCTGAAGCATACATTGAAAAAACACCAACTTGTTGGCTGGCTACAGCCTCTGACGTCACTACCGGCGTGACTATAAACAAGCACCAGGAGAATGCACCATTCTCTTCTTCGTCTTCACTGACTGTTCTGTTTGAAGCTTGCATCTGAAAGAACTTGCATCTCTGTATATCATGGCGACTACTAGTAAGTGTTTAGACAATGTGTGCATTTGTGTCTGAGTTATTTGACACCCGATGACACATGCGATCTTTGCATCATTTGTTTGGGTGAAGAGCGTGCACTCGATGTCTTTAAGGAGGCAATCTGCGTGCATTGTGAACGTTTTTTCAAGAAGAAAAGCTCCGCTCTCGTTCATCTCTCTTCCGGGGAAAAAAAGGCAGCCATCTGCTTTCCGTGGTTAAGGACCTGCTGCTGCTGAGGCACGGAGGAGAATGAGCTTGTGAGATGACAGGTGTATCTGTTTGAATGTTTTAAAGAGGGATTTTCCCTTTTGCGCTCGTAATTATGGCGGATGAGAGAGAGCCTCGGGAGGATGATGTTATATCTTTAACACTATCTGATACTTAGATCACTATCTGATACTTAGATGGCTTTGTTACACACGATGGTGGTGCTTCAAGCATATCAGGCTGATCTTCTAAGAGACCTGGATGGGGGCAAGGGCCTCTGATCAGGTAGCTGCGCCACCCACGGACCTATCTCCATGCTACCAAGCAGGCCATCTGTGGATGAACCTGGCAGACATCGGGAAGAAAGAAAAGGCTTTCTTCTCAAAACTCAGGTTTCACCTTCTGAATGTATCGGTATTTCCTTTGAGACAGTGATCGAGAAGTTTAGGGAGATGAAGGCGCGCTCTGCTGCCTTCAGATCCTTCGTTCCACGAAGGTCCAGGCCCGAGCCCCCGAACAACATTGGGGTCCTGGTCTGTCTCAATCTGAGGACCAAAGAGGTGCACAGAAGGCTAGTGTTGCGACTCGCGCTCCTCTCCCCCCAGCAGCAAGTGGTAGGAGGAATCGTGGGTCACAAGTAAATAAGCAGAACCGAATGGATGTGATCCAGACGAGGCAGCTTTCTCATCCGAATCTCATACCGAGGAATCTACTCGTTCCCTTCAGGGATTTTTAACTTCTGCTTTTATCCTCCCCTTCCTAATTCCCCTGTAACCACCAGTTCTCCACCTGATTGAGGTTAGGTGGAAACCTCTCGCATAACAGTTTCCCTATGCTACATCTATAATGTTTTTGGCTGTTTTTTTGTTCATAGCAACCACCTTACTGATGGTCTGAACTAAAAGGAGGTGCCCCTTGAGTTGGGCTCCAGCGCAGAAGGGTGGGTGAGAATGTAACCCTCTCTGTATATACTTATGTGTATTACATTGCTGGTGGTTATGTGTCTACTAATAAACTCTCTGAGTTTCCTTTGCAGTGCTCAATTACAATGTTTATTAAACACTTGCCAGCAATTACCAGTTCCGGTATTAGGTGGCTGAGATCACAGGCTTCTGCGGGAACCTCCTTGATCATCAGGCCTGGCACAGCACTGCAGGGAATTTCATGGATGTCCGGCCAGGTCAAACTAAGGTGTCTCCTGGCCTCTTAGTGGTGCTGTCGCATCTAGCGGGAAGTGGAGGTGGCAGTTACAGAAGTCTTGTATATCCTGCCCCATTTGAGCTTGCCTCTCCTGTGCGATTCAGTGCCTCTGCGATGCTTAGGAACCTTTAGGTACACACGCTAAGCTTTGTGTACTTTCTCAAAACCACATGATGGTAAGTGTGCATGCAAGACTCTGCGCACTTTCTGAAATCCTGTACGGTAAGGGTTTCGAGCTCTGCCTCGTTCCCTTTCTTGAGATGATTAGACCTTGGTTCCTTGGGCTCCATTCAGCCACTGTGTATTTGGTTTTACAATTGAAGCATCACTTCCCTCAATATGAGAGGCTATTTGGGTGATTCTTGTGGTTATTTAGCAGCACACCCCTTTTTCCAAAAACTGAGAACTGAGTTCTCTGTTTTTCCCAGAGTGCTCCAATATTGTTTCCATAGATCGAGTTGATGACTCTCAATCATACTGTTTTTCCATCTATGACCTGCTCTATCAGAGTGCCACGAGAGCCCCTCCTTAGAACAGCATTTGAAAATCCATGCTATGGTCAGTGTGCACGTAAAGTCTTTGCACACTTTCTGAAATCCACACGCTAGCATTCTGTGTTCTTTCTAAAATCCTATATGGTGAGAGCTTTGTGCGGTTACTCTGTGCCCTTTCTTGAGTTGGTAAAAGCCCGTTCATCTTTGGCGCCACTCCACCTATGTATCCTAGGATATCAATCTAAACAGGGTGTTGCTACTAGAGAGACTTTAGACAGCTCTTTCAGCGAAATTATTAGCAATAAATTTGGGTATGTAGCTTAGGGCTTTGGCTGTAAGGGGTACTGCCACAGACAGCAGTCTAAACATCCCAGGGGCAACTCCTGTGGAAATGGTAGAGTTGGTGCTTAGTGCTAGCCATGATTCTGGCCTGCACTCGCCTCAGCATGGCGGCGTGGGTATACTGTTCCCCATAGTGACCCCTAAAGGATGCAGTTCGAAATTCCCTTGAAAGGGAACGTCTCAGGTTACAAATGTAATCATGGTTCCCTGCATCTTCTAGCTCCCTGCCATGCTTCTTATGCAAGCTTCAGACAAAGAGGTGAATTACGTGTTCTCCCGGTGCTTTTATATAGTCGTGCCGGTAATGACATCAGAGGCTGTAGCCGGCCAACAAGTTGGTGTTTTTTCAATGTATGCTTCAGACACATGTTACGATGAGGTGTTCCCCATAGTGGCCACTAGAGGACGCAGTGTCTCGTACCCTACTCAGGGAACCATGGTTACATTCGTAACCAGAGATGATTTCCACCATCATTACAAGTTGCATGCATAATGAATGGAGCCATAATCAATATGATTGTGTTTTTGTCTTTTTTTTTCTGCCAGGATTAATCAAATAGGCACCTATATATTATGAATAAAAGCAAGATATGAAAAGATGATGAAGGCATACCTATGGGGCATGTTAATATTATAAATCATACAGTAGTTTATTAATTATGTCATACATTAAAGAATTGAATAATTCTCTTACCATTGTTCTAGGTTTGTGCCTGCTCTGTTCCACTTAGTGCAGCTCTGTACAACAGGAACTGAACACTAACTATCGATGGCTTGACTGAGGAGAGAGTCAGCAGCTCTAAATTCCTGGTGGTGTAAAACATAACAAAGTTACCCACCTAGACCAACAACACCACATCACTCTAAGAGGCCCATCAGTGCCTCCTCTTCCTGCCCCAGCTGGAAAGCAAGATTTTCTCAACCTGTCCTCACCACATTCTACAGGGCCACAATTGAGAGTGTGTTGGCCAGCTGCATCACTGTCTGGTACGGGAACTGCATGCCGGAGACTGCAAGACCCTACAGCGCACAGTGAATTCAGCCTCAAAGATCATCAGTGTCCCTCTTCCCTCCATCCTGGTTATTTTCCTTGCACAGTGTGCAAGTAAAGCCACAATTCTGCCATCAGAAAGATGGTACCGACGCATCAGAACCTGCTCTGCCATACTGCTCAACGTCTCTATTGACTTGACATCACTTGATATGTTGGCTGTGAAATGACAGTGACTTATTTGCTCACTAACATTGCTAAATGCTAACTGAAATTAAATCCATATCCTACATTTCTTAAAATCATCACCAAAATGACAACCAATTGAATTTGAAAATTGTTATACTTGCATTTATACTTTTTGGGCAATTGGTTTTTGGACAAGATTTTAAATCTTGAATTCGAATGGCTTTGTTTTAGACAATTACGTAATAGATGTACAATGATGACAAGGAAAGCCAAAGCTGATTTTTTTTTTTCATTAAACTACTCATAATCTATTTTGATTATTTTCCGGTGTAAAAATAAAAAATTAAATGCTGCAGGATTTCCCTTATGCTTATTGGACAATACCATCAAAATCTCGGAATAAGGAACTATGCTGAACTGTTTTAATAAACATTTTTTTTGCTGCAGGATCATTGTTTAAGGTACCTAAAATTATAGACGTGAAAAACAACATGGAAAACAGGAATGTTCAAAGGAGGAGAATCATCCAATATGAATAACTGTAACTATAGGCCGATTTCTAAACTGAATTTTGTCTTAAAGGTTTTTAAATCTCTCTGTAAGGAGCAACACAGCACGACCACAGACTAGGGTTATAAAAGATATCACTGAGGTGGTTGATAAAGGTCATTATTGTGTATCACTTTTATCTAATCTGTCCAAGACTTTCAATTCTGCTGATTTTAGTATATTAAAAACTAGACTGAAAAAAAAAACTGGATTGTAAAATGAAACAATCTCTTGGCTTGTAAGCTACTTAGTGGGCAGAACACAATAGCCACTTTTCCACTGTCGGGCCAGTGTGAGCCAATTCTTTCAAAGGGCACCGTTCTCTTCGCACACAGGACTTGTGCTCTTTTTTGGTAGTTTGGTTGTCTTTTCAGTTTGTGGCAACATATGACTGGAACTGTTTACAATACAACTTGAAGTTGCAGACCTTAAGTGATGGTGGTTGAGGAGAGACTCCCCACATGACTGTAAAGTGCTTTGGGTGTCCAAAAAAATACACAATAAAGCACTATATAAATGCATCATTCATTCTTTCATTCATTCATTCATTCATTCATTCATTCATTCATTCAAGTGTCAATGAAATCTTAGATTCTTGATCTATGAGCTGTTATAGAAAGAATCAACTTGTAAATATTTTTAATTGTACTTTGATACAGTGTTTTTTGTGTTCTTTTTCTTATAATGTGGCACTCCATCTTACCCAGGTCACTTCCAGGCCAGGTCAATTTTTTTACCCTGGTTAAATGAATGGATGAATTAATTTGCCTGAAATACTTTGGCACTGATGTCTGTGCTAGACAAAATAATAAACACAATGTAGCTACAGTGGATCTTAAGCCAAAGGATAATTTACAGTATATCATCTCTGTATTGTCCAGCCCTGAAAATCACTCTATGTTCCATTACTGACACCATGACTTTCTGTGTAGCTGTTTTGAAAATATATGTTCTGTGAAAAGCACTGTCCAAGTAAATTTGACTTGGCCTGAACAGACCTGTAAAATAAAGTGTTACTCAAATTCTTTTAGGGGTATTGCTTGGAGACCTTGCATATAAGTTCCACCTTGAAATCTTTTGACAATTTTCAATATTTTGGCAAAAGAACAAAACACTTCAAGGGGAGATGCATCAAACGCAAACATATAGTTTGAATAGAAAAGAGCATAAAGAAAAAATGAAGTGTGCCAAGCATCAGCCTGTGGCCACTCTCTCAGGCTAATCAATAGAGTAGTGTGACATTTATTTGGCTGCAGAATCAGAAACATATTAGCCCCTGCAGATTTCTGGGAACAGTTCTCTGTGCCGAAGACTACATGTTTTCTCTCCTAAAAGTAGCGGTGATCTCATTGACTGAGTATACAGAAAATGAGAAGAAAGAGAAAAAAGCAGAGATAGAATATTCATCAGATGGTCACAAACTGTAAAGTTATGACACCATAACATAACTTCAGACACATTTTTGGCTACACTGAATGGATTGTTCTTCGTGTGACAAGAAAGACTAAAGTGTTGATTGCATATTGTTTAGTCTCTTATGAGTTTGCATGCTTAGCTGTTGTGCATGTAGCCATGGTTTGATTTCACGAGGTCTCTGGCTTACGGAGAACACATCTGGCAGTGGAGAGCAGAAAAGAAGTCAAAATCTTGTCACGGTTGGTTGCACTGAAAAGTCAACTGTATAAAATTACAGCTCAGTCTAAACCGAAGGTTCAAGGTTTGGCCAGTTAGCATGGCCCAGTTAGTCCCTATGCTATACCTACACACAATGTTTCCAAAAACATCATATTCCATTGAAAGTTATTCAGAAGTAGCTGTGTACTGCTCTTATGGTTGCAGACACCAGGAGGGCAAAACATTTATGGATGGCTTTGTCCAGATATTAAAGCTTCTTGGTCTAAACAGGCGAAGGTGTGAATTTGTTAGTAAACACAATGGGTCTCATTCATGAAACATGAGCAGAACAAATTTTTGTGTAAATCGCGTGTAAAGTGGTTTTGGCGTAAATTTTCGGATTCGTTAAAACGTTCGTTTTGTTCAAGTCCCGGGCCGGCAGGAATTGTGGGTGGGGGGAGTGCATTTACAGTTCTCTCTCCACCTTCAATACCACTACTTAGGTGCCCTTGAGCAAGGCATTGAACCCCCAACTGCTCCCCGGACGCTGCAGCATAAATGATGAACACTGCTCCGGGTGTGTGCTCACAGTGTGTGTGTGTGTGTGTTCACTGCTCTGTGTGTGTACACTTCAAATGGGTTAAATGCAGAGCACAAATTCTGAGTATGGGTCACCATACTTGGCTGAATGTCACGTCACTTTCACATTCACTTTTTGTCACTTTAAATGACAAATTACCAGACGCCACCTGATTCAAATATTCCACCAACGTTAAATAGTAATGACTTTATGAATTTCTTCACTGATAAAATAGATAACATTAGAAATACATTAGCGAATGTAGATTCTACAACATCTAACACTTCAGTTTCATCCATCGCACCCAAAGATAAACTGCAGTGCTTTACAACCATAGGACAGGAAGAGCTAAATAAACTTATCACTGTATCTAAAACAACAACATGTTTATTAGATCCTGTACCCACTAAATTACTGAAAGAGCTGTTACCTGTAGCTGAAGAACCGCTTCTCAATATCATAAACTCGTCGTTATCTTTAGGTCACGTCCCAAAACCATTCAAGCTGGCGATTATCAAGCCTCTTAATTAAGAGACCAAAACTAGATCCTAGTGTACTGGCAAATTATAGGCCTATTTCAAATCTTCCATTTATGTCAAACATTTTAGAAAAAGTTGTGTCTACTCAATTGAGCACCTTCCTGCATAAAAATGATCTGTATGAAGAATTTCAGTCAGGTTTCAGGCCCCACCATAGCACAGAAACTGCACTTGTTAAAATCACAAATTACCTGCTCCTTGCCTCAAATCAGGGCTGCATCTCATTTCTAGTCTTACTTGATCTTAGTTCTGCGTTCGACACCATAGATCATGACATACTCATAGATAGATTACAAAACATTCAAGGGCAGGCTCTAAGATGGTTTAGATCCTACCTGTCCTATGGCTACCATTTTGTTTACTTAAATGGGTTGTCATCTCATTTATCATCAGTACAATATGGAATGCCACAAGGATCTGTCATAGGTCCCCTTCTATTTCCAATATACATGTTTCCCCTTGGTAATATTATTATACAGTCTGGATCCAGAACACCTGAGAAGAGATGATGCTGACCCTCAGAGGACCCCAGATGATGCTAACCCTGAATCAACAACAGAACTAACAAATATTGCTACAAGTGTGACTGCATCATATATCAATTATTAATTAATAATATTAATAATGTTCATCGTCTAGCTGACTACGTCTTGTATTAATTTTTTCTAAAAATCCTGTCAAACGTAACTGACAGTCACCACCATAAACTACTACTAAATATTGTAGAAACATAATTTTCTGTAAAGTTGCTTTGTAATGATCCGTATTGTAAAAAGCGCTATAGAAATAAACTTGAATTTAATTCAATTGAAAATTGCTTTCAATTATTGGTTTGGAAACCAATGAGAAATTAAGGTGTAACGGATATCCTAGATAGTTATGGATCAACTTCTGCTTGCCTTGAAAATAGCATATCTATTGTGCTTTTACTGTATATAGTTATAGAAAAAAAACAAAGCCTTACATTATTGGACACATTGCACATTTTAACTCCCACTTGGCTTGTCACTGAGGCAGAGTTATGGCTTGTGTGGGCCAGTGCAAGCAAAGGTGTTTACCGAGGAATTCTTGCACACATTTCTTTTGGTTCTTTTTCCCCTTCTTTTGAACACAATCATCTTTTGGAACATTTTGTGATTATTTGTCAATTATTTCATATTTCACCGATTTTTTTTTATTTATCGGCACTGTTAATATAACTAAGTAAATGTTTTCCTTTTACTGTAATTGCAATATTAAGTCAAATTTTATCTGTCCATCACCAAACTAAATCTCTTAAAGCTTAATACTTTTAAGTAGAATCTTTAATAATAATACATATATATATATATATATATATATATATATATATATATATATATATATATATATTAGAAAATTCCCTGCACCAAATTGGTCTGAATAGGCCTTTTAAAAGCTCCAATAGCAGATATCACACAATACATTTTCTATAGTGTAACCACTCCTATCATTACACTGTGCTGTTTTTACTTGTAAAATATGGGCCTGACTCAACGGACAGCAAGTAATCGTTTTTACATTGCCTAAAAAAATTGGCCACTTTGGTGTAATGACAGTCTCTGGTGAATTAACTTCATCATGACCTCTGTAACTTATCTACAACTTTCAATAATTTCATGCTTAATACCTCACATGTCCAAGACTGCATACCTGTGCACATGCCAAGAACAACCCTATCCTGAATAAGGCCTGTATGTTAGTACATCACTGCCATGTCATTTCTGATGGCCATAAATATGTGGGATTTCTAGAGTAATGGTTACAAGCTGGCACCAGCTCATATAGTTTGACTAAACATCTTGGCATTTGTCTGAAATGCCTTGTAAAGCTGTTGACCCTTTTTTATTTTTTTTTATTTTGAGCCGGCAGAAAGAAAAATGGCTATACAATTTGAACCGTATGTCTTATTCTCTCTTTCCCCATGATTTTATTATGAACTCAAATGGTAAAATATCGTGTGTCACAATTAATCCTACCCTTTTTAAAAGCCTTGATTTTCAGGATAGTGTTATTTGTTTATTTATTCTTGTTATCCATGCTTATTCAAATGTAATTTCAGTGATCTCTCACCCCAGACATCCACACTAATCACCAAATCACCCAAATATAGATGCAACATTTGATCCAATAAGCCCTCTTTGCATACTATTTCCTCTGCTGAGAGAAAGCATAGAGGGAGGAAGTTTTGTTCCTTTCTGAATAATTCCTCATGTTTCCACTGAGAGGAGATTGTGCTGTAGATTTCCTCCATTATCCCAGTGCAGTGCCAGCCCCTGTGGATCGAGCTGAGGTGATGGCTGAATAATATTTTTCGGATTCTAGCCAAGTACTGCATTTCATGGTGATTGATTTGACACTTAATTGGTTCCCAAAGTGATGGCCAATCCGACTCAATTGTTATAAGAGGGCTTGCTGGCAAATCATTCGCTGTACATGGGGACCCACCCTGACTTGGCGTGGGTAAATGTGAGAATAATTCAGTGAAAGAGCGGGGAGCTGATCTGGCCGTTGTCCAGCAAGTGTGTGGACAGTATCAGAAATGAGAGTTTGTATAGACGCCTGAGAAGTAGGTCAAGGATTTGAGAGCTCTGTAGTGGAGCTGGAGATGTTTTTCACTATGAGATGTTTGAAAACATGTACAGTAATTTACTTTTCACATTCAAGTTGTTTTAAACACAAATTTCTTTCCATCTATGTAACACAAAATTTTATATGTTTAGCATGCAAAACAAAATTCTCAACACGATGAATTAACAGCAGTTTATAAGTAATCAGCTATCTAATGTTGGGGATTAGTAAAATTGTGTCTTGTTCATTACATAAATCTATGAACTACTCAACAGAGTGAAGATTCTTATAAATTCTCACTTTGTACTTTAGTGCTCAAGTATAACAACAGAATACAGAAATCATTACAGAATTTGCTTTTTTTTTTTTTTCGGGTGAACTAGCCCTACAGTTAAGAACCTCTATGACATTTTTTGACTTCATTAACAACCCTCAAGCAACACCCTTTCCACAAGCAAAACAGTGATACATTTCTCCTAATCAGCTGCAGACATACAGAGATAAGCTAAGCCCTTTTCTTCACTGCTTCTAAACAAAACATTCTCAGTTTCCATGGTCTGACATGCCCTGTGCATTTGAAGAACTGAGAAAAGTGGCACAAAAAAATCTGTCTAACATGGCAGTCTCAGTGCATTCCAATAGCATTCTGATATGGCTTAGCTTTGCCAAGCATTGTAGTCGTAAGGTCTTCCTTGCGCATGATGAGCATGTGTGTATTTCTTAAACTAGATGAAGAGTTCTGTGAGAATTTGGGTGGGGAAAACGAATTGAGGGTGGGTGAAAGCTGGTGAAGAAAGATGTGAGGTTTATATGCAGACAGGATTTGAAGGTCAAGGCAAATGCTTAAGCAGAGCTGTAGGGTGGACAGAACTCAACACCCTCTTTTACTGGTCTTCATCTCATCTGTGATGGCCAAGCTATGGAGCGAGCAATTTGTAGAAAGGCACTTAGATCTTCCTGCACAATAAACTATTAGGAATCATTTCACTCAATAAAGTGTACAGTTGGTAGTTGGTAGGTCAAAAAATATGACAAAGTTAAAGAATTGTATTTGAAATATCTAATCTATTAGGAGGAAATGTGATTGACTGACTCTGCCCAGACCACTGTAATGTACATATATTGTATGGTTTTCAGTATGGGATATTGGTTTGCTGTCATCTACACTCGGCTTCTTTAATGAAGCAAAATCTCTTTTGACTTTGCTTTGGTTAGGCTGATCCCACAGGGAAATGTAATATATGACTTCTGTTCACCTATATTAAGAGTGATATTGCTACATAGGAATGGGTGATACATTGACTATTAGCGATGATATCAGAATAATTTGAAGACGATGTAAAATGTGAAAATATCGGGAATATTGAATATTTCAAATTCAAGTATACTTTCCCAAAAGAACTTCCAAAAAAGGAACATGTCCCTGTGGACTGCTCTACGTACCTCTACTACGAGAGCTTTTATGAGAGCAGTTGCCAGATAACAAGAGTTATCTGCTGAAACTGATTTAAATCCCTGAATCAGAGCTTCGCTGTTACAAGGACACATTTTCTGGCTTAGTTTGCTTATTTTAAGCAATCTGGCAACCATGAGCATGTGCTTACTCCTCATCGCGGAAGTGCTGCCGACGATGATCTGAAAACACTAACAAGCTGGAATTTAGCAATCTAATGAAAGTGTCGCTCAGCTGGTCTGTGTTCTGTCATGAGATCTCGACTGTATTGTTTGCGATTGTGATTGCTGAATTAATGCACTTACTCAATTGCTGTTTGAACAGAGAAACACAGACTATTGTCATTACTATTAGGGAAAATAAAATTAATATAAATTAGGGTTATATTTACTAGTTTTCATAATATAGACAGAGAGTGCAAAAGTATTTGGTATTCATTTACACTATATATAGAACAGTGGTGTGTAGTAGAAATTAGTAGTCAATTTAAAGCTGCTGTTTACGTGTCAAAATCAAAGTAAGGCAAGTCAAACATCTGGAAACAATTCTCATTTGTTAATGGAAAAAAATGTGTTTTATTTTGAGCATTCCCACCAGAGCATGTGATCCGAGCGGAGTGGTAATATTTCCTTTAGAGTGCTGAGCGCCTTTCTGAAGATTCCGCTCCGCTCGGTCAAAACAGCTCATAATCCAAGCCTTCTTTAAGTGCATTTTATTTTACTTTACTTTAAGTGCATCTTGTGTGTGCTTTTCACAGGCTTAATAATCTAGGTGTATTGTTTAAAGATCTACGCACATTTAATCCCGTATGTGTGCGCACGTTTGTGTTTTAAGGATTTTGAATGATCTGTTGCACAAAAATGGCAGCTATTTTCACGGAAATAAAGTGATCGAAAATCAAATACACTTCTTCAGTTTTTGCATTTTATTCAGGATATGTTTGCTAAGGTTAGATTATTACATTGGATAAATTTTAATTAGCCTTATAAAATGAAGTTTTGAAAGATTGCTATTTATCAGCATGCATTATTTTAGACAATTATGCAGGAATTTAGACATAAAGTGTATCTAGTAGGCTTAATTTATATATATATATATATATATATATATATATATATATATATATATATATATATATATATATATATATATATGTATGTAGCCAAGTGAAGAAATTTAACAAAACGTAACGTTGAGCATAAATTGGTTGCGGGTCCTTTAAGAAACTGTGTTTGCAACACTTGCTTTGCGGCACTCCCGCATGTATCGCATGTGAACGTTTTTCAGAGTGAGCAGAGCAACATAAGCAAACGGGTGCTCAAGTTTGGTGCCATTATCTTGATTTTGGCAAGGTAAATGTACATTCTTGCAGGAGTTGTGAACAAATTGCATAAAGTGTGTATATGAACATAGTATGCTACTCATGAATTTTTCATGGATCGCATTTTAGGACGTTTATGGATTTGCATGTGTGAGGTGGATCGGTTTGATCACATTTTGGGACACGTGCAAAGACTGGGTATGTACAGTGAATGTTACTGAAGTTTTATTTTCCTTATTTAAAGCCAGTGTATTTTCCTGTCGTTGAATCTGTTTACATGGAATGTTGGAATTCATGTTAGCAACAATTATGAGTGTACTTAAAACATATCATACTTTGATAAAATTAGTAGAATGTATTAAAAGATTGTGTTTTTTGTTACTCATGTATTTCATGAAAACGGTGGAGTTTACTGGTGGGCTAATGTGCTGTTATTGTTATTCAATATTAGGCTCTACCGTATTTCATTTTATTTTATTTTACTCCATTTCATTTCACTCAAGGGTGATTCAGAAATACAAAAATTACCCATATTTGTACTCTGAACTTTTAAAGTTTGAGACTATTTCTGGATTGTATTTCTCACATTTTGAAATCAGTGCTTGATCTTTTGTTTTTTTGTCAAATAAGCACAACAGAGTCCTAAGATTTACTTTATTTTATGATTGTTTTTCATCAGTACTTACTCCCATCGATCGCTGTCCTTCTGAGAGACAGCTGTCAGAATAAAACCCATAAAATATACTTTTTTTGTATTGTGTGGCGTTTCCTTATAATCCATAGGCCACATTTTGGTACCAGGAGTGAGGTATCTGACTGTTGGGAGTCTATAGTTTTTTTATGTCTTGAAATACGGTAGAGCTGAAGATAGGTGCTTGCGGAACACGGAGTGAAGGTACTGTACTGCTAAGCGAGAGGAAGAAGAGTGCCTTATCCATTGTGGTCTGCATCGTGCTTTCCGAGGAGACACCTATGAAGAGACTGTCTAAAAAGGAAGTGGGGTGTATTCTATGAGGAGCTGAGAACATATCCTTTGACTCCCAAATAATAGCGAACTGATTAAGAGACTATTTTTGTCCAAAGCAACTGTTTCCATTTTGTTAAACTGAAGAAAATTGTATACTGCAACAATGTCACAATCAGATGATGTTGCTCCACTTTTACCAGTTGATGAGTATGGTGATGAACAGGGTGCAAGTAGTGGTAGGCATGACATGTACGTACAAATTCAAGAACTTAATAGAAAGCATGAGGAAACTATGGCAGCAATTGCTAACTTAAGTAGAGAGCCAACCAGGTCTTACATTTATATACCAAGAGAACGTCACATATAACCATTCAGTGGTGATTTGAACAAAGATGGGAGATATGTTGACGAGTTTATTGAAGAGGTAGAGAGGGTGATGCATGCTAGAAGTCAGACTATGGAAGACCAGTTAGACTTTGTCCTCTCACTTCTTAAAGGGGCAGCTTTAGAGGAGGTCAGATTGCGAATGGGGAATGATGCAAAACATCCATGTGACATTTTTGAATATCTGAGAGAAGCTTTCAGAGAAAAGCGCAGTGTATCTCAGCTATTGCAAACATTCTATAGCCGTAAACAATTAGAAGGGAAGGATATTCGTGCCTACTCCCATGCACTGTCCCAGATTCTGAACTCTATTCAGAAACAATCAGCAAATGCTGTTGCAAATGCGAGCATGGCAATTCGAGATCAATTTATTGAGTGCATTAGAGACGCTAGCCTTAGGAGAGACCTTCGAAAGCTGGTTAGAGACAAGCCAGAGTCAACACTTATTGAAGTGCGAGATGAAGCTCTCACGTGGTCTTTAGAAGATCCCAAGCCTCGTGTCCCAAAAGTAATCAGCAATCATAGTGTTGTATCTGAGACCGTTGAAGCCCAATGTGCTGCTGTTGCACCTGAAACAAAAACAGTTAGTCTTGAAGAAGTTTTGAAAATTGTAGCAGAACAAGGAAGAGCTATAGGAGAGCTAACCCAAGCTGTGGAGAAACTCACCACAAAGTGCTTCAAGTCAGAGCCTGTAACCCAAAGCAACCCCAATGTGCAGCCAAGGTTTACAGATGATGGGCAGCCAATTTGTTTCCGGTGTAATGGTGTAGGACACATCGCTAAGAGGTGCATGAGAAGAAACAAACAGGCTGTTACAGACCAAGCTACTAGCTCTGGGCCCCAGGGAAACACCCGCCCTCGGTTGCTGTGAGCCAGGCAATGCGAGGGCAGTCAGTTGGCTCAACTAGTGTAGATACTAGTCGTGATAGACTACTTGAACGTGCTGTTGGAAAATGTCCTATTGCTAATCTCAAAATAAATGAGGTGAGTGCCACTTGTCTGCTGGATACAGGAAGTCAAGTCAGCACTATTTCTGAGAGTTTTTTCAGGGAACACCTGTGTGGTGAGGATAAAGATATGCTCTCAACATCAGGATGGCTGAAAATAACTGCGGCCAATGGTTTGGACATACCTTATCTCGGTTACCTTGAGTTGAAAGTTGAAACCATGGGTATTGTCCTCTCTGAATGCGGCTTCCTTGTAGTCAGAGACACACTGAACTCCCCTCTTGTACCAGCACTAATTGGCATGAATATTATCAGCAGATGCAGACAACTGGTACATGCAGAGTTTGACATCACCCTTGGTGGGAAATTGCAGTCTAATTGGAGAGAGGCATTTCAACAACTGCACCATGCAAGTAGCCAAGAGAGAAGGACAGCTGTTTGTCTAACTGGAAAAGACATGGTACACATACCTGCTTCTTCAGTTGCGACTGTGCTGGCTAAACGTACAAAACATATGTCACATGATGACTCATTTGACTACCTACTAGAGCCACTGAATATACCATTACCAGGTGGATTAATTGTTGTTCCCTGTCTGGTGGCCGCAGGGAAACAGTTGTTTCCTGTGCAAGTGGTGAATCTTTCCCCAGAAGACATCTGGTTGCGGGCCCGAACCAGGCTTGGGACTGTAACTCACATTGAGAATTTGAAATTGAATGAGACATGTGAGGTTAAGTTCCAACGTATTTCAGCTGATACTGAGGAAATAACTGTTAACACCAAAAGTGATCAGGTATTGGAGAACAGCTCAAAAGAGTTCCTCAGTAAGCTCCATATCGGTGGTACCCTTGAGCAGCAAACAGAGCCGAGTAATTTGTTGATGCAGTATTCTGATGTGTTCGCACTCGAGGATGAAGATCTTGGTTTCACTGATAAGGTGCAACATGAGATCCATGTAACCGATGATATTCCAGTGACACAGCCTTACAGGCGTATACCACCGACACAGTACAAGGAAGTTAGAGAACATATCAGTAAGCTTCTCAAGAAAGGAGTGATCTGAGAAAGTAACAGTGCTTTTGCTTCACCTATTTTACTGGTAAGAAAAACGGATGGTAGCCTCAGGCTATGCGTTGACTATAGACAGCTCAACTCTAAGACACAACGAGATGCATTCCCTTTACCTAGGATCGATGAGAGTTTTGATGCACTTCAGGGAGCAACATTTTTCTCTTCGATTGACCTGGCGAGTGGATATCATCAGGTTGCCGTTCATGAGCGTGACAGACATAAGACAGCCTTTACAACTCCATTTGGAATTTTGAGTACTGCCGTATGCCTTTTGGGGTTTGTAATGGCCCATCAACATTTCAACGTCTTATGCAGACTACAATGGGTGATCTTATTTTCCAAATCATGTTAGTATATCTGGATGACATACTAGTGTATGCACCCACTTTCGCAGAGCACTTACAGAGGTTGGAAACAGTCTTTAAGAGGTTAAAGGAAACGGGTCTCAAAGTCAAGCCTGGGAAATGCCACTTCCTGCAGCAGAAGTAATCTTTTTAGGTCATCAAGTGTCAGCTCAAGGAATTGCTACAGATCCAGGGAAAATTGAGGCAGTAAAGGAATGGAAAGTCCCCAACACAGTAAAGGAACTGCGCTCGTTCTTAGGATTCTGTAGTTACTACAGAAAGTTCATAGAGGGTTTTTCGAGAATTGCTGGTCCCCTTCATGATTTAGTGAGTCTGTGTATTAGCCAGTTCGGCCAAGAGAAGAAGAATTTCTGTGCTTTGTGGTCATCTGAGTGCCAGTCAGCATTTGAGCTACTGAAAGAGAAACTTACCACGGCTCCTGTATTAGGGTATGCAGATTTTAGTCTCCCATTCATCTTGGAGACTGATGTAAGTCATGAAGGCTTAGGGGCAATACTGTATCAGGAGCAGGGTGGTTGTAAGAGGGTCATTGCATTTGCAAGCAGAAGGCTTCGGAAAGCAGAAATAAATGACCGTTACTATAGCAGCATGAAACTTGAGTTGCTGGCTCTCAAATGGGCAATCTCTGAAAAGTTTCGTGGTTATCTGCTAGGTTCTAAGTTCATGGTTATCACAGATAACAACCCTCTGTGCCATCTTAAAACAGCCAAACTTGGTGCAGTTGAGCAAAGGTGGGTTGCTCAATTATCTGTGTTTGACTTTGAAGTTAAAAACCGCCCAGGCCGACATAATACTGCTGCTGATGCCCTCTCTAGGCAGCCTCTAGCAGGGGAGCCTACCACTCCGGACGAGTATGATGACTGTGTTGCCATCTGTAACATAATCAGTAAAGGGACATTCCTGGAACCTGACTTGGTAATTGCCAGTGAAAGGTGTTACAGAGTCCGCCAGATTCGTGCGTGGGAATCTGGTGGAGAGGCAGACAATGATAATCAGGGAAGCATACCTACTCTGCCAAGCTACACGACTGCAGAACTGGCAGATTTCCAGAAGAACGATCCTACCATCAGTTCTGTCAGACCGTTCTGGGAGAGGAGGAGACAGCCTTCCCATTGTGAAAGATCTCATCTATCAAAGTCTACATTTTCATTGATAAAGCAGTGGAAAAGTATCTGTGAACGAGATGGTTTGCTTTATCGTGTTGTAAACGATCAGCGCACTGCACCATACCGGCCTCAGGGTAATGCCCAATGTGAGCGCTTTAATCGAACGCTCCATGATCTGCTGCGCACACTACCCACTGAAAAGAAAAGGCGGTGGCCGGAACACCTAGCGGAGTTGGTTTATGCCTACAATGTCACACCACATGCAACCACTGGATACTCACCATACTACTTACTGTTTGGAGTCCATCCACACCTTCCAATTGATGCCCTGCTGGGTCATGAGCAACCTGTAGACAGAAAACAAGACTGGTTAGTGATTCATCAAGAGAGATTGAGAGAGGCTCACGAACAGGCAAGAAAATATGCTGAACACAAGGCTGCTGAGAGGTTGGCCCCTTTGAATGAAAAGGTCTATTGTCCCATTATCAATGTTGGTCAACAGGTATATCTGCGTCACCGGCCTTTGGGTAGGAACAAGATACAAGATTCATGGGGTCCTACGGTATACAAGGTTCTAGATGTGCAAGGTACTACATATACTGTTGAGCCCCTTGAGGGTGGTCCTATCAAGAGACTTCATCGAGCTGACTTGAGACCCTGTGTCAATTCTGTACCTGAGCTGGATTTCACTGAGAACTATCATCCTAAAACACAGCAAGAGAGAACAGCAGAGTCTGAGCAAGTTGAAGTTCAGTCTGATCCTGATTTTGTTGTGCTAGAAGAAGTCACTTACCCTAGTATGCAAGAGAGAAAAGCGATTGGAAGCTCTTCGGCAGAAGGTGAAGTGCTTGTAGGTCAGCCCAAAATTATTCTAGAGGATACTGACCCGAGGTATACTGAACCTGAGCAATTTATGCCTGACACCAGTGCCACTCTCAGTGTAGAGGAAACCCTGCTGAAAAAGCCTGTACCGACCCCTAGGAGAACAAAAAGAGCCAATGCGGGTGTGCATTCAAAGCCTTTCAATGAACCGAAGTCTGCATGTAATACAGTCTCACTCAGTCCTGAAGTCTTTTCACAAGTGTTGGCAAGCTTAGGGAGTGTGTTCTTTAGGGAGGCTGTTAAAGAAGTAAAAAAATGTATTTGATCATTGAGGACAATGAGGTTTAGCAGGGGAGAATGTAGCCAAGTGAAGAAATTTAACAAAACGTAACGTTGAGCATAAATTGGTTGCGGGTCCTTTAAGAAACTGTGTTTGCAACACTTGCTTTGCGGCACTCCCGCATGTATCGCATGTGAACGTTTTTCAGAGTGAGCAGAGCAACATAAGCAAACGGGTGCTCAAGTTTGGTGCCATTATCTTGATTTTGGCAAGGTAAATGTACATTCTTGCAGGAGTTGTGAACAAATTGCATAAAGTGTGTATATGAGCATAGTATGCTACTCATGAATGTTTCATGGATCGCATTTTAGGACGTTTATGGATTTGCATGTGTGAGGTGGATCGGTTTGATCACATTTTGGGACACGTGCAAAGACTGGGTATGTACAGTGAATGTTACTGAAGTTTTATTTTCCTTATTTAAAGCCAGTGTATTTTCCTGTCGTTGAATCTGTTTACATGGAATGTTGGAATTCATGTTAGCAACAATTATGAGTGTACTTAAAACATATCATACTTTGATAAAATTAGTAGAATGTATTAAAAGATTGTGTTTTTTGTTACTCATGTATTTCATGAAAACGGTGGAGTTTACTGGTGGGCTAATGTGCTGTTATTGTTATTCAATATTAGGCTCTACCGTATTTCATTTTTATTTTATTTTACTCCATTTCATTTCACTCAAGGGTGATTCAGAAATACAAAAATTGCCCATATTTGTACTCTGAACTTTTAAAGTTTGAGACTATTTCTGGATTGTATTTCTCACATTTTGAAATCAGTGCTTGATCTTTTGATTTTTTTTGTCAAATAAGCACAACAGAGTCCTAAGATTTACTTTATTTTATGATTGTTTTTCATCAGTACTTACTCCCATCGATCGCTGTCCTTCTGAGAGACAGCTGTCAGAATAAAACCCATAAAATATACTTTTTTTGTATTGTGTGGCGTTTCCTTATAATCCATAGGCCACATTTATTTATTTATTTATATATATATATATATATATATATATATAGTATTATTTATTTTCTTTTGTTTTGCAATAGCCTGTTAAGCAAGCTGTTGTGAATGTGAAATTTGTGAGTTTTTTTTTAAAGCATTGTATTTTGTTGTGTATTTGTTTTGTTGAGATTATATCTAGCATATTTTCAAAATAATCTGTTTTTATTTAATATTAAAGTTATTTTCTAGTTAATCGTTTGGTGCGTGTATACAGTAGGCCTTGCCTGCATTTGAAAAAACTGATGTGCTGCTAGTTTCGGTTTTGTTTTAATGGTTAATGTTCTATAACGCTAATAAAAAAAAAAAAACTGAACAAAAAAACAATTTATGTGTGGCACTTTGGTTTAGGATCGGTTACTTCATATTATTTAAATGCAATCATGTTTAAAATCGGTTATTCTGGATGTTAACTTGAACGAATATTGAGTACCTATCTGTACATTTTTCACAAGCTCTGAGTTAAAGTCCGCGGGAGTGGGCGGGAGTCGACACAAACATTGCGGGTGCAGGTGGGAGAGAAACACATAGTTTGTGGGAGCAGGCGGTGGTCATACATTCAGTGGGAGCGGGCGGGTGCGGGTTTAAGTAAACAGTCCTGCGCAGGGCTCTAATGTGCTTTTTTCAGATCTAGAAAGTTTCTTCCTTAACTTCCTTAACCTTAACTTTCTATTCGCTGTGTTTTAGTAATTTATTCTGATGAATGTTTACATCCCTACGCATGCGCACATGAGCTCAGCTTTACAGAAACTCTCTGATCAGATCACAGAGACAGAACAACAACACCCGGACTCTGTTCTAATAATTCTTGGGGAATTTAATAAAGTTTTAAATTCTTTAAAAGGTTTTAAATGAACTGCCAAAATACAGACAGCACATCACATGTCCCACCAGAGATATGAATATATCTATACTGAATATAGATATACCAGAATATATTTGATCACTGTTACACCACAATAAAGGATGATATCACTCTGTTCCACGAGCAGCTTTGGGGCGCTCAGATCACTGTTTGGTTCATCCTATACTGACCTACAGGCAGAAACTTAAATCAGCTAAACCTGTATTAAGGACTGTAAAAAGATGGACTAATGAAGCTTAAGTAAATGAATTGCTCCAGGATATTGGTTTGTTTTAACTCAGAGGGAGTGTCAGCCACATTAAAAAAGTTAACAGCTTAAATCATTTGTGGATTAATACTTATTGAAGACGCAAACCATTTCAAACGATTCAGTTCAATTTGGTGAACTGGTTCAGTTAAATCGAATGATTCGTTCGCGAAACAGATTTCACTAAACTGCAGTGTTGTGAACGCGCTCACAGCAGACCTGGAAGAGAAGATAATGCTGAATAAACTCATAGTTTTTGCTATTTTTGGACCAAAATGTATTTCCGATGCTACAAAAAATTCTAACTGACCCTATGATGTCACATGGAAAACTTTGAAGATGTTTTTATTACCATTCTGGACATTGACAGTATACCGTACATATATTTTCAGTGGAGGGACAGAAAGCTCTCAGACTAAATCCAAAATATCTTAAACTGTGTTCCGAAGATGAACAGAGGTCTTATGGGTTTGGAACGACATGAGGGTCAGTCATTAATGACATAATTTTAATATTTGGGTGAACTAACCCTTTAAAACTATCATCCCAAACCTTCTTCTGCCCAAACTAACTAAGCTGTCTGTGCCCACCTCCGTCTGTCAGTGGATCAACAGCTTATCTCTAAATTTTTGTTCTCTTTTTTTGCCTCATTTCATCTGAAATGTTATCATTACTATGCACCTTACAAATGCTTCAGCCAAAACCTCTGCCTTTTCTTTGTTACTAGTAACGTGTCTATTTCCACTTATTAAAACTGGTATCCTGTTAAAATGGTGAATCCCTCCCATTTTTCTAATCATGCCCTGTACATTGCTAATGTCTACATTACCAAAGTGTCCTTTCACAAACTTCCTACTTCTCTTATTCTCTGATCTAGAGAAACTTCACTGATAATGGCTGTGTCCAAATTCAGAGTCTACATCCTTCGGAGGACGCATTTGAAGGATGTTACGTCACAGCGCCGCGACGAAGGCTGTCCAAATTCGTAGGATCCTTCAAATGCGGCCCACAAATGCGTCCTCCTTTTCCCCGAATTCGAAGGATGGGTGTGATGGATCCTTTCGCGTCCTACCTATCCCATAATTCTTTTCGGCAGGACGAAGCGAGCGGTAGCGGAGTGGGGGAGGAGTATTATTTTCGATGTTTTTTAAAAACTGGCTTTTACTTTCGTAAACTAGCTTCATCCTTACTGCCTGTGTGAATATCCCCTTACACACAGCTTATTTGTTAGTGATTGAAGCTGTTTTAACGCTTCTAAGGACGAAAGAGCAGACAGAAGTGTTTATAAAGCTCCGGGGAGAGAACGATGAGCTCTTCACCCGCTTCTTGCTTGGCGCTGTCACGGTTGCTAGGCGACAGGATATGAGCAACGGTTAAGGGAGGGAACTGAAAGAAGAGTAGGCTGTCCAAATTCACAAACACCGACTTCCGGTTTTTGCGGTCGTCGGAGGACCCATCCTCCTTCAACCGGGTAGGAAGGATCCTAAGGAGGATGCAGACCCTGAATTTGGACACAGCTAATGACTCTCTAATGCCACCTTATGATTGGGAGTAAAATAACCACTCACTTTAAATAAGAAAGTAAAGTAACATCTTTCAAATCTTCTAGAGCAGGGGAGCCCAACCCCCCAGGTGTGTTTGATTAGGGTTGGAGCCAAACTTTGCAGGACAGTCGATCGCCAGGAGCAGGGTTGGGCACCCATGCTCTAGAGAATGTTGGAACTTTTCAGACCAGTTCCATGGTCCCTCCTTCTTCTTATGTGCATGGAGTGGAGCAGTATGTTCTGAAAAACATGTAATAAAGTGATGATACCACAAAGCGAGACCTAAGAATCGCTCCACTGTATTTTTTGAAGAGAGAGTGTATGGTGTACTGTGGAGTTTGGGCAAAGAGAGATACACACACAGGGCTGAGTATACGAATATCTTTATTGGAGCATTGTGTTCAGATGCATTGTGTGATGTGAAGTTAGCACCCATTGAAGATCTGCTAGGATTGCAGGAAGGAGATCGTGCTGCCAGTTGTGTCGGATGTCGGTTATCTGGAAGAGAAGTGGAAAGATCCAGTGTTAATGAAAGTGTGAGTACACTGAAATATTCGTCGTGTCAACAGTTACTTTGCAAGTGTGGAAAATCCATATACCTCTTGTGAGTTGTGACCAGTGTGAGCAGCCCCACCGTAATAGGATTGGTGGGTGAGCCGGGACCAGCAAAAAAAGGAGTCTGGTGCCTTGTCGTGGCTGTGACGTTTCCTCTGGCCGTCTGTTGCATCGGTGCCCCCTACGTCCAGGAACTAATCCCCGGTCCTATGTGGTTTTGACCCTAATTCACTGTGAGTGTGTGGAGTGCAGTGGGTGAGTCCTTTACTTTGCTGTGTGTACACTTGAAGTCTGCAGTGTCGTGCTGTGTCATGTCGTCAGCAATCACCCTCTAGGCTGGGAGAGAAAATCCTGTGGAGAAGAACGTGCACCGGTGTTGTGAGACGACCGTCTTTTATATACATGCCCGCTCGTGGCTTTGGACCCCTACTCCGCCGAGTGGTGACGTGTCAACAATAGCAAGTAAGGAACAGTGTGCATATTGTGGGGGACGACGACTGAGAGAAGTGTTGGCTGCTATACGAACATCCAGCTGTGTAGCCCTTGTTTATGAATACCTGTTTGTGGAGTGCTTTCAGAGGTTCGCCCCTGTCTAGATCTCTGGTCCGTTGTCTGGAAGAGAGGAGAGGGAAGCGAGTCATTCCTGAGGTACATACCCGGTGGCACAAACCTACCTGAAGTCACCCAGCGTGGTGGCACCAGCTGAGGCCATGGAAGGCCCAACGTGCAGCAACTTCAATCCGTACTCCTGTCCACTCTTGGTCAAATTCGAGAGGTGGTGCGTCCTTCTCCATATATTCACTGAAGCTAAGTAAATTTGTGAAGGAATTCTGTCTGTCTGTTACCAGTCCTACAGGTCTGAGCTTGAGGCTCTGAGTCGTCGTGGGAGAGTTTCCACGGTTGGAGGTGACCGTGTTGAGTGTTGGTCTGGGAAGTCTGCCCCGGTGAGGAAGACCACAGTTGTCGTGAAATATACACCCTCTCTAGACTCCTGAGCTGAAAAGTGCTTAAGCCTGACGTCCACCTCTTCGAGGGTCTGTGAGTTGTATCCATTCAGTATTGTCACTGTATACCCACCTGCATGCCCAGAGCAAGCTCCAGTTGCCCCTGTATACCTCTCTGTACGCCTAAAGTTAAGAGCCTGCGTATTGCCCTTGTATACTTACTTGTATGCCCAGAGTCAAGCTCTAGTTGCCCTTGTATTCTCACCTGTACGTCAAAAGTAAAGACCCAGTTGTCCTTCTGCATACTTACCTGTACGCTCCGAGTGAAATATCAGTGCGTCGCCCTTGCATACTCGCCTGTAAACTCCATCCATAGGGTTTACCTGGACAAAAATCAAAGTTAAGGATTGTGTATCTTTCTTGCATATTTAACTATACACCGAAGGCCAAGACCCCAATATATTCACCTGCATACTTACCTGTGGACCTTTTAGGTGTTTCCAACCGCGGACCCAGAATCTCTTGGCAAACAGCGTCAGGTATGCACCCCACCCAAATTCATCAGAATTACTTGCCTTCTTTACTCTGCGTGCAGGGACTGGAAGGCCTGCCTTCACACCTTTTTAAATAATTTAAATAAGGTTGTTTTAATTATACTCTCTCTCGTGTGTCTGGTCATTGGGGTGTTCTTGGGACCTCCTCGAGGTGGAAACTAGGGAGTAGAGGAATGGGCTCAGCACACAGCCCTGTGGTACGCCAGTGTTAAGTGTGATGGTAGTGGAGTGGGTGTGGCCTGACTGAACATGCTGAGGCCTTTTGGTCAGAAAGTCCATAATCCAATTGCAGAGGGAGGTGTTAATGTCCAGGTCTCCAAGTTTTGTGGTCAGCTTGGAGGGAATGACAGTGTTAAATGCTGAACTGAAGTCAACAAATAACATCCTAACATACGTGTTGTTATGGTCAAGTTGTGTGAATGCAGAGTGCAGCACTGTGCATACTGCATCCTCTGTGCTCCTATTTTTGCAGTTTTGTCTCTTCTGGTGTGGCAGGAAACATGCTGGTGAAATTTGGGGAGCACTGTTTTTAATTTCTTTTATTTTTTTTATATCTGCCCGGAACGTGTAGCATCCGGCTAGCTCAATAGCATTATTGGGTACGTCGCTGTGTAGCTATGTTTCTGTGAAAACCATGACATTGCAGTCCAAAAGTCTCTTACTGTGGGTGATGCGAAGTCGTAACTCATCCATTTTGTTCACCAGTGACCGCACATTAGTGGACATTAATAGAAATTGCTGAGACCTCCGCGGTTCCCCCACCTTTGTTTACGATCTCGACGCCGCCTGCAACACTTCCGCCCGGCTGGGTAGAGTGCCTAGCCTCGGGTGCTCTAGCGATCTCAGGGATGAGTATAAGATTGGTGATAAAGCTGTTGGAAAAGTCCTCACTGATATCCAAAAGCTCCTGTCGGGTGTATGATGTTAAAGCAAAGCTGTTCAGTACGTACAGACCCAAGATGAGCAGGAATAATACTGCAAAATTGCAAAAACTGGAGAGACGCTGAGCCTTGTGATGTGACCATCTCGGTCATAAACAGCGGGTTACAACATCAATGCACAACAAAGAACAAAAGCACAACATGACTAAGACAACCAAAGAGAAGATAGACTAGAAGCACAGCTTGACGCACAGCTACAGATGGCGATCGGCGAGAGTAGACGCTTGCAGTTAGGGGTGGAGTTGAAAATGTAGCCATCAAGCTGGACACTGCTCTCATTAGTAACACTCAAGCAGTGTTTGCATACTTTATCACAGATGAAGTGAATTAAATGCAATATTTGTCAAATACACAGATGTTTCAGAAACATTTTCATGATCAACAGAAACACTTTTTATATAGTGCTTAAGTGTTCCCTATTCTAAAGTGTTACCCTGTTTTAACTGATAAGTAATGGGAGTCATAAACTTAACAGGCCTTATAAAATACATTCAAATTGATGGAGAAGATTATACAATTGTTTGGGGCAGAAAAAAGTGGCATGAACCCAAACCAATAGCAAGATGCACAATATGTCTAAAACTTTGAGAGATTTGCTGAGCTTTTTGGCTGAAATGGCAGAAGCTGTCCAGACATCAACAAACTATTCAGCACTTAATGGAGTTGGCCTCTTTGGGAAGTTGATCGAAGGAAGCCACTTCTGAGAAAGGTTAACATTAAGTCATACTGGTAATTTGCTTTTGAACCCTTACACAAAACCTGAAACCTTTTGGCAAAAGAAGAATATGGTCTGATGAGCTGACCTGAAAGCACAGCATTAAGTTTGGTACAAACCAAATGCCCAAAATGGCATAAGACCATCTCTGCATTCAAGCATGGTGATGGCAGTGTGATGCTCTGGGCTAACATTTTCAGCTGAAAGGACTGGAAAACTTGTTTCCATCAAGTGCAACCAGAAGTCAAATTCAGACAAATCGCTAAAGAGATGTCATCTAGTTCTGCAAATCTACACTTAAACCAATGACACATTTTCTTTCTTGACAGTGGCCCAAAGCAGAAAGTACTTTGAAGAAATGTTGGTATTGTCCTGCTCATAGTCCAGACAAAATTCCAGTTGAAAATCCATGGTGTGACCTGATTGTTTCAGTTCACTTACTGTATTTTGCACTGGTTAGAGTTGGATTATCATACAAATAAAAATTGTTCAAAATCTGTTTGCACAAAAATAAAACATAGGCACCCAAGAAAACTGTAAACTTTTAGCAGTATGGCACCATTGTGCAAGACTGGTGTGCTAAGGAGTTTGTTGATTGTATGTTTATTCGATAAACACTTTTGAACATCAGATGGTCGGCTGAAGGACTATTTAATCAGGAACAGAATGGCTCAGAGAAAAGAGCTGCTGAGGAGGAAAAACTTCTTAATGTTTTATTATAGTGACCAAATTAGAGTACATTTCCGGTATGAGCTCACTGGAACAAAAACTGGATCGCACCTGTTTTATGTGGTAGTGTCTCCTGGATCCATCATATGTGTGTAATATCTGTGGAAAAACATGCAACTCTGCATTTCCCTGTATATCATCCATCTTCGCCTTTGGTGTAGCTGCATGGACAGACATCCATGTTGTCAAATTATAGGACTACCATCAGTTTTTTTAAGATACTTTGATACACAGAACCATTAGATGGGAGAAATAAAGTACTTTTAAACTTCAGTTGATGGTACTATAATTTTACTTTGCAGTTGCTTTGGTACACCAACTATTAAAAAAACCCATAACGATTTGCTGATTTCCAAGATGAGTTAGCTGTTTGCAGAATGCAGTTTTTAACATTCATTGTTGCTGTCCAGTAAGCATAGTGGCCAAATGATTTTTGCTCACACTTAATTTTAAGGTCCAAATCTCACTATTAACAAACCATTTATTATGACTTTTGCCTCAGTAAACTCATAAGTTGCTGCTTATTAATAGTAAGGTAGTTGTTAAGTTTATAGGTATGGGGTGGATTAGGGATGTGGAATATGGTCATGAAGAATATTTTCTTTATAAGTACTCATAAAATGCCAACATGTTAATAATAAGCATGCAAATGTGTAATAGAAGAAGATGAGTATTCCAAGACAGGAGAGAGTGGATGGCGAGTTATTGTTATCTTTGTTATCTTAGAACAGATTTATTATCACATGTTCTTAATATAATTTCATTATGTGATCTGGAGTGTCCGTTTTCTTCCACATTTGTGAGTTGTGAGTTATGGGTCAGAGCCCATTAACTCTCAAGATCCTCCGTATTAAAAAAAAAAAAATATATATATATATATATCAAGTGAAATCTATTTCTATACATGAAATATCAAAGCAAATAGACATATGATTATGACAATATATTTTCTGTATATGTTTTGTGTGCAGCTCATGCTATTTTCTAAAACAATATAGGATGTTTATGACAATAAGCAGTATGGCGTTATTGTATAAAGAGTGCTTGTCTGCCTATTGTAGAATTAAAATCAAGTACAGATCACAAGTTATTACAAGCACTTGATGATGGTTTAAAGTGGGTTTTAAGCAAAAACATTAATAATTAACATATATATTCAGATATATATTTTGTTGCCTGATGCTTCTTCTGTTTGTATTTTAAGTGTTTTCTTGTAAGCATTATGAATAGTTTGTATTTCTGGCATAGAAACAAACTTTATTATCTAATAAAATAATCTAATGCTGTATATTGAGCAGCGGACAATGTTAAAACCATGTACTGTATAAGACGAATATCTGAGGAAACATTAATTGTTGGTCAGCGCCACCTAGCTTGCAGGCATGAATTAGCAGAAGGTGATCGATCATTTTGCGCTTTGTCATCAGTGATTCGCTTTACTTTTTTGCATTGTGCTCAGTGTGAAATGGACTTTACATGTTTGTTTTGTTTAATTTTGTTTCGGTCTCCCCATTTCGTTCTGCATGATTTCCGTTGTTAGTTTCAATGGTTTTTGATTAATTAGCTCTAAACCTGTTCTGTTTTTCCCTGATTATGTTCCCTGTGTACTTAAGCCCCAGGTTTTCCTCAATTCTCTGTCCGGTTTTGTTTGTATTGATGTTTTTTACTGTGTGTTTTCTCCTTTTTTATTCAAGTACTCTTTGGATTATGTTCCTTCATTGTGTGCTTTCTATCTAGTTGTACATTACAGAATACTGGATCAAAAGTGAATAATTTGTGGCATTTCTCTTTGTTTATGTCTTTGTTTTGTTTCTCTCATCCTGGAGGAATATTCCATTGTCCAGCTCCTCCTAGAACAAGGAGATTGCTCTCTCTAGGACCAGCCTCAGCGAGCAGCTATTTGTGGAGTGGGTGCTGGAGAATAATGGACTGAATGTTTCCATCTGTCTCACAGAGGAAAGTCATGGCCTAATGATTAGAGAGTTGAACTAACCATTAGATAGTTAGAAGGAAAGCCTTCGCCACACTCCCGCCACTGTGATTGAGTTGAGCCTGTCCTCTAGAGCTTATTATGAGGAACTAAGGGACATTAAGAAAAGGACAGGAAAGGTTATCCCCAATTTACCTGCATCTCCAGCACTCCCAGAATATTCTGTGTTACTGTTGCTTCCATCCCTCTCTGAATCTCCTGAGTTTTCTAGATCTCCAGATTCTCTACTGGTTCAGCCCAGCTCCTGTTTTCCCTTCCCCCTCCATATCCTGTCTCCTCTCCTAACACCAGACAATTCATCAGCCCTGTCAGTCCTTTAGCTTGTCCTCAGTCACTGCTGTCTGAGTATCCCCTGTGTCTGCCTCCAGCCTCTGAGTCCTGGACCCCACCTCAGCCCTCCGACCCATTGGCTCCGTCATGGCTCCTTGCTCTCTCATCTTCACAATGACTCATCATCCCACTGATTCCACCGGGCTCCCTAATCCCTGTAAGTCAAGTAAAGTCACCTTTTTTATACAATGCTTTTAACAATAGAGATTGTGTCAAAGAAGGTTTACAGTTTTAAATGTGAAAATAGTGTGTATTAATGCAAAAGGACAACCCTAAACACAAAATTTTTCTGTTAAAATCAGTTCATCATTGATTCAGTGATGTCATCGTGAAGCTCAGTCCAGTTCAAATAGTATCTGTACAATCAAGTTGACCATTTTGCTGGAAATAAGTGCCTAAGTGCCCTCATTTAAGCAAGCCAGATGCGAACGCATCAAGGAAACAAAACTCCATCGCTTACAAAAATCTCCTGGCACCTGCACCCCTCGACCGGCCTCCTCAACCCAGTCCTCAATACCGAACGAAAGAGCCCCGACCACCACCCCCTCAGGAAGAAGGCCTCGACTGCAAACTCCCTCCCTGGGGCCGCGAACAGGCGAGAGAGGGCATCAAGTTTTGGTGTTCTTAGATCCCGGCCGGTACGAGAGGGTGAAGTTGAATCTGGCAAAGAAGAGTGCCCAGCGGGCCTGACGCAAGCTCAGCCTCTGGGCCGAATGGATATATTCCAGGTTCTTGTGATCCGTCCAGACCAAGAAGGGCTGCACCAACCCCTCCAACCAGTGAAACCACTTACCCAAGGCCAATCGTACCACCAACAGCTCTTTATTGCCGATGTTGTAGTTAAGTTCTGCAGGGCTGAGACGATGACAGAAGAACGCACACGGGTGGACCTTCCCGTCATGGAAGGAACGCTTAGACAGAACTGTGCCAACCCCAACGTCTGAAGCATCAACCTAGACGATGAACTGGGTCTCAGAATCTGGAACCAACAGAACAGGTGCAGAGACAAAATGGGACTTTAAAATGTCAAAGGCTACCTGCGCCTCCCGTATCCATCTGAAGGACACCTTAGTGGAGGTTAAGGCTGTGAGCGGTGCAGCGATCTGACAAAAATTCCTAATGTATCGCTGGTAGAAGTTGGCAAAACCCAGGAAACGCTGCAGAGCCTTACGGGAATCAGGGACCGGCCACTGGGCGACAGCTTCTAACTTAGTGGGATCAGGCTCGATCCCTCCCGTAGAAATAATGTGGCCAAGTAATGCAACAGACTCAGCGTGGAATTCGCACTTCTCCGCCTTGACAAACAATTGGTTTTACAGCAACTGCTGGAGAACCTGTCTGACATGCTGGGTGTGTAATTGGAGAGAGGGGGAGAAAATCAGCATATCATCCAAATACACAAAGACAAATTGATTAATCATGTCACCCAACTCGCTGTTGACGAGTCCCTGGAAAATGGCTGGAGCATTGGTAAGACCAAACGGAAGAACCAAGTACTCAAAGTGTCCTGAAGGGGTGTTAAGCGCCGTCTTCCACTCATCCACCTCCCGAATGCGCACCAAGTGGTAGGCATTGCGCAGGTCTAACTTGGTGAAGACCTGAGCTCCCTGCAACAATAAAAAGCAGAAGACATTACAGGTAGTTCTTTATAGTAATGTTATTCAAACCTTTGTAATCAAACCTGGGGCGCAGGGAGCCGTCCTTCTTCTGAACAAAGAAAAACTCAGCACCAGCGGGAAAGGAGGAATGACGGATGAGCCCAGTCTGAAGTGTCTCACGTATATACTTTTCCATGACCTCTCTCTCAGGACCCGAAAGGGAATATAAACGACCCTTAGGTGGAGAAGAGCCCGGGAAAAGATCAATTGCACAGTCGTAAGGGCGATGCGGAGGTAGCGAGGTAGTTCGGGCCCTACTGAAGACCGCCCGAAGATCATGGTACTCCGCCGTAACACCAGTCAGATCAGAGGAATCCTCCTGTGAAACACAAGACACAGAGACAGGAGGAAAAGCAACACCCAAACACGACACGTGACAAGACTGACTCCAAGCTAAAACTGAATTACTAATCCAGTCAATGTGTGGATTGTGCTTATGTAACCACAGGTGTCCCAGTATTAAATGAGCCTTCGGGGAATCAGTGATATTCAGTTCAATCTGAACCATTCAATCTGAATGGTTGCCAGCAATGTGAAGATTAATCTTGGGTGTGACATGGGTGATGGTGGTAAGGGGACTGCCCGCTAATGACCATACTCAATTCAATTCAATTCAAGTTTATTTGTATAGCGCTTTTTACAAAACAAATCGTTACAAAGCAACTTTACAGAAAATTATGTTTCTACAATATTTAGTAGTAGCTAGTAGTTCGTGCACATTTGACAGGATTTTAGAAAAAATAAAAATAATAATACAAGACGTAGTCAGCTAGACGATGAACTATCAATATTATTAATTAAGTTATTATATGATTCAGTGACACATTTAGCAATAATTGTTAGTTCTGTTTGTTGATTCAGGGTTAGCATCATCTGAGGTCCTCTGAGGGTCAGCATCATCTCTTCTCAGGTGTTCTGGATCCAGACTGAAGCTTGTTTAATCCTAGTTACCACGGGATGTAAATTCCGTGGCGAAACATAGAAACAAAATACAGACATCATTAGCATAGCTGCTGATCCAACAAAGTAAAATTAGTTTAACCCCAGCTAATGAATAAAAAAAGCACTTTTGATCAGATGCAACTACACTCACAATTTAAAAGATACATTATTCGAATGCTTGGCGAAAGAGATGTGTTTTTAATCTAGATTTAAACAGAGAGAGTGTGTCTGAACCCCGAACATTATCAGGAAGGCTATTCCAGAGTTTGGGAGCCAAATGTGAGAAAGCTCTACCTCCTTTAGTGGACTTTGCTATCCTAGGAACGACCAAAAGTCCAGTGTTTTGTGACCTTAGGGTGCGTGATGGGTTGTAACGTGGTAGAAGGCTAGTTAGGTATGCAGGAGCTAAACCATTAAGGGCCTTATAGGTAAGTAATGATAATTTGTAACAGATACTGAACTTAATAGGTAGCCAGTGCAGAGACTGTAAAATTGGGGTAATATGATCATATTTTCTTGACCTCGTAAGGACTCTAGCTGCTGCATTTTGGACTACCTGTAGCTTGTTTATTGACGAAGCAGGACAATCACCTAGAAGTGCATTACAATAGTCCAGTCTAGAGGTCATGAATGCATGAACTAGCTTTTCTGCATCAGAAACAGATAACATGTTTCGTAGCTTGGCAATGTTTCTAAGATGGAAGAATGCAGTTTTTGTAACATTGGAAATATGATTTTCAAAAGACAAATTGCTGTCTAATATAACACCCAGATTTCTGACTGTAGAGGAAGTAACAGTACATCCGTCTAGTTGCAGATTGTAATCTACAAGATTCTGTGTAGTGTTTTTTGGTCCAATAATTAGTATCTCTGTCTTATCCTAATTTAATTGGAGAAAATTATTTGTCATCCAATCTTTTACATTTTTAACACACTCTGTTAGCTTAGATAATTGGGAAGTTTCATCTGGTCTCGTTGAGATATATAGCTGAGTATCATCAGCATAACAGTGGAAGCTAATTCCGTATTTTCTAATAATATTACCAAGGGGCAACATGTATATTGAAAATAGAAGGGGACCTAGGACGGATCCTTGTGGCACTCCATATTTTACTGATGATAAATGAGATGACTCCCCATTTAAGTAAACAAAATGGGAGCGATCGGACAGGTAGGATCTAAACCATCTTAGAGCCTGCCCTTGAATACCTGTATAGTTTTGTAATCGATCTATGAGTATGTCATGATCTATGGTGTCGAACGCAGCACTAAGATCAAGTAAGACTAGAAATGAGATGCAGCCTTGGTCTGACGCAAGGAGCAAGTCATTTGTAATTTTAACAAGTGCAGTTTCTGTGCTATGGTGGGGCCTAAAACCTGACTGAAATTCTTCATACAGATCATTTTTATGTAGGAAGGTGCTCAATTGAGCAGACACAACTTTTTCTAAAATTTTAGACGTAAATGGAAGATTTGAAATAGGCCTATAATTTGCCAGTACACTAGGATCTAGTTTTGGTTTCTTAATAAGAGGCTTGATAACCGCCAGCTTGAATGGTTTTGGGACGTGTCCTAAAGATAACGACGAGTTAATGATATTGAGAAGCGGTTCTTCGGCTACAGGTTACAGCTCTTTCAGTAATTTAGTAGGTACAGGATCTAATAAACATGTTGTTGGTTTAGATACAGTGATAAGTTTATTTAGCTCTTCCTGTCCTATGGTTGTAAAGCACTGCAGTTTATCTTTGGGTGCGATGGATGAAACTGAAGTGTTAGATGCTGTAGAATCTACATTCGCTATTGTATTTCTAATGTTATCTATTTTATCAGTGAAGAAATTCATAAAGTCATTACTATTTAACGTTGGTGGAATATTTGAATCAGGTGGCGTCTGGTAATTTGTTAACTTAGCCACTGTGCTAAATAAAAACCTTGGATTGTTTTGGTTATTTTCAATGAGTTTGTGTATATGCTCTGCCCTAGCAGTTTTTAGAGCCTGTCTATAGCTGGACATACTGTTTTTCCATGCAATTCTGAAAAGTTCTAAGTTAGTTTTTCTCCATTTGCGTTCAAGACTACGAGTTACTTTCTTGAGAGAGTGAGTATTACTGTTATACCATGGTACAGTACGTTTTTCTCTAACTTTTTTCAATTTGATTGGGGCAACAGCTTCTAATGTATTAGAGAAAATAGTGCCCATGTTGTCAGTAATTTCATCTAATTCATGTGTATTTTTGGGTACAAATAGCAGTTGAGATAGATCAGGCAGGTTATTTGCGAATCTTTCCTTGGTGGCTGGAACAATAGTTCTGCCCAGACGGTATCGCTGCGACATATAGTTAATATCAGTTATACGCAGCATGCACGATATAAGGAAATGGTCTGTAATATCATCACTTTGAGGTACAATATCTATAGCAGTAAGATCGATTCCAGAATCAGAATCAGAATCAGAAAGAGCTTTATTGCCAAGTATGTTTGCGCATACAAGGAATTTGTTTTAGTGACATAAGCTTCCAGTACACAGAGACACCAACACACAGACATAAAAAAAAAAAAAAAAAAAAAAAAAAATGGTAGTCAAATAAATAAGTGTATAAAGATTGCCTGGGGGAAGAAACTGTTTTTGTGCCTTGCTGTTCTGGTATTTGCGGCTCTGAGACGCCGGCCAGATGGCAAAAGTTCAAAAATGGGGTGACTTGGATGTGAGGGATCCAGAGTGATTTTATGAGCCCTTTTCCTCACTCTGGATGTATACAGTTCTTGAAGGGTGGGCAGGGGAGCACCAATAATCCTTTCAGAAGTCCGAACAGTTCTCTGTAGTCTTCTGATGTCTGATTTTGTTGCTGAGCCAAACCAGACAGTTATAGAAGTACACAGTACAGACTCAATGACGGCTGAGTAGAACTGTTTCAGCAGCTCCTGTGGCAAGTTAAACTTCCTCAGCTGGCGAAGGAAATACAACCTTTGTTGGGCCTTTTTTACAATGGAGTCAATGTGATTGTCCCACTTCAGGTCCTGAGAGATGGTGGTTCCCAGGAATCTGAATGACTCCACTGCAGTCACAGGGCTGTTCATGATGGTGAGTGGGGAAAGTGCAGGTGGGTTTCTCCTGAAGTCCACGATCATCTCCACTGTTTTGAGGGTGTTCAGCTCCAGGTTGTTAAGACTGCACCAGACAGCCAGCTGCTCAACCTCTTGTCTGTAAGCAGACTCATCACCGTCCTGAATGAGGCCGATGACTGTAGTGTCGTCTGCAAACTTCAGGAGCTTGACAGAGGGGTCTTTAGAGGTGCAGTCGTTGGTGTACAGGGAGAAGAGCAGAGGGGAGAGAACACATCCCTGAGGGGCACCAGTGTTGGTGGAGCAGCTGTTTGATGTGAATTTCCCCAGTCTCACTAACTGTTGCCTATCTGTCAGAAAGCTGGTGATCCACTGACAGATAGAGCTAGGAACAGAGAGCTGGGTCAGTTTGGTCTGGAGGGTTGTTGGGATGATGGTGTTGAAAGCCGAACTAAAGTCCACAAACAGGATCCTCACATAAGTCCCTGTTTTGTCCAGATGTTGCAGGATGAAGTGCAATCCTATGTTGATTGCATCATCCACGGACCTGTTTGCTCGGTAAGCAAACTGCAGGGGGTCCAGTAAGGGTCCAGTGATGTCCTTCAGATAACCCAGAACCAGTTTTTCAAACGACTTCATGACGACAGACGTTAGAGCCACAGGTCTGTAGTCGTTAAGTCCTGTTATCTTGGGTTTCTTTGGGATGGGGATGATGGTGGAGTGTTTGAAGCAGGAAGGTACTTCACACAACTCCAGGGATCTGTTGAAGATCTGTGAAAAGATGGGGGCCAGCTGGTCAGCACAGATTTTCAGACAGGCTGGTGTAACACCATCTGGGCCTGGTGCTTTTCTTCTTTTGTTCTTCTTGAAGACCTGGCGCACATCATCTTCACAGATTTGAAGAGCAGTAGGTGTGGAACGGGGGATTGCAGGAGGTGTTAATGGTTGTGCAGGGAGATGGTCAGAATGGGTGTTGGGGGTTTCAAATCTGCAATAAAACTCATTCAGGTCGTTAGCAAGCCGTTGATTAGCCTCAGTGCAAGGGGATGGTGTCTTGTAGTTTGTGATGGCCCTCAGTCCTCTCCAAACTGAAGTTGAGTCGTTGGAAGAAAACTGGTCTTCCAACTTTTTAGCGTAGTTCTTTTTAGCCGCTCTGATCTCTTTGTTCAGTGTGTTCCTGGCCTGATTGTACAAGACCCTGTCCCCATTTCTGTAGGCATCCTCTTTGGCCTGACGAAGATGTCTGAGTTTTACTGTAAACCATGGCTTATCGTTGTTGAATGTTAAATAAGTCCTGGTAGGAATGCAAACATCCTCACAGAAACTAATATAGGATGTTACAGTCTCTGTGAGTTCATCCAGATCGGTGGTAGCAGCTTCAAAAACACTCCAATCAGTGAGGTCAAAACAAGATTGTAAATCCTGCTCCGTTTCGCTGGTCCATCTCTTCACAGTCCTTACTACAGGTTTAGCAGATTTAAGTTTCTGTTTGTAGGATGGTATAAGATGAATCAGACAGTGATCAGAATTTCCCAAAGCTGCTCGTGGAACAGAGTGATATGCGTCCTTTATTGTAGTGTAGCAGTGATCCAATATATTACTGTCTCTGGTGGGACATGTAACATGCTGTCTGTATTTTGGCAGTTCACGGGAGAGATTGGCTTTATTAAAGTCCCCCAGAATGATTAAAACAGAGTCCGGGTGTTGTTGTTCTGTCTCTGTGATCTGATCAGCAAGTTTCTGTAAAGCTGAGCTCACGTTCGCTTGCGGATGGATGTAAACACTAACCAGAATGAACGAGTGAAACTCCCGCGGGGAATAGAACGGCTTGCAGTTGACAAACAGCATTTCTAGATCAGGACAGCACATCTTCTTTAACACAGTTACATCTCTACACCACCGCTCATTGATGTAAAAGCATGTCCCGCCGCCGCGCGATTTCCCCGTGGATTCTGATTCGCGATCCGCTCTGAACAGCTGAAAGCCCGGCAGATAGAGCGCGCTGTCCGGTATGGTGTCATTCAGCCAGGTTTCCGTGAAACACAGAGCAGCAGACTGAGAGAAATCCTTATTTGTCCGAGAGAGCAGAAGGAGTTCGTCTGTTTTGTTGGGTAGAGAGCGGAGATTTGCCAGATGGATGCTAGGCAACGGCGTTCGAAATCCGCGCTTCCTGAGTCTGACGAGCGCTCCCGCTCGCTTCCCCCGTCTGCGCGTCCTGAAGCGCTTGATCAGCGCCGCCGCTCCTCCGATAACAACGTTCAGTAAAACGTCTGAATAATTGAAATCCGGTAAAACATCTTGTGGTGTGTTCTGCCGAATGTTCAGCAGTTCATCCCTGGTGAAACTGATAGTGTTTGTTAAACAAAAAACAGGAAAAACGAACAAAAACAGTACAAACACTGGAGAGCCAAGCACTGAAGCAGCCATGCGCGGCGCCATCGAGTATAACTCGCCATCGAGTATTCCATGCGATATAATTAAATCTAGTGTATGATTAAAACGATGAGTGGGCCCGGTGACATTTTGCTTGACTCCAAAGGAGTTTATTAGGTCAGTAAACGCAAGTCCTAATGTATCATTTGCATTATCAACGTGAATATTAAAATCTCCCATGATTAGCGCCTTATCAACTGTAACTAGAAGGTCTGAGAGGAAATCTGCAAATTCTTTTAGGAATTCTGTATACGGCCCTGGTGGTCTATACACAGTAGCCAGAGCAAGAGATACATTAGATTTCTTTTGCATGTCTGACAGAGTAACATTTAGCAGAAGTATTTCAAAAGAGTTAAACCTGTATCCTGTTTTCTGGGTAACATTGAGAATATCACTATATATTGTTGCAACACCCCCGCCACGACCAGTCTGATGGGGCTCATGCTTATAACAGTAGTTTGGTGGAGTAGACTCATTTAGACCAAAATAATCATTTGGTTTTAGCCAGGTTTCAGTCAAGCAGAGTAAATCAAAACTATTATCTGTGATCATTTCATTTACAATAACTGCTTTTGGTGTGAGTGATCTAATATTTATGAGCCCAAACTTTAAAAATTGTTTTTGTTCATTTACTTTACATTTTTCTGGTTTAATTACGATAAGATTTTTTCTAGATCCTACATTATATTTATATTTATATTTTAACCTCACTATTCGGGGAACAGACACAGTCTTAATAGGTTTTACAGCGCAAGTACTTTTAGCATTTAAGCGGGTGGAACAAAACTCATCATAATTGTTATTTGAGAATTGTCTTACTAGTCACATGGAGCGAAGTGTCCTGGAGATGTTGTCAGAGAGAAGCTCCGCTCCAATTCTGCTGGGGTGTAATCCATTAGCGCGAAACAGTCTAGGACGCTCCCAGAAAAGATTCCAGTTATTAACAAATAGCAGTTTCTGTTCTTTACACCATGACAACAACCATTCATTTAAAGCAAAAAGTCTACTGAACCTTTCGTGTCCTCGTCGATACGTGGGCAGTGGTCCTGACATGACGATCGTCTGCCACAGCGTGGTGTAGTTAACGACCGCTCTGGGGCTCTCGCCGTCCTTCAGGATCGCGGGTATCTGCGCAGAAACATCGAGAACACGAGCACCAGGCAAACAATGAGTGTGCACTTTTACCTTCAGCTAACGTAGCACTTACGTGTCGGACGATGGAGTCTCCGATGATCACAGCGTCGCGTCCTGTCTCGCGGAGGGGAGCGAAGCGGTTCTGGATGGAGATCTCGAAGGCAGGAGGGGGAGAAGTCGTCGCTGTGGATGCACCCAGGGTCCGTGGTGTCCCGGCGTCGCAGTGAAGGACATCTGGGAAGATCGCGTCCTGGGTGCACCTGGCCTGCACAGAGAAACACACGGAGTAGACGTGGTGGGACTGTTAACAGCACGCTGTATACTTACGGCATGACTTGTGAGCGTCAGCCCGGGATGATTCCAGCACGGCTCTCCGCTCTCTCAGCTGGGCCTGCCTCTGTTCCAGGTCGCGAATCTGCTTCCCCACGGCCTCGAGCTCGAGCTGCACAGAGTGGAGACATTCATCCGCCATTAAAGCAAGTAACAGTGAGTACAGCAGTGGAAATGTGTGTGAATAGAGTATAAGCAATGTAAGCGCAGTTAGCAGCAACCACGCTTGCTGATGCTAACTGGCTAAAAGCTAATAGCGGACCCGGGAGATCAAAATAAAACTAGTGATAGCGAGGCGCTCTGATTGTTTTTGTTGTAGAATACAATAGAGGATATATTCACGCGTTATATAAACGGAAACGATGATGTATAAAATTGATTTTTAAGTTTAAAAATAGTCAATGAAAAGAAGATAGTGACGGAGCTCAAACGCAGTACAGCCGTCAACAACAAACAGGAAGTGACGTCTAAACTGGCTTCCATACTGATACGGGACTAACCAGAGGAATGAGCGGCATGTTCCGTCAGTGAGCAGAAGCAGCATCGAGGAAGTTCCCCTCAGCCCCTGAATTCACAAGGGCGACTCCAGTGTGTGAATGACTCTGAAAAGAGAGTTGGAACGGCAGCTGAGTGCGTGCTGCTGGAGAGCTTGAACTGAGAATCATGACACCAGGACTCTCTGCCTCACTGGTGGGCCCTGGCTTTTAACAGGCTCTGAAGGGCAAAGTGGCCTCCTTTGCCACAGTATAGGCATGCCACCAACGACAGACGCTCCTGCTTCTGTTGTGGCATAAGCCAGAGACGACCCAATTGCATGGGCTCCTCCTTCGAGAGCTGACGGCTGGTTTCACTAGATGAAGAGGACTCCAGGTGGTGCCACGGAGAGGGAGTTTGCCATAGTTTGCAGCGGCGGCTGAGACTGCCCTCTACACGGAGTGCAATATTATCCAATTCCCGCGGGAGCTCTATGGCCACGAGTTCATCGGCAATGGTCCAGTCCAGCCCTTCAAGAAAACGTGCACGCAGCTCGCTCTCATTTCAGCCACACGCCGCGGCTAACGCCTGGAACTGGATGGCATAATCAGTGACTGAGTTTCTCCCCTGCGACAGGCCTTTGGTCTCTTCATCTGCTGGGGCTGCAGAGAGAACACCAGCGAGCACTGGGAGGGAAACGCTTGACAGGCATTTGGACCGCCTTCGTAGACTGGCGGATTGTTGGGACATGCCGGTGTGAAGAACGGACCCATCGCTTCTCGCTGAAGGCTATCAACCTGTGTGAGGAGTTAGTGGCACTAAGAGCATCCACATCCTTCAAGGTGGTGTTGAGCTGGCTGGCATGCTGACCTAATAAAACTCCCTGCTGTACGAGAGCCGAGCGAAGTGGATTAGATCCCCCTGAATCTATAATGTGGTCAGACTGTTCTGTCAGGAGAAACAGTCAGGATAAGAATTAAATTAGAAGAAATGGAGATCAGGTGGCAAACAATTAAGGTTAACAACGGAGAAACAAGGAGGGGGGGGGGGGCGGACTCAAATCAAACAGACAGATGCAGTGAGCTGTCAAACCATCCAAACACACAAGACATATTCACAACCCCAAAAAGGCAGGTGATTAGCCCCGAGACCAAACAGTTACCTCATCATTGTTTTAGTTGCTCCACCTGTGTTTCTCCCTTGCTCCCGGACTCATTTATCACAGACTATATATTCTTGTCTCACGCACCACTCTGTCTGGCTGTGTTAAATGTTACTTGTTAATTGTGTTTTGCTATGGCTCTTGTCCCTGTTTAATCTGTTTCTGTTTTGTTTTTGCCTTGTTGGCTTTTGGTTAATTAAAATTAGTTTTTCCCCTGCATTTGGACACAGACCCTTTTTCTTCTGTGGCATTTTTTGCCGTGCCGTGACAGTAAGTGTAACAGCAGCAATTACCAGGCCATTGGTGCCCTTTGCAAGCATTTGTAATAAAGCAAATTGTTAATTTTGTATTAGCTACATTATGCATTTTAACAGTGTTATTCAATGAACCCATATAACATTATTATTAATTAACCAATAATTATTGCCTCATTGTATTAAGTCATGAGAACTAGAATATTGCGTTGTTGGTGGTGGTGAAACTACATCAAAACATGTTACTAATGTCAACAGTCCAAAAAGTTTCATAGGATTAATGTAGCTACCTGAAAGTGATGCATGGGATTCATCTTGGGCTTTTTTATTTTTCTTTTCTCTGCGCTGATGTCTTTCCCCAGGTATAGGCAAGTCACCCAATAATTATGTTGATAATTTATATTCAGTCACAAACAGGAGGTGAGAAATGGCACAGACTAAATACTTGGGGTTTCAGAGGTTGGGAGCAAGAGCGGACGCGGGCGCAGATGCGGGAATGATGCGTCATGTTTGCTTATACCGCAAGCTATGTGATCCTGTATGTAATACAACGAGTCAACTAAACTTGACCTATTATTTTTAAGATATAACCACAAATACTCTGAGATGTGTCCAGACTTTTTTGAATGAACTGTTGAATGTTTTAACAGCTTAACTATTTGACAAATGCAGGTCTGGATAATATTCACATGCTCCTTGGATTCGTAAACATGCTAAGTCTTTTGGCATCCCCAATATGCTGAAAGGGCAAGCACCAGACATGAGCTAAAATAGAAAAGCTGACAAAAAAGCAGAAAAAGGTATTTGACTTTCAAAAAATGCACTTAGTGTCTTAACACGGGCTCATTAGGCAAAAGTTATTATCCTTAACCTAAACACAGGACTAATGCAGTTATGCAGGATGCAAAGAAAGTTTCAGAAAAAGTGTTCACAATTGCAAAGATGGGGGTTCTCACAAGGGTAAATCAAGCTGAAGTTGGTAAAATGTATTACAGGGTAATCATGGTTGTACTGATTGGTCAAAAATGGTTTTAAAGATCTGTCGAGTGAACAGTGAGGATCAAAGGGCAAATCTACTGAAGACATGTAAATAAATGTCCTGAAATGGCATTAAGTTAAAGTTCTATTGGAATATATATATATATATATATATATGTGTGTGTGTGTGTGTGTGTGTGTGTGTCTTTAAATTTATTTAGCTTTCTGATTAAAAACTGAAATCCACTCTCTGTCTGTCTGTCTGTCTTTATCTATGTTTCATTAGCAGCGAGAGTTCCAGTGTGACCCCCTTCTTTCCATCTTACGTAATTTCTGGGAAGAATTACACCAGAGCCATTAAAATCTGTGGAGACCAAGCTTCCTTGAGGAAATCATCCTCACCATGCTTTGATGGCCTGAAGAAGATTGAGAGAAAAAAAAAAACGAACAAAACTTGGACTTAGGCTACAATTTATTTATTTTTTGGAAGATACTAAGGCACATCACCTAGTCCATGAAGATTTTTCCTGTGACCAACCGCCTTAATTGTCACAGTCTAATAAGTCATCATCTTAGTTAAAGGAATAAATAATAAACATTGCATAAACTGTTTTGCGCCACATAGAGCACGGTGTGTTGCTTGAATACAGCTTTCTTTGAGAGGTTTTCTTGAACTGGTTGGAGTCCTGTATGTATGTCTTTGCTAGCGACATGTCTTTAGATCAGAGATAGGCAACACCGACTGGAGTGTCACTGTCCTGCAGAGTTTAGCTCCATCCCCCAAAAAACCTCACCTGCCTGTAGCCTTAGTGATCCTAAAGGCATTGATTAGCTTGTTCAGATGCATTTATTTAGGATTAGAGCAGAACAATGGCACTCCAGAACCGACGATGCCTATCCCTGCTTTGAAGGTGAAGGTGAAGTGACATTCAGCCAAGTATGGTGACCCATACTCAGAATTTGTGCTCTGCATTTAACCCATCCGAAATGCACACACACAGAGCAGTGAACACACACACACACACACACACACACACACACTGTGAGCACTCACCCGGAGCAGTGGGCAGCCATTTATGCTGCGGCGCCCGGGGAAATTGTAATAAGTATAAGGTACAAGTAAGTGAGAAGCACATACGCTCAGGCTGGCAGTGATCTCATGCTGTACTGAGTTTGGCCATCCCAGAGCATCTCTCCCATCCATTTTCTCTTTTTCTGTTTACTCTTGTTCACTCATTACGAGTGCATAATGCTTATATTTATGAGAATGATTGCTTTCTTGTAGAATGCCCAGATTTTTTCTCTTTTGACCAAGAGTTGCTCTTCTTTTCTTTCTTTTTTACTTGACCCATTAATGTCTTATTTTGTTTTCAGCTTGCAACAAGTTTGTGTGCATTTTTGAAATGCTTCATGAAGGTCTTTTATTAGAGGCAACATGCAAGCAGTCACACTTTCATGTGTAATGAGTGTCAGTACAGTTACTCCTGGCAGGTGTAACAGATGCATTTCAAAGCATTCGACATGCCCTTCTCAGAACAATGGGCTTCATTTCCCCCAAGTCTTTTAGACAAATATTGGTGAAGTTTCCCTTGACTGAGCAGCCTTTGAAAAAGAAAAAAAAGAAAAAAGACTCGTCATATTACAGGAATGAGAAGTGTTGTAACTACTTGAGGATCGATGTGATGTGCGTGAGCAGTTGTAAAGAAGAAACCCAGCGACGGAGTGAACATCATTACCCTAGTACTGATTATGTTTTATTCCTCTGCTCTTATAAAAAAGTGAGGTTCTCTTTAAGTCCATGCAAATGTCTGGCAAGACAGTGAAATTCCTCTTGGACAAGAGAGTGGGAAAGCAGGTCTCTCGCTCTCCCTGTCTCTCCTGTTCTCTCTTCCTTCTCTTCCCTCCCCTCTCTCCTGTCTTTCCTCCCTGCATGTCTCTTTCTATTTCTCTCTCTCTCACTCACTCTCTTTCTTTCTCTGGCAGGACTCAGCTTTTTTGGCAGGAGTGACCAGAATAAAAACAGCAACACCAGACATAGAAGAGAAAAAAGTGCAATGATCCATCGAACCAAAGGCTTTGCCCTTTCCTAATTACGTCGTGTCCAGTATCATTTTCTTTTTTCCTCCCCTCTTCATTTTTTTTAGACATTTTTGAAGTGGTAATTAGCTCTTGGAGAATAAAACCAGCTGATTCAGGGAGACCCAGTGCATTTTAGGGCGAGATGGCTAACAGGAGGGTGGCGTTGCTCCTTCTCGGATTCTTCCTCATCTTACAGCTGAGTCCTTCGCTGCAAGGAGGTAGGTGTGCACTTTGATGTTTCGTTTAGGAGATCCTGAGAAGCATTACTGGTGTAGCAGGGACACTGTGGGCTTCCAAAGTGCTTTTTTCTGCACATTTTGTAGAAACCTGAAGTGTGCACTATGCAGAAAGTGAAGCTGGAGGACTTGTGCAATTGACCAGCGCTAAAGGTGGTCATGTTTACTACTGATTGTAGATGTGCATTTTAACTGGAGGATACTTGATAGGATACTAATAACATGCAAGCAGCCATGCATTCAGAATAATGAGTCTCATTACATGTACCTGTGCCTGGCATGCTAACATGACAAGGATGATTACAAAACAATATTATACAAACCCTACAATGCATAACTCAGAAAAAAAAAAAGAAATCTATAGTAATTCAGAGGCATCCATCAGTTCTTGAACATTACCATGATGCATGTTTACTGAGGAATCTGGTCCACATTAACTAGAAACAATCAGTGTGGTGACATTCACATGATTCACATTTGAGTACGTTTTGCTTTTGCCTAACAACATCCAGGTCATTTTCTGACCAAAAGAACGATGTTTTATTGCTGAGAATACATTTCTGTCAATAAATAATGATATGATTCAACTGGTGTTTTAGTTGAAATTAATTCTTCATATTAAACTTTTGTGGATCATATACATACACTTCATATACTTTTGTGGTTAATACTGTATGCATTCAAATGCTTGTTTAGGTGGGTCACCCCATCAAGTTAAACTGCAGCATTTTTTGCAATCAAATTCAATGATTTCAAGCTTGCAAATACTGTAGTATGAACCAGCAAATGCGGACTGCAGATATTTTATAACTAAATATCATAAACTTTAACTCAGCTACAGATGTTAGTTTAAGTTCTCCACAGTCTTGTGCCAGAGTGCTCGACTGGGAATATGAATGTGGTCAGAGCTGTTCCTCTTGAAGGCCATTCCCCTCGATCGTAGAGCGCTTTGCTTGGCTGACGAGGAGAGTTGTGATGAGTTTGTTGTTAATCGAAAACACAGCTCATGTGTACTCAATTTATGAAGACTACAGATGGACTCTTTCTGTCAGCTTGTGTAGACTTGACAAATAAAAAACCTTCCTGGTGGACATCGATGTCCAGTGAGACGCACAAGTGCCCATTAGGTTGCTGTCTTTGGTTGTGCCTGGCCAGAAGCTGGCTTTGCAAGTAGCAAGGCAAACTGTGGTGCGGAAGACGGAGAAATAAAAAAATCTCCAACTTATTTTTTTGGCCCCATCATTAAATTGCAGTTGTTTTGATGTTCTTGGATGTGCGTCTGTGCAATGTTTAGTCGTGATTGGAAAAGATGTGGGGGTCTGTTCCCAGTTTCCAAACAAAGCCAGAGTATTTCACAATGATTTATTTATTTTCACAAAAATACTTTCTTCGGCACTTGCTGATGTATTTGTTTCCAGGCTGCTCCTAAAAGAGAGCTCTCTCAGCTCGTCTCACTGATGCTGAATTAATTTATATTATGGAGAAATACTGCTCTTGTTGCCTGTGAGGATTTACAGTTGTGATATGTTTCCCATAAAAGCCATCAGGGCCGCATCTTAATTTTAGCAGTCTGCTATGTTCATTTTAAGAATTGTATTGGAGGCCATAAAACAGCTCAGCTATTTCCTCCATACATCTCAAGCTCCATGACAAATTGCTGGTCTGTTCGACGCAGGCCTGTCTGTAGGGCATCTGTGATATTTGTATGCCGAAAGTGTAAACTATCAAGGCCATGAATGGGGAAAGTGTTTTTAAAATGACATTTTATCCTCTTGGCATGCATTTATCAATTCGTCTCCAAAGCCAATGCTAAGCAAAAGGCAATGCTCTTTGTAGCACAACGCATATACAAACATTCAGACAAACTGACACAAAAGAATCTAAAGTCAACTCCCATTACCCCATAGAAATGTTTTTTCCAGTGCTGTGCACATTGAACACATTGCTTTCTGGGTGCATTGTTATCGAAAGACGTTCGTATTGGACAGCTACCAAAATGTTCATCTGAAATTCAAAGTTCAGTGTCTGTGAGTCTGTTTGGATGGCTCGTGCAGGTGGAATGCTTTATGTAATGGTGTGAGTGAGTTATGGGGCAGGTGGGAATTTCAGGGCCTTGGGAAGTTACTATACCACCAGACAGGTTGCTGTTACTGTGATGGTTTAAGCAAAGCCTAAATGTCTCTCTGCTTCCATTCCTGCAAAATGGTGATAGTTCTGATACATGGAACAGCCCCTGTCGGAGCTTAAGGAATGTCATTTTGGAGCCAAAAGGCTCACATCATGCACTAAATTGACCCCATGAAAGCTATATTCAAGGGCTCAAGAGCACCCACTGTGAGACTTCATGTTAAACCATATAGTGTTACAAAGTATGTAATAAATGTTGTTGAGTAATGACCTTGCGGGATCCCAGAGTCTGTTTGCTTTATTGGAGCTGGCATTATGTCTAGTGTATCTAAACTGTTGATCGATTGTGTAAGCCTCCCGATGCAGTTGGCAGTCACATCATACACAATGGAAAGCACACGGTGGAAGTACCAATTATCACGTATCAGCTTTCTCTCTCACTCTCCAATACCCTACTGTGGTAATTTATCACTCAGAAGTCTGTCATACGTTTAAGTTTATGACAGCCAATCAGTATTTTTTTTTTCAAACCCATTGTTGGTTGGCTTTTAGAGCAGATGCTTCAAATACAGCAATGCATGGTACACGGGCTCCAGGTTTTGCTCCTGCAGCCAAAATAATTAGGCTGTTTTATGACAACCGCTATTAATGACATGCGAGCTATGAGAGGAGAGCCAGGGCCAGATGAAAGGAAAGGAAAGCAAAGTCTTGCCTCCTTCTGGTCTTGTAAGAATTAAGAAGCCTTTCTTTTCTCACACAAAAGCTTGAAATAAGGAGGGCACATTTTAAAAGGCACCACTTGGCGTAAGTCTTTGGCTCAGAACATCAGAGGAGTTCAATCCATTAGGTCTCCTCCTCACTGACATTCAGCTGGCTCTTCTTGAAGGTGTATGAAATCACCCCCAGATCAGATGGCACACCTCTGCCGTCAGATGGGATTATGATAAATTGCCCACCCTCCCCGTCCACAAGTTCTCAATCAGATTAGCGACTCCTCCAGAGGTGCTTTAAGGCAAATGTGTGCTGGGAGCGCCTCTCTGGACTCCATCCTGGAGATCTTGTTTTCCAGAGCCGGCTGTGCTTGCCTGAAAGGAATTAATGTCTTGTGGTATGTCTGGTGGCGTGTTGATTGATTTGAACTGAGCGTTTGCCATGCTGTCTGCTGACTGGAGCCGTTGTTAACACTGTAATGCCTGTGATAGACAATGCATATGATGCTTTTCATGCACCAAGGCCAGTTTATGTGCTGGTCTAGCTGGTGGCATAATTTCCACCAGCAAAACTGTACTTGTTGAGGACATCAGCATCTACTGGATATGCTGGAGACCAGCTAAATAGTGAGGATTTTTAAGGAGAACAGATAGGGCTGAGAAAATAAATTGTTGCATCGCGAATGAAGAAATTATATAGATTCTGAGATTTTCCAAATACATGGCGGTTCTTTCTCAATTAGATTCTGAGCTTAGTTTTGATCAGCAGATGGCGCTGCATGCTATAAAAACAGCCGTACTCTGCTTGTATCCAAATCCTTACACCCACTTGAAGCTAAAATAATCGTTTATAAGATTAGAAAAGTTTGAAGCAAATTACAAGGGTGTTCACAGTGGGCTGTGTTTACATCAGTCTGGCGTCATAAAGCCTTTCTGAGCTGAGGTGAAATTACAGACGCACTCTTCTTCATGAGCATTTGAGTGTCTGGATAAAAACTAGATTAGAGCACCAGCTGCTGTTAAAATCTACAATTAATGCAATCCATGAATCGATTCAGCATCGATTTATTGTTGCAGCCATGATAACAGATGCACACCACAGAAAGTAGCAGAGCAGGTCTGAACAAAACCATAGTTCAACATATGAATCTTTCCCATCCCATCTGAACCTCTGGTTCTGGTAGCCTGAAATACCTCACTTGTTTCCTGCACTCCAGTTAGCTATCCAGCACATGTACTTGTTGACTGATGTGATACGCTCTAAGTGGCCTTGTATAGCGAGAATAGAGCAGGCCTGGAGAAAGAAGGCCTTTGTAGAGCGTTATATTATGACCTCAGCTCTCGACTCCATGCTCTGTTGGGCTCCTGCAGTGTTGGCAGTGACTCTGTAGGAATGCTAGCAAAGATAAGCGGCTTCATTTAGCTACATGAATTTATACCTCCTTCTCATTCACAGTCTGAGGCCGTTAACAGATCTGTAGGTTTATCTCCTGTATCTTTGGCATTTTGAAACACAGCTCACTTGCCACACACTCATATAACTAGCAGTCGCCGGCCCATCACAGGATGTCATTGCTTTGAAATCACCAGATAACAAGACCAGTCTGCTTAATGCAAGCTGTGGACAGTATGTAATGTGAGTTTCAATATAAAAGCAGGCTCTTTAGAGTCTTATTTAGGTTTTGTTTAAACACAAGCATGGAAGTGCTTAGCATGCCTATCTCTGTTCAGAGTGGTGGTAACAGCAATTCAAGTGGGTTAACGACAGCTTCAGTGGTCTTATTTACAATAAAAGCATTTTTTCTGATAAAGCTGTTCACAGCTATTATGTCCTAAACTATATATAACTGATATTCCAGTGTTACAGCACATTAGAATGTTATTTGCTCTATAACCACAAATTCCAGTGAGGCTAAATGTCAAAGTGAGAATCCTGTCTGCTTCCACTGAGAGAAGACGGAGCCAAGATTTAAACAAAGACCTGCACTTAAACCATCCCGGATAGCTGTCATACCAGCCAACGTCAGAGACAGACTCTAGTAGGGAGAGGATATGGACAGGGTTCCTGGCTGGAATGTGCTTGGTCATGGGGTTAGGGCTTGATCTGATATCTGGTCTTCATAATACTTGTGATGAGACATTTTCACAAACTCTGAGAGAAATATATTAAAGGAGTTCATACATTTTATTTTCCATTTGCATGTTTAAATATGATATTTAGCCTGCAATAAAACAAAGTTGACAACATCCGAGAAATAAGAATTCACAATAAATTTCATGTTTTCAGTGACAGCTTATGTTCAAATTACATTAAACCAGAACTGTGTTAAAACTGTATAGTTTGGCTTTTAGGGAACAGTATGACATAATCTTTCTTAGGACTTGATTCAAAGTGTCCAGAAATGGTTCATTAAATATGTTTTTGTATGACACATTTACAAGTTTTTCATAAGCAGCAACCTCTATTTCACTATTCCTCATTATTATGATTATGATTTTGGTTGGAAATGTTGGAACAATCAGCTCACCCTTTACTAGTTATGGAACCTGTGGTGTTTCTCTTCCAAATGAAACCTGTAAAGCATGTCTAATAGCAAATCCACTCCTATTACAGCAAACCAAGCAATGTGTGCTTCTGTCGCTTCATCGAGATCGCTGTAATTTCATAGCCCACTGGCAGTGTTGGGGAAAGTTACTTTTAAAAGTAATGCATTACAATATTTCCTTCCTAAAAAAGTAACCAATAACGTTACTTAGTTAAAGTTTATTGAAAGTAATGCGTTAGATTACTTTTGCGTTACTTTTTAAATCTGGGCTGGGCTCGCTTGTTTGATTTTAATATAAAAATCAATTAATAAATCTTGTGTAATTTTTGCTTGTAAGTTTGGTTGAATTGGACCATTGAAGCTCAACAACAAATTGGTTTATAAAATGGGATTAAATACATAAAGGATACTTATATTATTTACCGTATTAATTATAGCAGCTTTGAGTCATTTTCCGAGTTTTATTGTTTTTATTAATTTTGAGTAAAATTAAATCAGATTATTCTGTGTGTGTGTGTGTGTGCCTGGGTGCGTTTGTGTAAGAGAGATTAATTAATACATGTTCACATTTATTCTAGAACTAAAGTAACATCTTACTCCCGATTTCTCACATTTCTGTCAATCAATAAATGGGGGAAAAAAACTAACTGCCGTTACTTATTTGAAAAAGTAACTCAGATATTCTCTTGTAAATTAAAAACTAATGCGTTACTTCACTAGTTACTTAAAAAGTAATCTGATTATGTAACTTGTGTTACTTGTAATGCGTTACCCCCAACACTGCCCAATGCTAATGCTGTTTACAAAATTCAAGCCTTTCTAATCTAGCTGGATAAGATCTTTCTGGAGGAGGCTTGTGCTGATATATGGAAAAAGAAAAGGGAGCGCTTATCTCTGTCTGTATCATTTACCTTCTCAGCCAAGGGAGAATAGAGACAAATCATCTTGATTTTTAAGCGACTTGAAGAATGTAGGACAGTCTGTGTATCATATGTTTATTTGCCTTTGCATTCCTCAAAGTTAACGCTGTCTCTGCACTGCAGCTCGGCTTGTGCCCAGGAGAAGAAAAGCAGGGAAGGGTGTTTCCCATCACAGAGATTTACTTTTCTAATTCTCCGGCTCACATCTTTCAGCCATTCATCATCCTCCTGTTTATATTCTTCAAGATAGGAATCTAGTGTCAAGATGTGACAAAATGTAGGTTTACCTACCACATGCTCAGCAAAGCAAGCAGTCTTTGAGTTCAAAATTATTAATGTATATGAAAATAAAGCTACACAATCAGTATATTTAATCCTCAAGATGTCAGGCTCACATGCTCATTTACAAGGCTTGCAGCTTACTCTGTATGTACTTACATGATCAATCACAAGTTTGGATTTCGTTCACTAAATCATTTGTTGTATTAGTTTTTTAACTGATCAATTGTAGTGATTGTTCATAGTGACTTCTGCGTGCAATCTAGACAGAAGTTCAAAAATAAGTGTTTATTTCTGTCACTATGTTATTTTCATGTCAGTATTTAATCAGTTAGTCATGTCAAATCTCTTTCAGATTTCAGATTTGACACAGTATTGCATTTAAATTAAGGAATTAATAAAAAATTAAGTCTTAAAAAAAGTATTAATCAATATACTTAAAATTTTGATCAACAAACTCATATGTTCCAAACAACGCTGTAAGCTGAAACTGTCAATCATTTGCAATGAAGCGTTGGTGCTCTGAGTCATGCCTTCATTAATGTGTTAATTAGCCGTTACCTGGATGGGAATCAAGTCGTCCCACATAGAGAATGTGTTAATTTAATACCAGTCATTTATTTGCCAAACAAGTCACCAAAACAGCCTTAATGATTCCCTGTGTGAATTAAACCACCATTCAAAGCTTTATGACATTTATTCATTTATAACATTATGAATTACGTCACTGATATAATTTAGATGTCCCAAAAATCATAGCTTAGAGATTCCTTAATATATCAGTGCCTTTATGAAGGGCCTTAATGAAAGGGTAAAACAGCAGTTGCACTGGACTAAGACTGCAGGCATAAACATCACGCTTTTTCTTCTGTAAACACAAAACCGTCCTGGTGCCAACTTCTGGATCAACTAGCAGCTTGGATTCTTATAGCATTCATAATAGCTTTTTGTTCAAATCCACAAAAACATTGAATGCAATAAGTAGGTCTAAAGTCATTAACTATTGGACGAAAGCAAAGCATGACTGACTAAATGTTAGGAGCTACTGGACTTATTTAAGCGTGTGAGAAAGTGGAAAATATGAGCTGTGTTTGTCTAGATAATCAGCTAAAGGTACATTTAAACAGCGTAGTTAAAGCATATTTGAATTTGATCATGTGGTAATCCAGGTTTCCTTGGAGAGAGACATAATTAGGTTAGATGAGTATAGGTACAGTATTTATGTGAAGCATTCGTATAGTTTGTATTTTTTTAGTTTATGTACTGTATAGGTAAACTTTTATATATAGTATATTTATAGTCAAAATCTGTCAGTAGGTTAGTTGTGTATAGGTTTATACTGTTTTACTTCATTGTTGTATGTCTGTATTTATGTAGCACTGTGTTATAAGTGAGGTATCACAAAATCTGCTCTCACCACTCCAACAGAGACAGGAAATCCTCTGTTCAATGCTGATACGAGGCTCGGTTACCCCGGTGAACGGTCACTTTCTGTCCAGAATGTGTTCAGGGGGTGGAGCTTCTCTCTGCACTCACCAATCAGCCAAGAGGTGGTTATGTTTTCAGAGCAGATCATTGTCACGCCGTGCGTTCGCTCAAATGTTCCACTGCACTCAAACACAGCCCATTGTCTGACAAGCATCAACACTTTCCCCCTTTTGAATATCTGACATGTGCTTCAGTTACATTAGACGCTAATTCTTCAGATAACTTTACTTGACTTAAAACAACAACATTTTCACTATAAAGTGAATTAAATATGAGGATTTCATATGCCCACATTATCATAGACTACTGTATACTGTAATAGCATACTAAGTTTTATTTTTCTTATTTTTTTTCAAAACAAATGTAATAAAGAATTATTCCTTCATCCCTAGTTTTAAATGCAAAAAAAAGTCATTTTAAGAAAACAATTTAATTTGCCTTTAATTCTCAGGAAAATTAATGTACAGTAGCAATCATTGAAAATGTCCAATATTTATTTGCTAAGCCTAGATGATGTCATACCAGCACAGTAAGTTCATATAACATCAAAGGGTAATATAAATCTATTTTGATCTCATCGCTTTTTGCATTTGCCTCTATGCATATTAATGTTATTAAGGAAGTGTTCCCCTTAATGTGATAAAGTTCAGTTTACTGTTACTGATATCAGTAGTAAGTTATAAAGACACACATAGCGCACAAACTTGCACCACTTTGAAGGTAAATGAAAACCCAGCTTGTAAGCTGAATTCTTCTTCAACAGCAAAAGTGTAGCCTGCCTCAGACTAAACATTTTTGTCACTCCTAATTGTGTTTTGAAGCTGTGCGATAATGTTCTGTCCTAGCTAAGCGTGTGAAGGTTTTGGCAAGAAGACAGTATATGTAAACTTTCCACTAGCGTATTAAAGATCTTTGTTCCATTTCTTCACTGCCTCATCTGCAAGTCAATGCCAGGGCAGTTCACAGCTTGCTCTTGTAGTTTCAATCTCTGATCTGCCGACTGTGAGTGATTCTTCCCATGTGTGGCTTTCTCTTTCACATGACAACACTGACCTTGAGTGGCCTTCTTCTTATTTTTTTTCTTCTTTTTATTTTTTTTATTTTTTGCAGACCACAAAATAATAACAATAATGAAATAAAGCATGTATAATCCTTTACTGAATAATGACAGGTTATTCGTGCAACTCCATAATAAAAGTCCATGTTTACTGCATTGCTTCTAATAAACACCAAAGAAGCTGGGACATATGGATTTGATTAAATGGCCTTCGAGGAACATGCAAAAACTATTACAAATCTTTGTCCTTGGAAGGGCTTTTCACATTCTCCATCAAACCGGATCTGGCTTCGAAATGTAGCTAATTGATGCCTGGGCTAACAAGACCTCCTGGGAGGCTGTTAGCAGTCGTAAAGCATTGGACCCACCGGCCCACCCATCATGAGCCTGTCCCGAGCCCATGTAAAACAGCCCACTACATGAGACTAAGCTTTCTTTACTGATATGCTGATGAAATGAATAATTACCATGTTGATCTATCATGGCATGAAATGTCAAATTATAAATGCAATTACTGTAGTGTCTTTCAAAAACATTCATGACATCACAAAATTGACATCTTATGTTATTAATATTTCAATAAATATAAAGAACAATAAACACAAACTCATCCATGTATTTGCAGATAAAGTTTGTATTTGTGTTTGCACTTAATTAGTCCAGGTTAACAAATTAGTTTCAGAATCAAAGTAACTTTGTGATGAAGTTGACTGTGCATAATATTTAGTTTGTACACATTTAGTATACTGCTGATGAAAACTAAGGACAAAGCTTTCAGGAAAAAGCACTTTCAACTTTTCTCTCAGCATTTCTCCTCTTCCCTAGCTTGCTTTCTAATCTAGTATTTTAATGATCCTGATATTGTGTAGACATATTGCTTTGTAAGTGGCTTTAGATGAATGCATCTGCTTAATGCATGAATGTAAAATACCACTCATGTAGCTGATTCATAAGGACAAGGATGACAAAACATCAGTTTCAAACATAACACAAACCCATTCAGCTGTATAAGTGCTTGAAAGCATCCTGTTTTGTCAAGAAAAAAAAACTGTAGATAAAAATGAAATGAAAATGAGTTGATTTCAAAGACTTCACTTGAAGGCTGTGTGTGATTCCTGAACTCATGAGGAGTTACTGACTTCAGCTAGATGTCCAGAGAAATGCCTGAAAAAGTCTTCCGTGTTTTCAGAATCAGATTTCTTCTCCTTGCATATCTGTTAGAGTTTGGGTTGGGAAACATGAAAGAGATCCTCACGATGCGTGTTTTTCTGTTACAGGGGTGTATGTGCCACCGGGTTCAGCTGGAGCAGGACCAGGAGGTGCTGGATTGCTACCAGGTGCTGGATTCTTCCCAGGTATAACCAATAACACCCATGATCCACTCACCGCTTTCATTTATACCAAATGAAGAAATGACACTGGCCATGATAGCTGATTTCAATCAGAGCACAGAATATATTTCACGCATATCCTGATTTTGCTGAGTTCGATGTGTTCCTAGGTCAACATATTTTGTTGACCCTGGAACAACATTTTACTCCAAAAATATATTCTTAACCATATCCCTACACCTAAACCTAACCCTAACCATGAGTAATCCCTAAAATCAGAGGAAATGATAGATGAATGACACTCATGTAGAAGCACCTAACATTGCTTGTAAGCGTAAACTTCACAAAATCTATAAACTGGTTCTTCAAATTTGATTGGTTAATCACAATGTTGTTCCAGGGACAACAAAGATGTTGTCCCAGGAACATGTCTCACTTGGTAAAATCAGATTCTGCTATATTTCACATACAACAGTCTGATGCGATTTACGTTATGCATACTTGAAAGTCAATCTTTTGTTTGCTTGCTACTAGGAGTCTCAAATAAAACTCTTGAAAGTCTTCCAAAGACTAGATACATTTCTCACGCTTTGTGATGTCTGAGAGTAAAGCTGAACCATCTTTATCTTACACTTGACAAGATGTGAACACCTCTGCGCTGAGAGTGCTCTAACTTTACTGGTTTTAACAGGTGCTGGGGCGTCCCAATACAAAGCAGCAAAAGCAGCAGGTAAGATCATTTTGATTTGACCATAAACACTCTAGAAGTGATTTGAGTCCACTGAGATCAGAATCATGTATTGTTTCCCATCTTCAGACCTCATTGACTAATTTTTCATCTGCTCCTTTACTCACCTATTCATTCATTCAATCAACCCGCCAAACATCCAAACATCCAAAAAAGTTGTCACTAATAAATTTGACAAATGTTCAATAGCTTTTTATTTCAGTTCCAATCTAGCTTACTACTATATTATAAACCTGTTGTTCAGCAAAGAGGTTAACAATAGTGTCTTGTTATCCTTTGTCAAACGTAAGAGCTATGGTACAGTCAAGTTGCATGTGTTGGCTGGCAGGCTGTGTCAGTAAAAGTGAGCTGTCATTGCTTATAAAACTGCCATAAAAGTCAAAGACCACCTGTGTGACATTTGGCGAAGTCACATCTTGCCATTTGCAAATGAGTAATGTGTGCTGCTAGAGGAGTCTTTGATATAGCATGTGATAAGCATGAGATGGATGCTAATGAAGCAATCTCTTGTTCAGCAGGAGGATATGGAGGTTCTGCTGGGACTCAGACAGGAGCATTAGGGGCTGGAGGTTATGGAACTGGTAAGAGCTCTTCAAGGTCATCCATACATGTACATTCATTTGCATGCATTTACTTAATTAGCAAATCAATAAAAAGATGTCCCATTTCACAGCAATTACAAATATAAAATGTAGTATGTCAGTGTAATATCATGGATTTTGCATCACTAACTATCCAAAAAGGGGAGTTTCATTGTAAATGTTAATATATAATTGATTTCTGTGATCAAAGCTGTATTTTCAGCATCATTACTGCAGTCTTCAGTGTCACATGATCTTCAGGAATCATCCGAATATGCTGATTTGCTGCTCAAGAAACATTTCTGATAATTATCAATGTTAAAAACAGTTGTGCTGCCCAATATTTTTGTGGAAATCATGACACATTTTATTTGTCATGATTCACAGATGAATAGAACGTTAAAAAGAACAGCATTTATTTGAAAAATAAACCAAACAAATGCTATCAGTATAACCAAAAAATATACAGATGAATTGGAACTGGAAAAAAATCACTCAAACAAACAATTACCAAAAACAAACAATTACCCCCCCCCCCCCCCCCATCGGCTAGAAGACAACCTCCTAAACCAGGTAAGCCCACTGAGAATTTTCGCAATGATTCAAGAGATCTCAATAGAGCATTAGTCCCAATGCCCACAGTTCATCGGTATAAGCATACTAGAATATCTGATGTGAAATAAATGAGAATATTACCACAGTTCTCAGATTTCCAGTTTTACATCCATCGGGTCACCAGGTTTTGCAATGGAATATCCTTTCTTGGTGAAATTATCATTTTCATCCCAGCACCCTTGTCCACGAGCTGAATTAATGAGTGTAAACTTACATCAGCGCTACTCAAACAATGGGGCAGCAGCTCTGAATGTGTTACTGGAATACAATAAGTGGAAATCGTGGCGCCTACCAAGTGCAACTGGACCCATTCTGATACTGTAATATAAATATTGTTGCTTTCTCTGTCAAACCGAGCAGTATTGGTGCATTAGCACCATTCGGGTATAATTGAATTTCCTAACGCAGTGTGGATTCCAGCGACATGTTTGGAGAGATAAGGAATTAAACAAATGTAGCCAGGCTCAATAAACTTTGGAGCAGCTCACTGGCTCCTCTGAGAAAGACCTTTTCACTCTGAAAGAGCTTTTAAACTCCCCGATATCAGATTTTGCAGTGGAAGTTGTCTTTGGCTGTGATTGCTGGAGTGAAGCAGGAGATAATAGTCTAATCTTTCGCTTTTCATCTTTGAGGTAAAAATACTTAGCAGTTCTGAGGGGAAGCAGACGCATTTAGACCCCAGGCCTCGCGTCTAGCTGATGCACGAAACACAACCTAGCATGAACGCAGTCCACAGATAAGATGAATGAACCTATTTAAGATTAGATTGGCTGTAAGGCAATGTCTGAATAGACTCGGTCCCTGCAGTTCAGTTGACCAAATGTAGAATGGCTCATGGATATGTGTTCCTGTATATCACTCAGGTCATGCACAATCTGTACCAGCAGAGCTCTGTAGAAAGACACTTAGATTTGCACAGAATTCTATCAGCCGTTCATTCATTAAAAAAAAAAAAAAAAACTCTACACATTCTTACTGGACCATGGTAAATTTGTTTTAGAATGTCCAAAATCAATCTTAAGAAGACAGACACATGCAGCCAAGCAACTTGAAACAATAGTTATGACTGCAGTATTAGAATACATTTATAGATATTCGATTGGTTAGCTGTGCCTCCATCCACAGGTGAATCTGAGAAAATTACACATTGCAAATAACATCCATATGACCAAAACACATGTGCTTTGCTACAGTACCAATCAAAATAAATGTCTGTAGATCATTTCACACAAAATAATAACAAATTAGTTTGGTCATTATTATAAAACACTATAGTGTTGTCATAAGTCAGTCAGGCTCTTCATCCACCGTGCACTCAACTCAAACACTCATCTCCTGCACCTGTACACCTTCCAATCAACCAATCACCAGCACCTGTTCACCATCAACCCATCATCTCACCTCCACATAAATGCACACTCCTCACTCACCCTCTTGGTTGGATCTCGTGACTATCAGCGGATCAATCCTCTGCCAAGTCTCTAGTATTGAGTCCTTCAGAATTAACCTCTTGTACTTCACTTCTCTCCAGCAATCCTCCATTTCCTTCCAGTGCCTCCAGCTATCCACCTGTCCTCCGATACCACCCTTACTCCCCATCACCGAGGTGTGTGCTCACAACTGCCAACTCTGGTCACCCCCATCTGGCAAGAATACATTCTGTTTGAAAGTTCTCTCATCCTCCATCCACCTACTATCCCTCTGTCACTTGCGTACCGGTTTCAATAAATCCTGTATACCTCTAAACCCCTGCCTTCAATCAGTCCGTTACAAGTGTAGAGCATGACTCGAACAACATCTTTTGGTTCTAAGGGTTTGCATGAAGTGATCGGATTGGTGATTTATTTGATGAACACAGTCTATGACATCATGCGACTGGATTTTGTTTCTGGTATGCAGTGATCTTGACCACCAACATAACACCACAATGACAGCAGACAAATCCCATGACAAAAACATGACTATAGTATCATAAATAATAAAGCAGTCAATCATTGTTATTTAAAGTCCCCCTCCAAAGAAGTGCTCTTTAAAAAAATAATAATGTAAAAATACAAATGTTTACTATATAAAAACATATATATATCCTGTAATATTTACTTTATTCTGGTGGACTATCATAATTTTCTAAAATATATTTAGTATTTTTATTTTATTTTAGCATTTAGACTTCTATTTGTGATAAGTACCACTGATTAAATGTTTTCCTTAAATTCACTGAAAGCCGCTTTGGCTATAGCTGTTAATGGTTTTACTTATTCATTAATCATATTCTTTTCTTTTGTTTTTATGGCTCACAACTGTATATTTTTTTAAATTTATATTTCTGATATAATGACCTATTTATTTCAGTAAAACTATACTTCATAGTATAGATTATAGAATTAATGAAAAACCATTTGATTGCCCTTAGCCTTCTGCTCTACTGTAAGAAGTTATAACCATTTTGTAATGTCATAGTAATTGCTATCAAAAGGCAAATTATATGTTCACGATTCAAATGCCTGATATCACAACACCATGGTTTATAGTTGTACCCAAGTCTCCTTGTACACAATAACTTTTGGGATCACTTATAAACCATCGCAGATAGCGTTTAAAAATATCGATGTTGGAAACCTTAACTGCAAAAAGATACCTGGTGTTAAATTAAAGCAAGGTGATGGCTGAGACGAGCGATGTGAGTCACAAACTTGGCTTCTGCAAGCCCTTGTAAAACAAAGCTAATTGTGAGGCTTGTCATCATTGCTGTGATGAACTGTTGAAATTGGGGAGGACTTTTGGAAATCATCCGCTAGTCCTGGTGCCTGAAGCACAGGTGGATTCTGTGTCGCTTGCCGCTGCCAACGCCCACAAAAATCCTTATTTTGCACAAATGTTGGCCAGCTTCTTGACACAAATGGTTAGCTTGCATGTCGTGAGACCATGGACAATTTTCTTTGTTTCACATGTGCGTGAGATCGATCTCATAAACATCATGGCTAGATTGGAGGTGATGAGGAAAGATTTGGCTCACAAGGATTTTTTTACATTGAATTTATGGGATTAATTCTGCAATGGATAAACAGTCAGCTGCATTTTATTTAGTCACCTGATCACAAAAGCAGACTTTGTTTTGATCTGTACATAAACCAGAGCAGCACAACCCATAGAAAGTATGTCAGGTTTTGCTTTCCACATGCTTTTCTATGTTGTCTCAGTGAGAGGAGCCAATTTGTTTCAGACTTGAAAGGGAGTGAGGGGTGAACGCAGAGAGAATGAAGGGTGTGGGCCAGGCAGATGAGCTGGGAAGAGCCAGAGAGTCTTGTGAAGCACATGTGCTATTCATTATTTGGCTCAGACCTGTCCTCGAACTGCTCGCTTCTGGCCTCTGCTTGTGAATAATGGTCGATCTTCATGTCCCCGAGTTGACGCTGACATTCTTCAACTCCCGCGGGAGGCAAGCATCACTTCCTGTGCTCGTCCCAATGTGCGGGCAATATGCTCAAAAGGCAAAATTTGCAAACAAGTCTTTAGAATTTGTTCTCACCTCTGAAGAGATGCTTGTCTGTTTACGTTGTCAGAGGCAAACATTTTCAAGATGCAGACGATTGTGTTTCGTTTCACAAGTCTTGCACAACTGCTTTGGAGGAGCGCTCTTCCAAAAAATGCTGTCCACCACAATGTGGTCATCATCATAACAGCGTTCTACTTTTAGAGTATGATTGAGCATAAAACAAGAAGTCTTTTCATCTTTGTTCACTTCCTGAATGAAGAACCATTCGGTGACACATGCAGCCATAAAACACAAAGATGCATCCTTACTGGAAGAAGAGATGTGTGATGCTGGAAATAAATAACAGAGGAAACATGGACATAAATAAATAAATGAAAGAGGGGAAGAAGGCAACAGATCTTTATTGTATCAGATTTGGACTTCTTTTCTCAATGCAATGTGGATGCAATAAATTAAGCGAAGGAAAAAGCCATAATGTAAACATGCAAGGAAGTTATTTCCCAAACACAGTTTCAAAGACTTACTCTTGACAATGCTTTTCCCATAACTTTAAACTTGCCCCTGTCAAGGATGGATACACAGAACACCTGATAAAACATATTTACTTGCAGCAGTACTTTGTTTTTTGGAAATGTACCATGTTTTGAGCATACATAATACTACTGTGAAGTTTTGTTGGTCAAAGAACCCCTGTATTACCATCCGATACCATAACTGTACCATAGTCCTGTCACAGTATTGTTCTGTAAGGGACATACAGTTCACACACATTGTAGTGCACTGGTTCCTAATCTCATTCCTGGAGCCCCTAACCATTGAGTCTTCGATTCTCTGCTCATGAGCTGATGATCTGATTCAGGATGGAAACAACTGTACTAGAATGTATGCCCGATCCTGGAGATCTACCTTCCTGCAGAGTTCAGCTCTAACCCTATGCAAACACACCTGAACCAGCCCATTAAGATCTCTAGGGCCCTTTAGAGCAGGGTTTAGTCAACACAAAAGTACTCTGATATCCCTGAGGTCTGTCAGGAGCAAGAGTGTAGAGCTTATGTGAGCTCTGTTTATCAGTCGTATCATATCTCAGCCCTGACTTGTCAGAAAAGTATTCAGTGTGCACAAACTCCATGCATATGCGAGCCATCTGGTAGATGTTTCACGCATCGCCAACTGATCAGACCGCCACAGTCGGCTCTCGCATTGACATTTTTTACTTTGATTTGCACAATACAGTTCTTTGAGATGTGATAAATAATATAAATAAATGATCAAGCATCTGTGCCAGCTCAGACTGCAGATATGTTCACCTTCTGCCTAGGGGGATGATACAGACTGAAGGAGTTTGTGGCATATTTCTGGAAGCGCACGAGTAACAAAACTTGACAGAAGCAGATGGTGTTTCACCCCGGTGCACTCTGTCATAAAACCTACATAAACAATTCATAAGCATGCATTGCTGTTTGTGACAAACGATATCTTGAAATAAAGCTATGATGTCAGTGTTGGGTTGTCATCAGTGATTTCGATTATACAGCTTGCAAGCGTGTTATGTCAAAGTCGTACACGTTCACCAAAAACTGTTACCATAGTTACCATAAACCTACATAGCCACAGTTTATGAGATATTCAGGTACACTTTCAATTATATGACAGTAAACAGAGCAATAATAAAACTATTTTAGTAGCAGATATGGCTTTTCCTCTGTGACATATGAGTCATGTTTTAGAAAATCTCGCTGGGGTAATGAGAACTTGCAGACATTCTTACAATGGATTGTTTCGCAATCGCATGTACATTGGATCCATTCACATGGCAGTGCATTACTGTCTTTCCTGCGCAAACACCTGCTCCCTTTGGGAGGAACAATCGTCCAAAATGATACTGGACACAGTAGGGGACATCTGGTAATATTTTGCTTTCAAGTCCAATGAAGGGAAAAACAACAGCATATCGATAACTACATTTGCATTTCCTAAGGAAATGCCAGAGCTTGTAGAACCGCATCAACGTTTTAGTTAAGTCTTGCTATAATTAAATCCTGCATCAGACCTCTTTTGCTGTTATTTCAATTTAATAGCTGGACTATGCTTGAAAATTAATACACATGGTGACATTAGCTATAGGTGGACCCCCTGCCAGCCAGCAATCTATTTCTGTCTGTAGCTGAAACAGCTTGCCCCCAAATTTCATGCTGGCTACTTAACTGAGCATCAAGGTCTATAGCGAATCACTCGGTGAGTAGTTGTTGATGTCATCTTTGGACCATCTCTTTTTCAGTTTTTTCATGCTGAAAGGAAAGCTCTATGCATGTCTTTAATTTGGTAAATGGCCTTTTACTTGCTGTAGGGTTCACAAGGTATCTCAAGCTCACAGGTCAGTGGAAATGACTGGGCCTGAGATCCTTCCCATAATCTCACAGGACCTCCGTGTCATCTGAATTCCATGATGTTGTAGTCGGTTCACTGCAGTTGCCGTCAGTTACATGGATGAGGGCCACGGAATTCTCTGCTCTCTTAAATTAAATCTTCAGGCTTGTCCAGCTGCTCCAGTGAGGACCGGCAGAGGGACGGAGGGGGGTTTGTGGGTGTGGATTAAGCTTTACTTCTGCTCCATACTCCTGGCTCCCTCTATCTGATGTTGTTAAAAATGGTTTTAAAAGTCCAGATCTCATCTGGACTCTGCTCAAATGGTGCTTTAATTCAAAAATGAATCATTGATGAATGTTTCTTTCTCATATGGAATGTGTTTACACCAGTCATTCACATGACTGGCACCAGCTCTATAAACGCATGCCTGAGCTCAAGACAGATTGGATGGCCGCATGCTTTGAAAATTGAAGGTTTGCTGCTGTCTTGATCATTTCATACTTGATAAATCGGTTATAATCTCCAAATGTTACCATGCCTAGTTGTTGCTTGAAAAAAACTCCTTCAGACATCACAGGAGAGAGAGCTGCACTACCTTTTTCATCTTTTATGATGACAAAGAGATGGCATCTTTCCACTATCTGCTAGAATACTGAACAGTACCAAACAACTTGTCTTATATAACAAATGACTATTCAATATTCGCAGAAATCAGTGGAAATGAATTCACATTCATCATCCACATACATCCATACAAAGTTCTGAAGTTCATTTCATTTTGCCTAGTATTTCTGCACTGGCTGGTGAAAATCTAAATGCAGTCTTGCTGTAATGTATCCAGCCGCTCTGTTTTAGATTAGTATAATAGCTATATCTGTTGCATGTTAACATTTCATGCAGGTTTTTGTGTATGCACAACTGATGGTCATTTGGCATGCAACATAGCAAGCATGGTTCAGTGTGGTGCATGATCAGCTAGTGAATCAGGGTGGTGCAGATGAAAAATTAACACATTTACAATTAGAGCAGTTTACTGTGACAAGCAACAGCTGGAAACCTGATCCTAACATACTATTCATTGTTTTTCTGACACTACTAACAAGCTGTCACTATTTGGTAGGGATACTCAAAAGGACTGGACAGTATTTCACAATAAAAGTGATGACTTCAAAATAACTGAACCTTAAGTTCTTCAAAAATCGCCCCATCTAACATTTTAACCTATACTGCATGTTTCATATTTGACAAATCACATCGTTTGACAAATGGCATCCAGCTTAAATTTACAGTGGTGGTTTTGCCTACAATCCATTAAAAAAAGTATATGCTTCTTCTTCTGTCCTCCTCTGTTAGTTTTTGTGAGTGGGTAGAGTTATGTTTCGATAACCTTCATACACTCAGGGCTTTGTGGAAAGAGGGAGAGTGAGATGACTAATATATTCCATGTGACCCGGACTGTCTTCACGTTCATCAGGAATAGCTGTGTTGCTGACAAAGTGCTTGAGGGAGGTTTGCTGTCTGACACTGGGAAACCATGGGAGTATATCATTATCTAATGGCAGACGCACCTGTCTGGGCGTCTGAGCGTCACTCTAATTGATATATTAGTAAAGATTAGATGCACTAAGAAACGAATGGATCAACAGCTCCATCTAAAGATTTGAGTTAGGAAATTAGTAAAAGCAAATTAGCCACAATTAGTCCAAGAGCATTCCACATTTCTTGAGCCTCAGATGTGCTAGCGGGGACTTTCAATAGTGTCACGTAGCCCAACTTTTATCATCAAGTCTGGCCTATTTTACAGCTTGTTCTGGGCCAGATTTGTCCACTTAGATATGTCCAGCTAACTGAAAACTAATGTGACCAGTGTACTTTTTTGTTATTACGAGCTGTTTAGAAGCAAGTTTTTCTTAAATAATTTTCCCAGGCTCATTTGAAAAACACTTCTGTTACTTTCTAATGACATTATGTTACTTCTTACATGTTTATTGGCACTTTTGGAACAAAATGTCCTTTGAATGGCACTAAAAGAGCATTCAATTTTCTCCAGATCAGATGAACATGAATATGGTACATTTTATTGGTGGTTTTTGTAGGGGTCACATTCACACCTACACTAAACCCTGCCCTGAATCTAACCATTAGAGTTAACAAGAGCCTATGTGACACAAACAGAGCAATCAAACCCCTTTTACTTTTTGAGCTCTTTCAATGTGACTTGTTTTTCATGGGACTCATGCCCGTGCGCTCCACATTGCAAGTACAATGCTATACTAGATGATCTATTGAGCGAGCTTACCACATCATAAAAGCCTCACATATGGAACTAATTATGTGATACAAATTTTAAAAGGCTTTGGTTAAAAGCGTTATGAGGTCATAACGTACAGTAGTATTGTGTAAAGACCTTTGCAAAAATTAATCTCATTAATGGATTATCTGCCTCTGTAATCATGATTGTGTGAAACTCTTTTAATTCAGCTGGAAACTGCACTGAATTGTTTGTATGATCAGTGTAGGTATGTTTTAGAAGTTCTGCAAGAAGCATGTTTTTCTAATGAGCCTATGTTAGAAATAACTGATACAACAATAATGGACTGTCTGGTGAAGCGCTCATTCAGATACTTGCACAGCAGTGTCAGTTCATGTATTCTTAGGCTTGTCGTCTTGATGTATGCCATAGTAATTGAATTATCCAACTTTAATCAGTTATTATATACACTGATTGTGCTATCCAATAAGTCACCTTGCTGATGATCCTGGAATTTCAGGCAAATAAATGTTCTTGTACTGTGAAGAAAAACACAATATGAATCATATACTTATTTATATACATAAATATACATTACCGTATAGACAACATAAACTTAATAGTCACTACAGCAATAGTTCTGTTATCTGCCATGTTTAAAGCCTGTGGTCCACCCAACTTGAAATCTTGGGTATCAAAATTATCCCGGAGGTTCCCAGTCATAAATACAACTTTAGAGTTTTTTTTTTTCTTTTTCTTCAGGAGTCCGTTCACAAAATATGTGATTTGACAATATATTGCACTGATAATTAAGTAGGCATGAAGGTTGAACCTGATCAATTACACAACAGCCAGCAGCATAAGAGTAAACAGCCAAGAGGAAAATATGTAACACACAGAGACTTTAAACCGTATATGATAGGAGTACTCTGCATGCTCCGAACAGCATGGTGGTGATGACATCATAAAAAAATCCTGTGATCACCAGGGGCATGTCTGGATCATTTTCAGGGTGTCCATAAACACACTCAAGTAGGTCTACCACCAAAAGGTTAAAGCAGAAGAAATTCAATGTTTCTGGATGTCCACGTCAGATTCACTTAAGCGGATGTGCATAACTGATCCGCAGGTCCTGGAAATGTTTGCTGGCTAGTATTAATGTGTGGTACCCGTCAAGCAGTAAATCTTCTTTACGGTCTGACTTCGCCACCCCCTGATGAGGGGCAGGAGGACCCACAAGTCTTCCCTTAATGTAGTGTAGCTAACTCTATATTTTCCCTGCAAAGGGACAGTTGACAAGAGGCAGATATATAAATGTATTTCAAATTTATTACAATTTAGTACAAAAGTGTGGAAAAGTTATTAAAATGGCTCTTAAATACTGCTATACAATTGGTGGATTCTCCTCAGTCTAGTAAGGTCGGATCAGCCAATGCGAAACCCCTGCTCAGGTGGACCCTGGTGAGACAAAAAGAAATAGGAGACAGCAACCCAGCACCAGAAGAAGCATGCAACACCGCAAGCACCACACATTCAAGATCTTCAGATACCACGACAAAAACTCACACCATGTTATGGTTATAAATACACCCCAAACCAACGTCTCTAACAATGTGGTCCCTTGGCAAGATTGGGGAAAGCATCAGTGTGGATCCGGCTATGTACAGGGATAGCCTAAGCAGAAGACATATTTAGGGAGGAGAACCACTATAGCATTGATAGCACCAGAAGTTAAAGGAACAATGCTACTACAAGTAGGACACATGGGTGGTAGGCCAAGAGGCAAAATCACATCACACAAACAAACCAACAAAACAATAAAAAAAATGCATATTAATCACAAGAAAACAGTGGCTGGCCTGGTCCTTTTCAGTATGCTCAACTGTCCCACAGCTTATTGTCATATGAAGACAAAGGTGAACATTCGGTTGCGATGCAGCCCAGCAGCTCAGGTCACAATGAGGTGATCACAACTAATTTTAAAACTCCATGCAGAAGCCTGTGTCCTCCATGAAGAGTAGACACGCACTTCTAGAAATTACCATGAAAAGGAAGCCCAACGTGCACAACAGTGTCCAGCACCAACACAAAGAGCCTTCAACCAGCAGACACTTATCACTTCCTAATTGGTCATGTGACTTTTCAAAACATCATGTGATCCTGGGTGTTGTGTGAATGGGATGCAGCTATGTTGTGTGCCTGCCTGTGTAGATCCCCACATCAAGGGGGTCAAACCAGATGCTCAAGACAAAGCATCTTTTCCAGCAAAAACATTTTAGTGTAGCACTAAGTCACATTGGAACTGATGATTTCACTCGGTTGACATTGTCTGTGGGTATGTTGCTTGAGGCTGAGATTACCTTTTTTAGACTATATTAGACTAAACTGATCCAAAAAGTTGGAGCCAAATGTAGACAATCTGTTTAATATTCCATAACAGGAATGTCATCAGCTCTGTACAGCTCTGTGGCATTGTTCTGCAGAGCAATGTGAATTTTTTTCCAAGTTAATGATCTGTTGTCTGTGACCCTCCGCAAACTTGGAAAGCACGAGTGTGTAAACTCCATTTGCCATGAGCTACTATAAAAAGTTGAATCTCTTTCTCTTGTGTCAGAAGTTCGAACACCAGAATTTAGAGGCTTTTAAAGCTACTCAGATTTATAATGGCAACAAGGCAAAAGAAAGACTTACAAGCAAAGCATTTTACTGCACTTCCTTTCCATTATTATATTCCTCCCTCTACCATAAAACATGGATGCAAACTTCATGACCTTATTTCTTTAGGGTTTCCTTGTTGAAGGAGGACACAATGTAGCAATAATTTTCAATCAATCATTTACTTAGCCAAAACGATCCACTGTAGTCTCTGAGCCATCACTTTCCATCTCTTTAAAAATGCATTGTCTTTTGTTCTCTTTCCCATCCAGCCCCTCCCAGACTCATTGCTAAATCACTAGATGTATCACTAGATATCTAGATATCACTCCTAACTTGTTAACCCACTATCCAGAATCATGGATTCAATGCTCTAGAGAGGCATACTCATGGTCACAATAGTCACTGTATTTTCAGCACATTCACTACATTGATTAGAGGCTACCACAGATCTAGGCTCCAATGCTACCTATAATTTCCTCGTCTTCTCTCTACTTTTTGTTAGGGTTAGTAGAATAAGTTGACATACTTGAAAGTTACTTATAGTCTTTTGGTGGACTTTGAAATAAAGTGTCAGCAGATAATAAGCAGACGGTCTACTGATACTCTAATAACTGCTAGTTGACATGTAGTTGTAAAGTTACTAGTAGTCAGTAGAATGCTAAAGTGGGCTATCAAAATTAAGAGTGACCATTGTCCAAAAGTTACATTGTCCTTTAATATCCTGATGTTAACCATGTTAAAATTGCTGGCACTTTTAATGCCAGTAAATTTCCAAGCCTGACATGCAGGTTTTTTGAATTTGTTGCTGTATGTCTCTTCTACTGTAGGTGGTTATGGGCCTTATGGCGGATATGGTGGTGCTGGAAGATTTTACCCAGTGGCTGGAGGTCTGAAACCGGCTAAACCAGGTGCTCATAATCCAGTGAATAGTCAGCTGTGTTAAATATGCAGACAAGTAATTACATGTAACCATAAGGACTTCTCTTTAGGTGCTGGGCTACCTGGAGGAGGTCTTCCTGGAGGAGGTCTTCCTGGAGGAGGTCTTCCTGGAGGTGCCATTCATTCAACAAGCCTATTAATGATATGCATATTCTTTGTGGCTACGTAACAAAAACTACACGGCTATCTTCTAAGTCTGATTCTCTTTCTTCAGGTGCTGGTGGAAAGCCTGCTAAAGGAGGTACGTAATACACATATTTCTGAGTCCATTGTTTCCATTGTAAAAACACTTTGCGAATAAAACGTCTTTCGAAAAGAATAGAAACGGAAAAGGTAGGTGGGGATCTGACCTCATTTTCAGAGGAAACATTCATACAATAAAAACATACAAGTCCCTTTTTAACACCTTTCAAATAGCTTACTCTGTTGGTATTCATGCGGCTATGGCTCTTTTCATGGTAATCCAGTTGGCTTGAAGTTGAATTAAGGAGCCTTAGATCATGAGCCAAATCAACAAATGTGTCCCCTCTGGGACCCCGCTGGTGGTGTTCATGTACTGAAAGCCAGCACATTATTTCAGCATGCCCTTGGCACAATCTAAAAGCAGCATGCAATGTCTGTTCTTCTGTGTTTGAAATCAGTTGGAAAAGGGTTAAACAAATAAATGAACAGCCTGAAACATCAGCTTCTAGGCACTGAAATCAGATAAGATGACTTGTTTCATGTCAGAGGGAGGGAGCAAGTGAGGCAAACTAAATCAATAAGGAAGTGTAAAGGAATATCTGCAAGCCAGATTTGTACCCATTGGGCCTCATTCATGAAACATGGGCAGAACAAATTTTTCTGTAAATCCTTCATAAAGCTGTTCTGACATGAACTTTCGAATTCATGAAAATGTTCATATTTTCAGAATGTTTGTTGATGTGAAGAAATGTACACCTGCTCCCTACCACGTGAAAATGGTGTGTAAAATGTTCTGTTTTCTTTATGCCAAAACTGATGGCAGTAAGTTTTATTCACTGCCTTGATAATTATTAATAGTTAATTTGCCCTTGCCCCCTTTCTATATTCCATATAGCAGCTAAAAATACGTGTGTTCTCAAGCGCCACCAGCTGGCCATTTTAAGAAGAGCATTTAACATTTTTTTTTCAGCTGGCTAAAAACTCTTTGGTGGTTATTTTCATTTTTGAAAATTTATTGTTAGGAATATATCCTAGTCTATTTTGTATTTATGCAATATACTGGAGCCAAACCTGAGAAAGTAGACCAAAATATTCCAATAGTTCCTGGACACGACATGTAATTCATAGGCTGGGATTATGCTAATTGTGAATGAGCGTGCACAAGACCTCTTTTTACAAATTATTGCAATTCATTAACATACACATGTTTAACTAACAAATCGGACATATATGAAGCAGTTGTGAATCAAGGGGAGAGTTTTCGGGAAGGTCTGTTTTACAGGCGCAAATTACTCATCATTTACTCATACATTTGCGCAAGTTTCATGAATGAGGCCCGATGTGTCTAGTGATCTGAATGAATGTTTTGTTGGGTTTTCGTTCAGGGCCAGGAGCAGGAGGAATTGGCCATGGTTCTGGCCTCCCAGGTGCAGTGAATGTAGATTTAGCAAATACTGTCATGAGTTAACTTAAATGATTAGCCAGCAGTGATAGACTCGTCTAAGGTAGTCTGACCTTTCAATTGTTTGTTAGGCCTTGGCATTCCTCAGACTGGTGTACAAGGACTGGGCCCTGGTGGGGTTGGACCTGGAGCAAAAGCCGCGAAGCCCGGAAAAGCTCCAGTGCCGGGTGAGTGTGTGGGTCTGAAGTTGGTATCTAAACATGGAAATAATCATGATTATAAATCAATATTTGTAAATCTTTTTTTTTTCTTTTTTTTTTTTTTGCAGGAGTGGGAGTGCCTGGACCTTATCAAGGAGGACTTGTTCCTGGACAAGGTTTGTTAATTTTCCCCTGTTTATGTACAGTAATATGATCACCAATCCCACAAGGGCTTTGTTAACATTTTTCGCATTTATAGTGCATATTGAGGGGAACATATGCCGAATTCTGTGAAATGGATCTGCTAGTGGCAAAATATGTTCAACTGAGCTTAGGCCAGAAACATACTATGTGCAAGAATTCAAACCTACAAATTCTTGGCACACTCAAGGGGGTGGTAGAGTTACCTTCACAGTGTGTAATGGATTATTCACATAGCTTGTTAAAGACTGTTGAATTTAACTTTAATTTCTTTGACTTTCTCACCAAGATTGACTCCTCCATAACAGCAGTTGACCTAAAGTAGAACGCACACCATAGAAGACTCTAATGTTAGCAGAAACGGGCAGAAATGATGCATGAAATGTATATTGCACATACGTGCATAGAATAAATTTGGTCTGTTATCAAATTAGCCAAGACATCTTATAAACAAAGGTATGTGTAGAACATGCATGATTTCTTTCTGTGCTCACAGATTTAGTGCAGGCCTGCTAATCAGTCATTAGGATAAAACCCCAAATTCAAATTGCACACATGGCCTTCATTTGGTCTTGATCATTTGGATTTAAATGATTACAGGCTTCAATGGGCGGGGTGTTCTTCCTGGTGTAGCCACGGGAACTGGACTCAAACCTAAATCAGGTGAAGCTCTCGATGTAAATGACATCAGCCATTGCAGTGAAATAAACTCTATCATATATTTATGACTGACTGAATGTTTCCTATAGCTGCTGGTGGAGGACAGGGTCTGGTACCAGGTGGTGGTTAGTACATGAGCATACAGCAACCATGTGAACAGAATATTAATAATGATATCTGGATAGTGTGGAAGTATCAGCAAATCTGAACAACACCTGTGTTCAAAAAGTATACACTGTCTGTTGACATCCAAACAAACAATCCTTTTGTTATAGGTGGGCGTGGATATGGACCATTGCAACAAGGAGTATTTCACGGATACCCTCTCAAATCTCCCAAAACCTCAGGTGGATCATTTGATTCTTTTGATCATACTGCACAAATCGTGCTCAGCCTAGCTCTGCCACGCCTTGAAAAGAAGCATTTTCCGGCTGATTGCATTTGTGGTTTTGCAGCTATTAAGCAATACAATATAAGGTTGACAGAATTAAGAAAGTATGAATGTCTTTCATCAAATGCTCCAAATCAAATTTTGCTATATTGGATCAGTGTATAGACTTCGCTAGTCATCCATTTATGTGGTAAATTGCTCTCCAGTGCACCGAAACGTTGTGTGATTCCTTCTACATAGAGGTTCAGCAGTTGAAGTGCTCCATTAATTTGTTTCGTGCACTAACCTCAGATGGATGATGTGCTCTCTGGAAACTGACATCTCACTTGGGAAAGTGCCTTGACAAAGTTCATAGTCATAGCTTTCATAGTCACAACTGAAAATATTTTCATAAATGTTTCCGTTTGAAGCTTGAAATTTAATACATATTTTCATGTCTCTCTTATCGGCGCGTTATCAACCTTAATCATGGACTAGGAATACATCCAGTGAAATTAGGAGAAATGGATTGCGGTATTAATATGTGAGCCTCTAGTGGAAGAAAGCTTTTCCAAACTTGCATATTTGTTCGGATAAAAGTAGGATATAATGTTGATAAAAATGCATGGTCAACTTCAATGGTTTAACGCTTTACAGGTTATTTGAAAGTGAGCTCGTACGTCAATGGAAATCATTCAGAGGCATATTTATCATCTAATATTTTGCAGTTTTATCTTGAGCATTTTATCTGAATGTGCTCATTGTTCAAAAACTGGCCATGTGTTATTGTAGTTCTCGCCAAACTCTCCTGTTGTGAAAAGCTATAATATTTGCAGGATACAACATTTTTGTTGACACCGTATATTTTTGGTATAACTTTAGTATGTCTCAATAAGTCTTATGTCATGACTTGCCCTAACAGGTGCTGGGTTACCCTACACTGGTGGTAAACTTCCTTATGGTAGGCTACAGTGATGACCTCGATCACATGCATGTGCTGAATACCTTGTTTGTGATGTGTATGAGCTTGCGTGCTGATTCTCACCTGCTATACCAAAGGTTATGGTGGTTTCGGTGGAGGTGCTGGACTCCCTGGTGGGAACATTGGTGCTGGCTCCAAGCCCGGTTATCCAACAGGGACTGGTGTGTTATGTCAGAGCCATGGCTGCAAACAGCATGCACACACATGCACAGCAAATATATGACAAGTATCTGATCTGCTGTCTCTGTTCATAGGTGTTGGGACATTAGGGGCATCTGCTGCACAAGCCAAAGCTGCTAAATATGGTAATAATAATTAATTAATGATTTTGAAGTCCACATGCTTTTTCCAAAGAACAAAGAAATAAACATTGTACTTCAGTTGTTTGTGCATAACTGTTGTTTTTGTTTTTTGTTTTCCTAAGAGCCAGTATTAGAAGTTCACTGTTTGTGCCCATTTCTTCAGGTACTGGAGCCGGTTTAGGTGGGGCTGGATCTTTTCTAGGTGGTGCTGGTGGACTTTACCCTGGTATAGGAGGTAATTATGCATTTTCCTTTGAAATCCCCTAAAACCACAATTAACATATATAAATTGTCCATACTGAAAAGTAAGTCATTTTCTCAAGTGGTTAGTTTAGCGTCTATATATTTTCTTGTGTGTTGGAGCTGGTTTAGGTGGTGTTGGAACAGGTGGTGCTGGTGGAGTCTACCCAGGAGCAGGAGGTAAAAAATTATTTTACTACAGAATGGTTTAGGAGCTGCAATCAGATATTGTTTGTTTGTTTTTTTTAAAGAAAATAATTTACTCACCCATATTCCATTCAAAAGTGTGGAACACAAATGTCATTTTTTCCCCCAAAAATAACTAAACAAACACAACAACAATTAGGGATGTTGTTGAAGACAGACCACACTTTTTGTTTGTTAAAAGCTTCAAAATGTAAATCCAACCAATGCGACTAATTTGTCCTGCATTTACTCATTGTGCTGACACTTGAAATTAATTCAAGTATACATTTTATCGATATGTGCAGTTCCTTTTAGAAATCTATAGGATCTTAGAAACTACAAGGAATTTGGGAATAACATAAGCTACCAGAGCAATTGTACAATCAAACATTGCATGCAAAGACATGTTGCGATAGGTTTGAGGTCAATGCACATGGGCCATGAGATGTGACATTCAATGGCCTGTGATATTATTGATGCTTTTTGTGTTTTCTATAAGCAAAATTTGGATTTATCCTCTGTGAACAGGTGTGGGTGTTCTTACCCCAGCTCAAGCTAAAGCAGCTAAATATGGTGAGTACACTGACTGCTTATCTTGCTTTTATTATGGGTCTCATAACTGACTAATGGGCGATTCAGGCTTGTTGACTGTATTACATAGTAAAGTCAAGTCACCTTTATTTATATAGTGCTTTTAAAGATACCGTTTGTCAAAGCAACTTTACAGTATCAAAATGGGGGGGAATGTGTGTAATAATACAAAAGGACAACTGTAAACACTCAATTTGGCTTGGATGGTTTAAATGCAGTGCACCAATTCTGAGGGTTAACATACTTGGCAAATATCGCAACTTTCAGAACAACTACCCATAAAGCATTAAAGTAATCTTACCCTGAGGTCATGAACGCATGAATTAATGTTTCTGCACTTGAAACAGAGAGCATTTTAATTTAGATATATTTTTGAGATGGAAAAATGTGCTTTTACAAATGTTAGAGACATGGCTTTTGAAGGAAAGAGTTTTATCAAATAGCACACCTAGGTTCCTAACTGATCATGAATTAAGGAATTAACAGAGCAGCTATCAAGTGTTAGACAGTATTCTCAGTAGGTCACTACATGTGGAGGTTTTTGGCCCAAAAAATATATTTTTTTGAGAATTTAGCAGTAAGAAATTACTAGTCATCCAGTTTTTTGTCAACTATTAATTCTGTTAGTTTTGCAAATTGATATGTTTTGTCAGGCCACAAAGAAATCTAGAGCTGACTATCATCAGCATAACATAACATGTAAAGCGTGAAAATCAAGGTCCTAGTACTGAGCCTTGATGTACTCCATACTGCACTTGTAAATGGTATGATACCTCTTCATTCATTGCTATGAACTGATGATGGTTAGATAAGCATGATTTTAACCATGCCAATGCATTTCCTAGATAATGTTGTGGTAGATATTGTCGAATGCAGCACTACTGAGATCCAGTAGCACTGATACTGTGATACAACCATGTTTGGATGATAAGAGGAGGTCATTTGTAACTCTAATGAGAGCAGCAGGGCTTAATTTGTGCCAGAACAAGCTGGATCCGGATCTGGCTCCTTCAAAATCCGATGCGGCACCTCATTTTGGCGGATCCCCTTCTTCCAGGGGCGGCATTTCCGTTGGCCAGATTATGGCAATTGCCATAACCTAGCCCAGTCAGGTGTGCCGTAAAACAAACTATCCAAACTTCATATCTCTATTATAATTCATTGTTATTTTAAATCAGAGGGTTTTACAAATATTTAACCAATTATAAGTATTAAAAAGAGCTTGTCAGTAAATTTCGGAACACCATTGGATCCTCAAGCTCTCAGCGAAACCTTGTAACTTCACCCCATCTCCATTCAGATTGATGCGCTGTGCACAGCCTGGAGGAGACGGGTCTCACTTCAGCTCCCAGTCCACAATCCACTGTCAAATCAGAAATTATTCAGAGACCAAATATATTTTATTTATTTTGTACTAGTGTAGCAGGGCACTAAAGTGTAAAATAAATGGAGAGCGTAATACCAGTAAAAAATTAAAAAAATTGACCAAAAATGATTCACATTGACAAATGTACACTTTGACCTGACCATGTTTTGCTTAAGTATTTTTTTCTTTAATTGCCAATGTGACCCTTTTACACCACAGACTGAACAAAATTAAGCATTGCTTGGTAATTGGTCAACAAAGTGCTGATAGTTGTGTAAATATTGTCATACTAACAGTTGTCTGAATTTTTGGTTAATTGTAATTTATTACATTCCTGTCAAAGTTATAGGGTATTATCAAAATGAATTTGTTCTGACACAGATACAACTCAATATTTTATTACCATTTCGTAACTATATATTGTGATAATGTGAGAAATGTTGAAGGTGTCTGAATAAATTTTGTTTTGCTATATACAGTATTTCATTTTTACGGTAAAGACTATGCTGTCCTATTTTACAATTGATTATTTGGGTTCTGTACCTGAACACCTACAAACATAAATAAAAATAAATAAAAAAACTTCAAAATTGTGTAAACAGCACAAATAAATAAATACAACGAACATAGAAATTAAACCCTTTCAAACAGAGCCCACTGGTACAAACTGCACTGGTTAATCCATTTGGTTAATCACTTAAACTGGTCCACCAATGTGATTGCGCGAATGCTCCATTACCTCTCCCTTCTGTAATCACATGCCAGATCCACTACCCCTGTTTGTTCCGGAACCTCGCAATTTACGAATTAAGCACTGGAGAGCAGTCTCAGTACTATGATAAATTATAAATCCAGACTGGAAAACCTCAAAGATACCATTTTTCTCTAGGAAGGTGTCACACCCCTTTTGACGTTTAGTTGTGTTTTTCATCCCTCATGTGTTGACCATGTTTCTCTCTCTCATTCATTATTAAAGTTCCTTGTGCCCATATTTGGTCATGTTCCTTTTCTTCTTATGTCATTATTAGTTGATCCTCCTCACTTGCCTGTCCCTCACCACCCTGCACCATGGCTGAGGGTGATCTGAGCTCAATGGACTGTTATTGGGATATATATGCAGACATGCCCCTTCTTCTCTTGCCTACGTCTAAACTCTCTACCTGCCCTGAAACATCAGTCTGCCCTGAACCCTCTGTCGGTCCTGGCTATTGAGGTCGTCTGTGAACTCTCAGTCTGCCCTGAACTGTCTGCCAATAGGACATTGACCGCTGAGGTCTTTCCCTTGTCCGCCGTGCTCCCTGTGCTGGGAGTCACTATCTGGTGTGTGTGGTCAGCACACACCATCCTTGAAAAAACGGGGGCTCACAAATTACCACCACCCACACTTTCCTGTCTCTTCCTGTTAACCCTGCTGCTTCAGCATCTGCCACCGCTGGTTCCTGTCAGCCCCTTTGCTCACTCTCAGCCAACCATTTGTGCGCTCGATTCGCCGCAGGTCTGCCAGTCTGCGTCGGGACTGGTGGATCCCTTTTCTCTGCCTCCAGCCTCTGAGTTCTGGATTCCCCCTCGGCTCTGCGACCAAGTGGCTCCACCATAAATCCTAACTCCCTCCTCTCCACCATGACACGTCAGTCAACCAGGTCCGCTGGGATACCTTGACCCTCCTGCTCGAGCCTGGTCTTTTGTTGAGCATCCCTTGGGACTCCACTCCTCTGGCTGCGACTAGTCCTTCCGGCTCTATCAGGCTCCTCAATTCCTCCTGCTCCACATTGGTCCTCAGTCGCTCTGGCTCCACTTCAGCCTTTTGGATCCCCGTCTCTCTCGCCGGAGCCATCTGCTCCTTCTGTGGTCCCCCTGGCTCCACCCTCTGTCAGATCTGCCCTGGTTACTCCTGTCTTCTCTCTGGCTCCTCCCTCCATCATATCCACCCTCGCTACTCCCTGGCTCCTTCTTGCATCATCTCCACCCTGGACTCTGTTCACCATCCTTCTCCTGGGAGTCCAACTTTTGCCCAAACCTCCATCTGTACCGTCTTCCAGCTGGCCTTCCTGCCAGCCCTTTATCATACCCTGTCATCATCCCACATCCAATCTTTTTTTCCCTTCTCCTAAGTCCCCCTCCATCCCTCCATTTGTTGTTCCTACAGTGTGAGGTCACGCCTTCTGGGAGGGGGGTGAACTGTCACACCCCTTTGGACATTTTATTATTTTTTTCATTCCTCATGTGTTCATTAACCCTGTTTCTGTCTCTGTCTCTCATTCATTAGTTAATTCCTTGTGCCCATATTTGGTTATGTCTCTGTTATTGTTATGTCAGTATTAGTTCATCCTCCTCACCTTCCTGTCCCTCATCAAGCTGCCCTTTATTAAGTCAAGTCAAGAGGCTTAATAATAGACAGTTTTGAGGTTTTTGGAAAACATCCTAATGACAATGACAAATTGTTAGGGTCTATGGCTTCTGGAAGCACGTCTTTTAGAATCCTGGATAGAACAGGATGTAACATGAATGTCGTTGGTTTAGATCAGGGTTCCTCAAATCCTGTTCTGGAGGGCCAATGTTCTACAGACTTTAGCTCCAACCCTGATAAAACTCAACTACCTGTGTTTTCTAATGATCTTGAAGACACTGATTAGCATTCTCAGGTCTGTTTGATTAGGGTTGGAGCTAAAGTGGATCTCGTGGGCCACATTTGAGGTTCCCTTGTTTAGATGAATTAACAAGTTTATACAATTCATTCTTTCCTATTGTAGAGAATGAGTGGAATTGATTCCCAGGGGATCTATGGTGCAATGTCAAGTGATGGTTCTACTATATTTGTAACAAGTAGTTCAATTTACAGCTTTAGCTATATAGAGTACACATAAGACTAGATAATGATCTGAGATATCATCGCTCTGCTGCAGAATTGAAATTCCATTTAACATAAATTCCATGTGGCAGTATTAAATCTAGAGTATGATTTTGACAATGTCAACCAATAATCTCAATCTGATAGCAAACCTTCTTCCACTAGGTGCTGGTCCTGGTTTTACTGGTATTGGTGGTGTACCAGGCGCAGGGGGACTCTTTCCTGGGGCAGGGGGTGAGATAAATTGTGTCCAGTAGTGTTAAATGACAGTCACTTTATTAGAATGATTCACCACTTATAAATGTTTTGTGTTTTCCCATGTATCAAGGTCCTGGTGCACTCTCCCCTGCTCAGGCAAAAGCTGCTAAATACGGTAGGCATTTATACATATTTAGGATACTTCTTATTCAGATATGACATGATTAGAATTTCTGAATTTTCTGCTAGAAAATTACAGACTGGGTTGGAACTAAACTCTTCAGGACAGTGGTCCTCCAGGAGCAGGGCTAAAGAACCATGACATATAGCATTGAAAATGTAAAACTGAGAGATCATGGCCTACCTTGTTTCAGGTGCAGGAGTAGTTCCTGGTGGAGCTGGGATTGGTCCTGGTGGTGCTGGGATTGTGCCAGGAGCTGGAGGGGTTTATCCTGCAGGAGGTTAAAAAAACTGTCTATAAAAAATATCTAAAAGAACATTAAAACATTATAATGATCATGGAATCTCAAAACCATTTATTTATTTATTTTTCTAAGGGCTTACTCCTGCTCAAGCTAAAGCAGCTAAATATGGTAACATTTCTTTGTGGTGGAATTTCACAGAGATTTATATAATTTATTCTAAGACCACATTTATAAAGCAATGTTTAATATATTCTTCCTCAATCTCCTAGGTTTGGGTGGGGCAGCTGGAACTGGTTTTGTTCCTGGTGTTGGAGGACTGTACCCTGGAGCTGGAGGTGAGTGGGAACACACAATCAAATCACTTATTGTGGCATTTATAAGCCACTTCACAAAATATCCACAGCTGTGTTTCCACTGTCGGGTAAGCAAATGTGCTAGTGTGTGCCAGGGCCAGTCGTGTTTCCACTGTCACTTCCGGGGCTTGATTGTGCCTCGTTGGGGCTTCCTTGGGGTCAAAGGCCGGGGTTTTTTGGCCCGCCAAATACCTTAGGGCCAAAGAGGGTGAAAGTTTCTCTCCGGTAAGCAAGTTGTCAGATAAGAGTGTCTGCGGCAAGATGCGCATTTCACTGTATTGGATCATGCAAAGGACTTGAACTAAACTGAAAACGGAGAATCGCCAGTACTGGTCTGAGGAAGATACCAGCGCTCTTCTAAGCATTTGGGCCGAGGACAATGTACAACGCTAGTTTGACAGCATCTGCAGAAATGAAGACGTAAAAAAAATACATTGCTGCTGAATTCGCAAAGCTAAGTATCCAGCGCACTATGATGCAAGTTTTGGATAAGTTAAAGAAATTGTGGGAAAAATATAAAGCCATTAAAACAATGGAAACGCTGGCACACTGTTAGCCATGGATCGCACTGACCTGACGATGGAAAAGTGGCCATGAGTACAACTGTACACTGTGCTTTGTCTTCAGATTTCAGATGTATCTGATTTCACATGTACATGCACCTAAACATCAATTTTACATTTTGGTAATGCAATCTTTTCTGCCTATGATGGTGCTTCTTGGTTCCCAAATTGGCCAATATACATACATACATACTAGATGCCCTCAAGATCAAATCACTCAGAACTGACTGAATGGATTTTAATATCCCAGGGATAATTAGTAAATTGGTTTGCTGCTTATTTTATTAAAATGTTTCGAAAAGGTGCCCCAGTCGGTGGAGTAGTGGGGGGAGCCGGTGGAATTCCTGGAACATCACCAGGGGCTGGAGGTGAGTTTTACACTACATTTAATATTGCATTTGAAAAAACCTACAGTTCATTTCAAAATGCTAGAATGTTGCTAATAATGAAGTGTTAATCTTTTGGACAAAGTTCATTAAATAATAAATATAGAAATAACTTTACAAATTATCTTTTAGTATATCCAGGTGGAGTGAAGCCTCCTAAATATGGTAAGAGCTTTTACACATTTCAGGTGTAAATGGAATTTAATAATGTAGTGTGGATGAACATGAAAACAAAAAAGGGGGGTATACCCCTTTGCTTGCAATTCTCTTCCAGTTATTGTTTATAGGTGCGTGACATTTCGCTTCAGACATTGCATGTACAGTACAGGTTTTAGTGGCCTGGACAATAGCAGGAACTTGGTGCTGCGAGCTGCTAATGTTCTAGTCTTGCAAACGTGTTCTTTGATGTTATATTATTTATGAAAAAAAACATAGTTTGCCATGGTATTTTTCAAAGAGAAAGATAAGGAGAGTATAAATATATATTAAATAAAAATTATCAGTAGACGTGGAGTATTTGAGATAGGTAGTACACTCAAAAAAATGCTGGGTTAAAAAGAACCCAGCTTGGGTCATTCGGCAACCCAGCACTGGGTAAATATTGGACAGGACACACATACTGGGTTATTTTGACCTAGCTGGTTGGGTTAAATGTTATTCCCACCATGCTGGGTTGTTCAATTTAAGGAATTTTTTGTTTAAAAATTACTATATTGCTGGCTTAAAATGGGCTAGAAATTAAAAATCACGCACAGAATTACTATAGGCAACAGCAATAATCAAAATATATTTATTTATTATCAAGCAAGAACACCCACAAGACAAACTGAATTTATATGGGTGAATACAGTTTGCAATATTAAATACATTTAAACTTGTTTAACAAGCATTTTAGAAATAAAAAAGCCACATTTAAAAGTAGCATTTTAATTAAGCATATTTATCTGTACTCTGTAATTGCTTTTTACCGAGATTTTACTGTGCTAATTCTTTTGCCGGTGTGTTGCCAACATCTAATACGGTGAAGGGCTGCTGTTTGCGGGGGAACAGTGAACTTTAGACTGGCGCCTTGCGATTCACTCGTAGCTGAGAGATGACATGATTGACTCCAAAACAGTACTGAGACTAGAGAACATATTTTAATGTAATATTAAATTACATTTTGTATTATAATGAAGAAAATCCATTTATTTTATGCAAGTAAAAGGCATTTCCAGCACAAAACAACCACTGTTGACACAGCTGACATCTCGTCCATATGTTGCGTTGTGTAAAATGATATAATTTACACCACATTAAAGAGTTTATAAAGGAAATAAAATGTATACAAATCTTTATTTTCTGGAAATAGTGCACCAAATCAGTGGGGGTGGTGCTGAGAACCACTATCTCCTGGAGGACACAAAAATCCCTTTCTGACTGTAACTCATCAGCTGCATTGTTTCATCTGAGACAGGCTCAACCAGCGATTAGTTAGACAAAAATAACCCAGTGTTAAAAATGACCCAAGCTGAACCCAGCATTTGGGTCAAATAAATAACCCAGAAGTAGTTTTATTCTAAAATAGCACTTTCCGATAATTTTTACTGCACATCTTTGTAATTAATAAATACAAATCTAAAGAAATATATTGATACTGATTAGCTGCACATCATGTCTGTAGGAGGGGCCGGTGTTGTCCCAGGCTACGGTTCTGTTGCTGGGCTCGGAGGGGTTCCTGGAGCTGTGCCTGGGGCTGGAGGTCTGTATATGTTCAACTGTCTCCATTTCTCACAAATGTTGTTTGTCAGTAAAACTAATTTTGTTTCTCATGATAGTTTGTGTTGATGTTTAGTAATGGTGATAAATGTTTTTAGGGCTAGGAGCTGGTGCGAAACCCCCTAAATATGGTATGGGACTGACTTTTTTTCTATGATTTAGGTGCATTGGTAATGCTACAGTATGTAAGATAAATCCAATTATTCATGCTATTCATTTTGGCATTTGCATTGGAATTTTGTAATAGAGCTTTATAATAATAATAATAATAATAATAAATGTCTTATTAAGGTATACTTAAATAAAGGATTGTTGTTAGGGAATTGTACAGTCAAAGATTATGCTATTGTGGCCTCAGGAGTGCCTGGAGGAACAGGTTTGGGGGTCCCCGGAGGAGTACCAGGAGGAGTACCAGGAGGAGTACCAGGAGGAGTACCAATAACTGGAGCAGGAGGTATCACTGATTCATTCTGCATAAAAGCATGAAGAAATGCAAAAGGCAAAATATTGAATTACATTTTAGATATGCTGATCCTTTTAAACCTCTTTTTGAAATTTTTGATTAAAATGCATCAACATTTTCCTTAAATTGTTTTTGCTCAACTGTTCATATTTCTGTTTAAGGATACCCTGCTGGTGCCAAGGCTCTAAAATATGGTATATTTATTAATTGATTATATATAGATCTATAGATATAAGCAAGATATATATTATAATATTATATATATATATATATATATATATATATATATATATATATATATATATATATATATATATATATATATATATATATATATATATATATATATATATATATAATATTAGTGACCTTCAATATATTCCTCCAAATACAAATTCTTTGTCTAGGTTTGGGTGCTGGTGGTGGTTTACCAGGTGGGACTGGTGTTGTGCCTGGAACAGGTAAGCAAAAATGCCTGTCAATGAGCAGAGCTATAGTGACTATAACAGCTTATAACAGTTTATATCGTGAGTAAATATGCTTCTTTTTTTTTAACAAAAGACATAATTGATTTTGAATTTAGTTAATCAACAGTGTTTTCATTTAATTTCTTTCTTTTTTATTACTTCAGTATTTTTTCCTGGTTTACACTGTTTTTTATTTTGCCTAGCCATTTACAAAATATTTTCTGTTTAATATTTGAAGAATATGTTGCAACCCCATATCAAAAAGCCTGTTAAATTACTTTCGTCGTTGAAGACATAAATTCATTTTTGTACTGAAAACATGTTCCTTGAAACAGATTGGTTTAGAATGTTTGTAGCTCATGTTCAATGGACTGAAACCATGACCAAGCATGTCTGTCTTATTAATATGTTGCTTTACTCAAAATAGGCTTGCTGTTGTGAAAGTACTGGCAACACTTTTTGTATAAACAGCCTTAAACAGGCTGTGGTCCATCCTTTGCTCAAAAAAGATAATCTCGATCTTTCTGATTTTTATAACTATAGGCCCATTTTTGCACAAAAATCTTGAAAACTGTGTACTAAATCAAATTTCCCCCTATTTAATCTCTAACAATATTCTGGATCCTTTTCAGTCTGGTTTCAGAGCTAAACACAGCACTGAATCTGCACTTTAGAGGGTAGTAAATGACCTCTTACTATCCGCAGACCCTGCACTATTCTTCTATTATTGGACTTGATACTGTGGATCATCGTATCTTGTTAAAGAGATTGGACAATGAAGCTGGCATTCGTGATGGTGCACTAGATTGGTTTGCATCATATCTCGCAAACAGGAATTTTGCTGTGGAAATTGGAGAATTTTCATCAAGCTCAGTTCCTGTCACTTGTGTGGTGCCACAGGGCTCAATTCTGGGTCCAACCTTATACTTTACTCCCTCTTCGTTCCATTTTTGAGGCCCATAAAGTTTCATATCACATTTATGCTGATGACACTCAGCTCTATTTTCCATTAAAATCAGGTACTGATTCAGTTTCCTCTCTTCTAGCTTGTTTAGAGGACATTAAGCTTGGATGGACAATAATTTCCTTCAATTGAATCAGAAGAAGACTGATGTTATGTTGTTTGGCCCTTCACACCTTTTAAATAATTGAAGTTCTACCCTAGGACCCCTTCAAGATAGCATCTGTGATAAAAGTAAAAAATCTGGGCGTAACACTTGATCCTGAATTAATATTTGATAAACAAATCAACTCTGTAGTTGGAGCCAGTTTTCTGCAGCTTAGGGGACTTCGCAAGCTGAAAAATATTCTAAGCTTTAGTGATTTGGAGACTGTTATCCATGCGTTTATTTCAACCAGGCTGGACTACTGTAATGCTCTTTATGCTGGAATAAATCAGTCCTCTCTCTCACGATTACAACTGGTACAGAATGCTGTGGCTCGTTTTTTAACAGGGACAAAAAGAGAGAACATATTACACCTGTGTTATCATCATTTCATTGGCTATACCTGTTCGATTTAGAGTTGATTTTAAAGTTTTAGTATTTGTATTTAAATAACTCATGGTCTTGCCCCTTCATATATTTCAGACCTTCTCCACTCGTATTGTCCAGTGAGAACAATCAGATCCTCTACTCAGATGATATTAAATGTGTCAGGACCGGGGCTCGAACTTGGGTCTCTGATGCCAGAGTCTTAATTTGTACCGCTGAGCCACAGGAGGTAGTTGAACCCAAATAGTCAGATGCCTTGTAAACTTAACTCAGAAGAGTTTATTTAACAAAAACAGCAAAAGGGAACAAAATATCCTTTGTATAGAGTTAGGTTATAAAACAGGAAAATCCTCAGACCAGAACGGGTCAAAAATAGCAAAACAGTCTCCAAAACAAAAACTCAGAGAGAAAACTGCAAAACTATTCTCAGGAAAACAATTCAAAAAATACTTTCAAAGAATAGATCTTGTAACTAGAGCAAACTTACGGCAGCAACTTGCTTAGGAACAATAATAACCAAGCAAAGATACAAAGGAAGTGATCAGCTTAAATAGACAGCCCAGAATGAGAAACATGTGAAAACAATTACACTGATTACAAAATGCACAATGTTGACGTGAGTGCACATTGGGGACCTCTAGTGGCCAAAATAACACATTGCAACACAAAGGTTCTGACAGGACTGGCACATGGTGAAGTTCATCATTGAGATGGTGACGAACCGCAGCTTCACCTTAAAGACAAGTGACGGTCAATACAGCAGGCTTAGAAGGCTGAGGAATGGTGTTCCGCAGGGATCTGTCCTTGCACCGATGTTATTCAATATCTACATCCATGACTTACCGGAAACAACATCCCGGAAATATGGTTACGCTGACGACCTGGCCATTATGATGAGACAACAAACATGGGAGCAGATACAGGCCAGCCTAAACCAGGACATGGACACCTTGGCAGCCTACCTGCGTGAGTGGCGTTTACAGCTCAGCATCGGCAAGACAGTTGTAGCAGCTTACCACCTGAACAACAGTGAGGCCAGACGGGAACTGGACATATTCGTTAATAACAAGCGTCTTGAGTTCCAGCAAGCCCCACGGTACCTTGGCGTACACCTGGATAGATCTCTAACATTCAAACAACACCTTGAAGAAGTGACGGCCAAAGTGTCATCAAGGGTGGCAATAATTCGACGTCTCGCTGGTACTAGCTGGGGTGCAACTGCCAAGGTGCTTCGAATATCAACAGTAGCTCTCGTCTTCTCCACAGCTGAATACTGTGCCCCAGCCTGGTGCAGAAGCCCACACGCCAGGAAAGTCGACACTGCTATAAACACCGCCCTTCGGACTATAACTGGCTGCCTGAATTCTACCCCTGTCTACCATCTGCCAACACTAGCAGGAATTGCCCCGGCCGGCCTCCGACGAGAGGCTGCTACCCTCGCTCTTGCAAGGAAAGCCCAAAGATGCAACTGGCACACAACAGCACTGCCTCCTCATAGACTGAAGTCCCGCCACCCGTACAACAAGGCGGCACAAGACCTGCTCAGGTCCATCCCTGAGGACCTGTCTACAGAGGCATGGCTCGCGGCAGCTTGGAAGCAGGAGTGGGAGTCAGCAGGACCCTCACGAATCCACCGTTACATCTTTGACCCTGGAGGCGGTCTTGAAGGAGAGGATCTGCCACATCGGCAATGGACTCTGCTAAACCGCCTGCGAACTGGGGTGGGACGTTACAAAGCATCGATGAGGAAGTGGGGCCTGGAGGACAGAGCAGTGTGTGAGTGTGGGGAGCCAGAGCAGACCGCTGAGCACATAATCACCACCTGTCCACTGTATAAACCACCTTCGGAGGCCGGCCTCTTCGACGTGGGACCTGAGATGAGAACGTGGCTGAGTTCTACTGAGCTGGACATTTGATGACGACACACGAAAGAAGAAGAAGAAGGACCCCTCCCTCTAGGAACGGCTCATGACGTTCCCTCCAGGACAACTGGTCTTGTGAGCGTAAAATTCTTGCACTAGTTTGGGGTCTAAGATGTCCTTAGCAGGAACCCAGGAGCGCTCCTCTGGACCATAGCCTTCCCAGTCCACAAGATACTGCCGGGACCCACGTACTTGATGGACATCTAGTATTCTGTGGACTGTGTAAGCTGGCTGGCCCCCGATGATACGAGGAGGAGGAGGTCTTCCTGTCGCAAGAAAAGGAGAAGACAAAACAGGTTTTAACAGGAAGACATGAAAAGTTGGATTAATTTTCAAAGACTTAGGCAAGTACAATTGATAGGTAACTGGGTTCACTTTCCTGGCAATCCTGAAGGGGCCAATGAATCTCTGGGAAAGTTTGCGGGACTCCACCCGCAAGGGAATGTTCTTAGTGGAGAGCCAGACTCTTTGGCCAGGGCGCAGAGTGGGGGCAGGTCTGCGTCTGCGATTTGCCTGGTGCTGGTATTGCTGAGAGGCCCTAAGGAGCTTGAGTCTGGCTTTTTTCCATGTCTGGCGGCAGCGTTTAACAAATTGATGAGCAGAGGGAACTGCAACCTCCACCTCTTGTTCAGGGAATAGTGGAGGGGTGTAACCAAACTGGCACTCGAAAGGGGACATGCCTGTTGCAGAGGAGCGAAGGGTATTGTGTGCGTATTCTGCCCACATGATGAATGAAGACCAAGAGGAAGGACTGTTAGCTGCCATACATCTCAGTGTAGTCTCAAGATCTTGGTTAAGCCGCTCAGTTTGTCCATTGGACTCTGGGTGAAACCCAGAAGACAAGCTCACTGTAGCCCCCAGAGATTGACAAAAAGCCCGCCAGAATCGGGAGGAAAACTGGGGTCCTCGATCAGAGACGATGTCTTGTGGAATTCCAAAGACTCTGAACACATGATTTATGACCAATTCAGCAGTTTGTTTTACGGTGGGTAGTTTAGGCAGAGGAATAAATCTGGCGGCCTTGGAAAATCTATCTACTATGACCATGATAGTGGTGTTGCCTTGTGATAGTGGAAGACCAGTGATAAAATCCATGGAAAGATGGGACCAAGGTCTATGAGGTATGGGGAGAGGGTGCAATAGCCCTTGAGGAGAGCGGTGAGAGATTTTATTTTGGTTGCATGTGGGACATGCGTTCACAAATGTGGTCACATCCTCCTTGATAGTTGGCCACCAAAATCGTCTTTGGAGGAACTCAAGAGTGCGTGAGGTACCAGGATGACAAGTGAGACGAGAGGAGTGTCCCCACTGGAGGATCTGAGAGCGGACAGCTTTAGGGACAAACAGACAGTGGGTAGGCCCCCCTCCTGGGTCTGGTTCTCTGGCTTGGGCTTGTTTTACTGTATCTTCCAGATTCCACCTGATAGGGGCTAATATCTTGGAACTTGGGATAATTGGTGCAACACAATCTTCCTGTGGAGTTTTAACATATGCTCGGGACAAGGCATCAGGCTTTAGGTTCTTAGAGCCAGGGCGGTAGGACAAGATGAACTGGAATCTATTGAAAAATAAGGACCAACGTGCCTGGCGGGGGTTGAGTCGCTTTGCCTGCTGAATATATTCCAGATTCTTGTGGTCCGTCAGTACTTGGAATGGGTGTTTGGCCCCCTCAAGCCAATGTCTCCACTCTTCAAGTGCTAACTTGACTGCCAGTAACTCTCGATCCCCTACATCATAGTTGCTTTCAGTTGGTGTAAGGCGGTGGGAAAGGAATGCACATGGATGCAGCTTGTTGTCCTCTCCTCTCTGGGATAATACAGCTCCAACCCCTACATCTGAAGCATCGACTTCCACGATGAATGGTCTATCTGGGTTTGGGAGAATGAGAATAGGTGCAGAGGTGAAATATTTCTTCAGTTTGTTGAAAGCCAACTCTGCTTCAGGTCCCCAAGAAAAGCTGGTTGTGTTCCCCTTGGTGAGAGCAGATAAAGGAGCCGCCACAGTACTGAAGTTCCGGATGAATTTGCGATAAAAATTGGCAAAGCCAAGGAAACGCTGTACCTCTTTTACCGATGAGGGGGAGGGCCAATCCACAACAGCTTGAACCTTTTGAGGATCCATTTGTATTTGGCCAGGCTTGATGATGAACCCCAGGAACTGAACCTTGGTCCCATGAAACTCACATTTCTCAGGTTTAACATAAAGATGGTTATCAAGAAGGCACCTCAGAACCTTACTGACGTGTTTTACATGCTCTTGGAGGGAACTCGAGAAGATGAGGATATCGTCTAAGTAGACAAAAACAAATTGGTTTAACATGTCTCTGAGAACATCATTGATGAGAGCTTGAAATACTGCGGGAGCATTAGTGAGGCCAAAGGGCATAACTAAATATTCATAGTGCCCAGTGGGTGTGTTGAAGGCAGTTTTCCACTCATCTCCTTGCCTAATGCGAACAAGATGGTAGGCGTTGCGCAAGTCAAGCTTAGTGAAGATGGAGGCTTCTTGCAGCATTTCAAATGCAGTTGTCATTAGTGGCAAGGGATAACAGTTTCGAATGGTTATCTTATTAAGGCCCCTGTAATCAATACATGGTCGAAGTCCGCCATCCTTTTTCCCAACAAAAAAGAATCCAGCTCCAGCAGGGGAAGTGGATGGTTGGATGATGCCTGCCACAAGAGCTTCATTAATGTATCGGTCCATAGCAGTTCGTTCAGGGGGAGACAAAGAGAATATACGACCTCTGGGGGGACAGGTACCCGGGAGTAGCTCAATGGCGCAGTCATAAGGCCGATGAGGTGGTAAGGAGGTGGCCTTCCTTTTACTGAACACTGCTTTGAGGTGGTGGTATGGAGCAGGGACTTGAGACAGATCTATGGTTTCTTGGGACTCGAGAATAAGGTCAGGGGGGTTCTGGGCCAAGCATTTAGTCTGACAGGTGGGACCCCAACCTAGAACAGTGCCAGTCGACCAGTCAACATGTGGATTATGCTGGAGAAGCCATGGGTGACCGAGGATAACAGGGAACTCTGGAGACTGTATAAGGTGAAAGCACATTCTCTCCTGGTGCTGGTAAGTGGTGAGACCAAGGAGAGAGGTGAGGTGGGTTACTTTCCCGGGAGACAATGGTCTTCCATCCAAGGCTGTCACAGTTAGGGGTGCAGGAAGAGAATAAGTAGAGATCTGAAGACTCTTAGCAAGAGAAACATCCATGAAATTCCCGGCAGCGCCAGAATCAATCAATGCCTCTAGTTGGTGTTTTTGTCCTCTCCAAGTGAGTGTGATTGGAAGGAACAGCCCAGAGTTGGAAGGTGAAGTGGTGCGTGTAACTCCCGTCACAGTCCTTCCTTGCCTGTACGGGACTGGGCGTTTCCCGAAAGCTCGGGGCAGGTGGAGCGAAAATGACCATACAATCCACAATAAAGACAACATCGCTCTCTCATACGACGGTCTCGTTCCGAGGGGGAAAGTCTAGCCCTACCCAATTGCATGGGTTCCGAAGAATCTTGGGGCACTGGTGGCATTTGAGCAAGAGCTGGACTGGCAGACCATGAGGAAACAGATGGGCGGTTCCGGCTTCTCTCTCTCAGGCGATTATCCAGTCGGATTGCTTGATCCATGAGAGTTTCCAGATCAACAGCAGGTTCTCTGGTAGCCAGATCATCCTTGATTGCCTCTGACAGACCATTCAGGAAACACACCATGAGGGCCTCATTGTTCCAACCACTCCCTGCTGCAACGGTCCGAAACTGAATGGCATACTCAGCTGCACTGCCATTACCTTGACGGAGGGTGAGAAGTCTCTTTGAGGCTTGTCGGCCACTGAAGGGGTGATCGAAGACTCGCTTAAACTCCTTTTCGAATGCGGAATAACTTGAACAGAAGGGGGCTTGTGCCTTCCAGACCGCGGTTGCCCAAGAAAGAGCTTTGCCAGAAAGGAGGGTGATGACGTACGCTATCTTGGCTCGATCTGAGGGGAAGGACGATGGTTGTAGTTCAAACGTGAGAGATTATTGAGTCAGGAACCCATCACATGCACTAGGGTCACCTGAGAAATGTTGTGGTGGAGGTAGGCGGGGTTCACTTAGAGGAGAGAGCACTCGAAAATCTGGAAGGGGTACAGAGGCAGCAGGAGAAGCAGTAACTGAGGTAGAGGGCAGCCGGTCAAAGATCTGACGGACCGAAGTCATGAGATCAGACAGCAACTGGGAGTGTCTAGCCATCAAAGCCTCCTACTGAGCTAGTGCTGACTCATGGCGTTGGACTGTGGACTCATACTGAGCAGCTGTGGCAAGGAGTTCTTGAGGATTTGGCGCCTCTGGGTTCATAATGTGGCTTGGTTATTCTGTCAGGACCGGGGCTCGAACTTGGGTCTCTGATGCCAGAGTCTTAATTTGTACCGCTGAGCCACAGGAGGTAGTTGAACCCAAATAGTCAGACGCCTTGTAAACTTAACTCAGAAGAGTTTATTTAACAAAAACAGCAAAAGGGAACAAAATATCCTTTGTATAGAGTTAGGTTATAAAACAGGAAAATCCTCAGACCAGAACGGGTCAAAAATAGTAAAACAGTCTCCAAAACAAAAACTCAGAGAGAAAACTGCAAAACTATTCTCAGGAAAACAATTCAAAAAATACTTTCAAAGAATAGATCTTGTAACTAGAGCAGACTTACGGCAGCAACTTGCTTAGGAACAATAATAACCAAGCAAAGATACAAAGAAAGTGATCAGCTTAAATAGACAGCCCAGAATGAGAAACATGTGAAAACAATTACACTGATTACAAAAGGCACAATGTTGATGTGAGTGCACATTGGGGACCTCTAGTGGCCAAAATAACACATTGCAACACAAAGGTTCTGACAAAATGTTCCAAAATCTCGACTTAAATCCAAAGGCGACAGAGCTTTCTCAGTTCTTGGTCCTAAGCTCTGGAATTCCCTACCTTTGTCCATTTTAGATTTTCCCCTATACTTTTTACATTTAAATCTTCTCTTAAAACTTTTTTTTCTCAGGCATATGAGTAACTTGATATTAATTATTAAATTAATGTTATTATTTTTTAGTCTTAATTATTGTTTTAAATGTCATGATGTTTCCAGTCTTAATTCTATTATTTTTGTTTTGCTTTCTTTTCATATTTTATTATTAGTCTGACTAGTAAAAATTGGTAGACATACAAATCCTAGAGAAGAAATTACATAGACTTGAGATTTGGAATTGATTTATCAATACATTTATTTTATAAAAGTTTTGTTTATTAACATTTTACAATAATTTGTGTGTGTGTGTGTGCCAGTTAAAGAATGGACCTTTTTAAAAGAGTCTTTGACTGCATAAAATATGAAATCAGATAATTCTGCTGAACATGTTTTCATTTCCACTCCAAAACATGTGGCACTTTAATGCCCTGCAACATTTAATTATATTTCATTGCTCCAGAAGATACAAGTTATGATTGCATGTCCTTCCTTGTGTTATTTTGTCATCAGGTTTGGGTGGAGCTGGTGGAGTCCCAAGTGGAGTTGGAATAGGAACTGGATATGGAGGTAAATTATTACATTTCCAAATATTCAGCCAGTACACTACAACATTAACCCTGATTAGACAACAACATGGTGTGATGTAATTCTTGCTGTGTTCTAAACTTGTGTAACATGTAGCCTCTCTCTTTGGTTCACTGAACTTCAAATGCTCCGCTGCATAGATTTCTATCTTCAGATAGAAAGTGTCTGATCTTTCTTTTGTAGTAAAGCTACTATATACATATATACATATTGATGTTCCTGTAGCTCAAGTGGTGACGCACTGTGTTAGCAAGTGCAAGGTTGGGGGTTCAAATCCCAATGAACACTTGTTAGGAGAAAATTTTTAGCTTGAATGCAATGTAAGTCGCTTTGGATAAAAGCGTCTGCTAAATGCATAAACTTAATATTGTTGATGAGCCTAGATGAATAATGATGGTGTTGCACTGGACTTGCCAGGAAGACCAGAAGCTTCAACTGGAGTTGGTGTCATTGGAGCACTAGTTAAAGCCCCGATATACTTCAAAATAATTTGAAGCATGAACTGATATGACATAGTTTTAAATGAAATCAGGCTGAAAAGAAATTAGTTTTGAGTACATTTAGGCAGTTTGAAACAGCTGACGCGAGTGTTGCAAGTCTTGTTTACATTGATCTATTGGAATTGGAAAATTCGGATACAGTATACAGTATATGTCGCTTAGCCTTTTCCAATTTATTTTTGCCCCCAAATAAAGAACAATAACTAACTTTGTGTGAAGTATATCGGGCATTTAGAGATGGTGTAGTTGAATCCAGACTGAGGCAAGTAAAGAATAATACTGCATGTCTTTATCTTTTGAGTAAACCAGTGGAAGAAAAAATTTATCTGGATGATAGGTGCCAGTGTAGTTGTGTATATCCAGAAGTGGAGGGGGCTAAGAACCAGACCCTGAGGTACACCAGTAGTTAACTGATGCGACTAAGAAACTCCTTCACTCTAAAATATTCTGTAAAGATAAACATATGAGGTACAATAGAACTACAACCAGCAGAGTTCAATTCCCATGATGTTCAGACAGTAGCGAAGAACTGGTCCCAGGTAGATCCAGCAGAAATAAGTGGATGATTTCTCGCCAGTAACAGAATGATTGATACTTTTTCTCAAATGTGTATTTGCATAGATGCTTTTTACCGAAAGTAAAGGCAGATTTCATATTTTCACAGGATACGGGACTGGGGCAAAACCACCTAAATATGGTAAATTATTTTCATTTTTATAGCATATAGGAGTTTTAATATATTGAATAATATATTTGCTGTTGACTTCAGTTCCAGCCCTGCTCCAACAAGCCTGCCAGTTATTTTCCAATAATCCTGAACACCCTGATTAACTAGGTGTGTTCGACAGGGTTGGCACTAAACTCTTGCCCACCCCTGCTCTAAACTGAAATAAAAGTTGGCATGAAATGAAAATTTTCCCTATCTGTTTTCTAAATGCAATTTATAGACCTTCTTGTGAATGATTGACATATTCTCAAATTAAAAACAAAATTGATTTATTTTTAATCAAAATGTCATAACTCAAATCCAGACCCATCAATCTGAACATTTGTTATGTCTTCGTTAATGAACAACTGATTCTGATCATCATCTCATTAGGAGAGAGTTTCAGGAACTGAACTGAATGTGTCTGATAAAAAATACATAAAAAATGTGTAGAGCAGTAGGTTCCTAGGACCAGGATATGAGAACCACTATCTTAACTGGAAATCAACAATCTTCTCTCTAGCGAAGTATGCAGGATTTCTCATAAACTCCAATCCTGCAAGCTCTCATCTCTTTCAACCCAATTTTATTGGAAATTTTTTTTTTTTTTTTTTGAGAGCCCCACTCACAAATCAACATCCAGTCAACAACCAAGGCATATGACCAAACCATGCTTTTATTTTATCATCACTACACTTGGATGTGCATTACACCAATACAGATCTGTCACTACTTCTGTTCTGTTTCTTCATTGTTTTAATGCCAAATCTCATCCATGGGCAGGTGTACCAGGTGGAGTCCCAGGTGGAGTACCAGGTGGAGTACCTGGAGGTGTACCTGGAGGTATTTTTATTACATACAGTATACAGTCTCGCCATTTATTCAAGATATATTTTGATTAAAATTACAGTTCACTTGTGCTTTATTCCTAAAAGTCTTTCACTGAATTCTCATAAAAATCAAGTAAGCATTATAAATCATAAATTGTGATCTAAAAGATTCATTCTCTTAAATGATTTTATGGTATTGCAGGGTATCCAGCAGGAGTTAAACCTCCGAAATATGGTGAGAAAAATTTGTATGTCTACCTAAAAAGGTATTTTAATATTTTGTATTTATTTAGGTTTTTCATACTTCTATTTACGCCAAAAGAAACTAATAGGACTTTTGAAAAATGTCTTAAATCATATTCACTCTAGGTGTGTACAGCCTACTCATGATATAAATATATGAGTAATTTAGGACACTGCCTATTAAAAGCAAATTAAAATGGTTAAAACTTATTTCGTATTGAAGTATGTAGATATGCAAGTAACCATTCGTGAGAATATACAGTTACATAATGCCAATAGCTTTATTAAAGTATTTTTATGAACTTCAATAAGTTAATTTCATTATAGAAAAAAAAGTTGACTAGCAAAATTCTAAATATTTAATAGAAAGTACTGACCATTATTTTTGATTACAATAAAATTATGATAACACTTTAGATTATGGAACATAATTTACTAAGTAGTCGTTTATTAGCATGTGTATTACTTGCATATTGACTCTATAAAGCACATGGTAATGCATGACCATATTCTAATTCCCTTAAATCACCCCATACCTAAACCGTACATTACTTACGGTCAGTAAGCAGCAAATTGAAAGTTTGAGGGAAAATTATTAATAGTGCATATGTATCCCCTAATCTAAAGGGTTACCAAAATAACTAGTCATGGCAGCTGCCTGTACATTTTTTTCAAAAGAATCATAATAAACTGTAGAAAAAGAGATGTTAGTGCAAACTATGAGGTAATGCTATGATTGGTGACATGGGTTGCCTGCAGGAGGTGCAGGTACAATACCTGGTTCCGCAGGAGCACCACTGCCTGGAACTGGCACGGGACTGATACCAGGAGCTGGGGTTGGAGGTACTCGGTTCAACTGACCTACAAACATGTCACTATCAGTGTGAGATAATAATCACCAGCAATCAATAAGACTCCTTTCAATCTTTTCAGGATATCCCGGGGGAGTCAAACCTCCTAAAACTGGTACAGTAGTTTATATATATTAGCTTCATACATTACTTAACAGGCTGGTCCATCTAAACCTGTGTTTACCTGCCTTTTAAGAAGGTAAAGATGCATAATGGAATTGACCTGATGCACATCTTCCCATTGTTTGCTAGGCACTGGGATCACTGGAACTGGAATAGCAGCTCCTGGAGCAACACCTGGTGGTGACTTGGTGGTTGTACCGGGCGGCACTGGCATCGGTGTTCCTGGAGGTACTGGTCTGCCCGTTGCACCAAGTGGAAAACCAGGTAAAACAAATAGGCTTAATCCACCAAATACCTGGAAAGCACCTAGTATGCCATGCTTGATTTAAGCTAATGTATTTGTTCCACAGCAAAGCTTCCAACGCTGGCTCCTGGAGGGACTGCTGTACCGGGTAAATGCAAAACTGATTCTGTTTGATAAATTAGCAATATCTATGCACTCCTAATTGTAATGTACTCAGTTTGTTGCCAAAGAAAGAAAGTAGTTGCTCATTCAAATAATGTACAGATTTTTGAAACAGTTTTCTGAAAACAGTTACAGTACAGACAAATAATGGTGATTAAATCGGGGTCAGTTCAAGCAAAATCAAGCATATCCAATTATTTCATAGACGAAAGAAAAGAAATACACATTTACTTAGTCACATCCCCTTAAAATGTGCCTTATACAAAATGTTACATATGTAACCCTGGTTCCCTGAATGGGGAACAAGATGCTGCATCATGCGATAACACTATGGGGAATGCCCTCGGCATAACCGTGTCTGAAGAATGTGTGCAATCACATCAAGAGGTCAGCTGACATAGTGCACTGCATCACCTACACCATAAAAGGCCATCTCAAACATCACGTCTTCAGATTATCTGATGGAAGATGCACAGGCCTGCCTGAAGTATGACAATGAGACGCAGCATCTCATTCCCTACTCAGGAAATAGGAATTCAGCGTTGCGTCATGAGTTGACACCAGTGGCAACTGTATACCAATTATTCCATTCTGCAAAAAGGACTTGATAATTGCAGACAAGTGTATTGGAGTAGGGTTGAAACTGAAGGAACAGGATTCAGTACACCTGCCCTAGGGCAATCATCCGACACTGACTCTTGAGGATCAAAGAGGTTCCAATATTTTTAGGATAGGTCCAAGAAGGAGTTCCCGCTGGGCAGAAAGCCCTCAACTATCTGATCCCATATAAACCATGCGAAATTAGGGAGTATCTCCCCAATAAAATACTGTTGATCTGCACATGTGGAAAGTTTCTCTTGGAGGAATTCCAGGCAATGGACTTAATCCAAATGACGCTTCTTACACTATGATGCGAAATACTTCAGAACATACACTTTCCTAGTAGAGGGAGCTTTAACAATAAAAAATAGACTAGACTAGAATTTAATATGGGGTTTACCACCAAAGGCCAAAATCATAACTTTAACTGTTCAGGCTAGGGAATTGAACTAATCCCTGCAGTTGAGGATGGAAACTCCCCTGGAGGGCCTACTAGGAGGAACGTTAGGTCTACTCCCATCTGCCTTACACTTACTAGAACTCCCAGGAGCAGTACTATCATAGAAAAGCATACAGAATAGTGGCTACAGAAGCCGGACTCCTTTGCTCAAAAGAGATAGCACTTCTTTTGATTAAACAACTTTTGATAACAACCACATACAACAGTGGTGTTTTGCAAAGAATGATAAAAAAACTCAAGTACAATCTGCTGCCTTCCAGTGCACTACATGTCGCAGGTTTAGCCAAACACTGGGAGAATGGGCATCATAATGATTCCCCCAATGAACGGCCAGTACATCTGGTAATCTACTTGTTGGCATGCAGGGCAAGGTCTGCAGGCCAACGTAGGTCTTTACCTGCCTCAGGGGTTCAGCCCACACCTCCATCTGTTTCTATGAGCAATTCCACCACAGTGTGCAGGGATGCACTAGCCTAACCAGCCACGACATAGCCTTTACCAACGCATCTAGATGAAGCTCTACACTGTCTGGATGGTAATAACCATCATCTCCAGGAGTATTGCTGAAGCAGGTGAGAGATAGCTAGCCATTACTAGTGGAGATAGAGTCTTTTTGGCTAAAATTAAGTATCTTAGCAAGATTTCAGTAGCAAGGATCTCAGATGGTTTTATGTCAGATATGTGCCTATGATGCCCAAATATGTTTCTAGCTTGTCTAGGTGTTGTCATTTTTTTTTTTTTTTTTTTTTTAGACACAGTATATTCACATTGGTTTTGACGATAAAATGGCATCTTTAACGGATAATAATATTACTGTATCTGTTTGCTGATCATTTGTATAAGCCTCTCTTCTCTCTGTAACTGATTGTCTTCACCTGTCCTGTTGTTGGTAAATTCCTTTTCTGCCCATCTGTTAAATTGAGCCCTAGAAACCTATAACAATCGATAGCTTGTTTCCTTCATCCCACAATGCACCCTGTTATGGCAGCGGCCTCTGGTTTCTGCCTCCGCTGGCCTCTGAGCTAGTCATCTTTATGCTGCTTGTCTTTAAACTGCAAGAGTTGAAGGTGGAACATGTTGTTTCTTGGCAGGACCAACACCTATTGTAGCATACGTTAAGGTCCTTGAGCCAAGTAAGATCTACTGTGGCATGTAGAAATGTCTTGTCTAAATGTATTGGAACTCATTACCATTAAACTTAAATGCTGCTTCATTTTCCCTTTAACCTTTGCTGCTATCTGCACTTGAGATTGCCAATCTGTATTTTCTCAGACCTGTTACTGACACTCTGTACCTGTAGCAGGATTTTTCTCTGTAAAGAATGGTGCTAAGAAAGAACATGATCAGTTCCAAGCAGGGACAAAAATTAACTGTGTGGGTAATGACTGGCATTTTATGGGTAAATCATCCAGAGTTGACAAGTCATTTCATTAGGAATTGCATCTTAATAAACTGCTCAAAAGAATTAAAGGAACACTTTTTAATCCGAGTATAGCATCAAGTCATTTAAACTCCTGGGATATTGATCTGGTCAGTTAATTAGTTTCAGCTGCTTTGGTGTTCATGGAATTAACAACAGGTGCACTAGATGGGCAACAATGAGAAAACCCCCAAAACAGGAATGGTTTTATAGGTTAGACCACTGACATTTTTTTCCCTACTCATCTTTCTGACTTTTATTCACTAGTTTTGCATTTAGCTAGGGTCAGTGGTCATTACTGGTAGCATGAGGATAGCTGGACCCTACAGGGGTTGCACAGGCAGTCCAACTCCTCCAGAATGACCCATCAATACGTGCCATTACCAGAAGGTTTGGAGGAGGAGATTCCAGGAGACAGGAAGTGACTCTAGGAGAACTGGACAGGGCCGTAGAAGGTCCTCAAACCATCAGCAGGACTGGTGTCTGCTTCTTTGTTTAAAGGATGAACAGGGTGAGCACTGCTAGAGCCCTACAAAATGACTTCCAGCAGGCCACCGGTGTGAATGTTTCTGACCAAACAATCAGAAACAGACGTCATAAGGGTGGCCTGAGGACTGACGTCCTCTATTGGGCCCTATGCTCACTGCCCGGTAACATGGAGCTCGATTGGCTTTATCAGAACTGGCAGGTCCACTACTGGTGCTCTGTGGCTTACACAGAAGAGAGCAGCTTTACCCTGAGCACATGTGACAGACGTGAAAGGGTCTGGACAAGCTGTGGAGAACTTTACGCTGCCTGAAACATCATTCAGCATGACTGGTTTGGTGGTGGGTCAGTGATTTGTCTGGGGAGGCATATCCAAGGAGGGATGCACAGACCTCTGCAGGCTAGACCATGGCACCCTGACTGCCATCAGGTATTGGAAATCCTTGGACCCATTGTCAGACCCTACAGTGGTGCATTGGGTCCTGGGTTTTTCCTATGCTTAACAACAATATTTAATGTATCTGCATTACTGTAAGATTAGGTTTAGGGTTAGTGTAGTTGTGGACTTTAATAAAACAATAGGTAGGTAATAGGTAATAGGTAGATTTTTTTTAAATTACATTTTATTGCTGGTTTCCTGTAGCTGAATCCCTTGTAGCTACAACTGTGAATATAACACATAATTACTGTATTTGCATTACTTTAAGGGTAGGTTTAGGGTGTAGTAGGTGTAGAAGTTAATAAACCATAACTTTACAGTAGCATTGTTGTTGAATTGCACTACCCACTCTTTAAATCTGACAGAGTAGCACAAGTCGACCGACACCGGCCTCATGTGGAGAGAGTATGCAGGCAGTTCATGGAGGATTAGGACTAGACTGCTGAATTTTTTGTCTTTGTCTTTTGGGGTGGTTTTTGAATTCAGCCCTTTGTAGGCTGATAATTTTCATCAAACGATATGGCATCCTTTCATTCCTAACACATTACCCAGTACACACTTGAGATTAGATCTATCAAAACTTTATAATCTGCGATGTTATTATATCAGTCATTCATCATGGAGTTTGAAAGATAGCGTTTCCTGAGAATGACCCAGATGGGGTCACTGCTGGTCACACTAGGGGTTGTATTCATTGTTGGGCTGTGTTTGTGCATTCATCTGACTATAGATGCTGATAACCATGACATGTTCTATTACTCAGGTGGTGCACAAAGAGTGCCTAGTGCTGGTGAGTACAAATAGAGATAGTATGCATGCAGTTTACCAGCATCAGTAAGTATGTGTCTAGCAGCTCACACATCTGTGTTCTCTGTGTTTGAATTCAGGTGTTCCTAAACCTGGAGCTGGTAAGTCCTCAGTCTACAACATTAGACACTGGAGGTGTGACTTACCTAGAATTAAATGTCGAGGTGTTCAGATATCTCATTCATCCTGAGATGTGAGAGAAGTTGAATAGACTTCCTTTAACATAGTGTATAATTTCCTGTTAAAACCCAGCTACTTCCTGACTAACTTAAATTTGCCCAGTTTACTTGGAATTACCCATTTAAAATAATCAAAATCAAATCAATCAAAGATCAAATTCACAGTCCAAAGCTCTATAGTCGTTCATAGAGACCCTTTCATAATATAGTCACTACAGGGAAAGGACAAAATGTTCATAAAATAATCCACAGTAATATTTTAAATGTATTCATTACTTAGTTTTACCACTTGGGAGCACGGTAAAATCACTTGTGACGAAGTTCTCTGTCCTCATAACATGGGGGAAAAAACACAGGCCAGATAATGCCAACTCCACACTAACCTTTTATATATTTAGACCGCTACTATGGTAAAACCATGCTATATTTTGTACTGTGTAAATACATGAATGTCATAATGCAGTCTAGAGTACCATGATCCATCTGACATTAAAGCATCATCCTCCACAATATTTTCAGTGTAAGGGTAAAAGTCTGATGTATACACTCATCAAGCATAGTTGTAACAGATAAATATAATTCTGTGACAATAAAGAACTGTATACAATCTCCCACTGGGAAACTCAGGAAGTGTAAGTTCTTCCATATGAAAAGTGGAATAGATATCCACATGCACCAAAACCTAAGCACTGCTCTACACAGTCTACACAGAAACAACAAACAAACAAATGAACATTTTGTGGAAATGCTCAAGTATGACCATTCCCCTTGATAGGCACCTATATTTGATCAATATTTAATTGTAAAGTACACTTGTGTGTTTACAGGTCCTGGTGGGGTTTACCCATATGGATATGGTAAGTATTATTAGTCCATCAATAAAGACAAAAACACTTACCTATGTAAAAATCATGCTGAATGTTTCTTGATCCTGTTGTTTTAGGCCCATTTCCTGGTAGCACTGGAGCTGCTGGAATTGGAACTGGTGTGTTACCTGGAGCCAAACCTCTGAAAGCCCCTGGTAAGATCCTATATCATATATACTGTACCGGGGTGGTCAACATTGGTCATGGAGAGTTTCACTCCAACCTTAATCAAACACACCTGAACAAGCTAATCAAAATCTAACAGTTATTAGAAAGCTGCAGGCAGGTGAATTTTGATCCAGATTGGAGCAAAACTCTGTAGGACTGTGGCTCTCCAGGACCAACTTTGGCCACATCTGAAATATACCCATATAACTACCTTTGCTACAGATTACTTGGGCAACATTAACGAAGTTCACATACACTAAGATATTCAGATATTAGAATTAATTGATCAAAATCTTATCTTGACTGTTATAAGCAGATATGAAATGATATCCCAGTTGTAATAATGTCTTAGCCTGGACTTTGTTTAGAAAATCACGCTTAAGCAAACTTAGATTTGTTAAATAAGGTTCTGACTCAAAGCACCCTCCTAGACCCAGTGTGTGTGTGTGTTTGTGTGTGTGTGTTTGTGTGTGTGTTTGGTCCAGGTGTTGGAGGAGCAGGCGGTGTTGCAGGTGTAGGGGCAGGACTCATACCAGGAGCAGGTGAGATGTGCACGTCCTGATTTTGCCAAGTTCGATGTGTTCCTAGATCAACATATTTTGTTGACCCTGGAACAACATTTTACTCTAAAAATATATTCTTAACCATATCCCTACACCTAAACCTAACCTTAACCATGAGTAATCCCTAAAATCAGAGGAAATGATAGATGAATGACACTGATGTACAAGCACCAAACACTGATTTTAAGCGTAAACTTCACAAAATCTATAAACTGGTTCTAAAAATCTGATTGGTTAATCACAATGTTGTTCCAGGGTCAACAACGATGTTGTCCCAGGAACATGTCTCACTTGGTAAAATCAGGTTCTGCGGTGAGATGTAATGCAATACCAAATTACTTGATCATTTAGCAGTGTTCCTGTAGCTTGAAAAATACTAAAAGTACAAAACTATGGTGTCGGGTTCCCAGCGAATACAAAAAGACTGCCCTCATGACTTGAGTCATGGTTTAATGGATAGAGAGTCAAACTTGTAACCTAAGGTTGCAGGTTCAAGTCTCAGGTCCAGCAGGCATTGTAGGTGGGGAGAATGAATAACCAGTGCTCTGCACTACAGAGTTGGCCAACATCAGTCCTGCAAAGTTTTGCTCCAACCAAATGTTTCTATGAGGGTAAAAAGAGATCTCTGAAATTGTGTATATTGGGAGGAGGAGTGAGCCAAGCCTCAAACCCTGAGGCACCCCAGTCCCAAAGAATAGCCAGTGTAATTTAGACTTCCTTTTTAAGATAATCCAAAGGACAGCAGACCTGTTCAATTTCTTGGTAACACAAATTGCTAATCAGCCAATCACATGGCAGCAACTCAGTGCATTTAGGCATCTAGATGTGGTGAAGACGACTTGCTCAAGTTCAAAACAAGCATCAGAATGGGGAAGAAAGGGGATTTAAGTGACTTTGAACATGGAATGGTTGTTGGTGCCAGACGGGCTGGTCTGAGTATTTCAGAAACTGCTGATCTACTGGGATTTTCACACACAGCCATCTCTAGGGTTTACAGAGAATGGTCTGAAAAAGAGAAAATATCCAGTGAGCAGCAGTTGTGTGGATGAAAATGGCGAGTATCAGAGGTCAGAGGAGAAAGGGCAGACTGGTTGGAGATGATAGAAAAACAACAGTAACTCAAGTAACCACTCGTTTCAACCAAGGTATGCAGAATACCATCTCCGAAAGCACAAAACGTCAAACCTTGAAGCAGATGGGCTACAGCAGCAGAAGACCACACCAGGTGCCGCTCGTGTCAGCTAAGAACCGGAAACAGAGGCTACAATTCACACAGGCTGACCAAAATTGGACAATAGAAGATTGGAAAAAACACTGCCTGGTTTGATGAGTCTTGATTTCTGCTGCGACATTAAGATGGTAGGGTCAGAATTTCTCGTATTGAACATGAAAGCATGGATCCATCCTGCCTTGTCTCAACGGTTCAGGCTGGTGTAATAGTGTAGTTCCCTTTCAAGGGAACTTCGAACTGCGTCCTCTAGGGGCCGCTATTGGAAACACCTCGTTGTGTCCCGTGTCTGAAACATACGTTGAAAAAACACCAACTTGTTGGCCGGCTACAGCCTCTGATGTCACTACCGGCGTGACTATAAACCGGCACCGGGAGAACACGTCATTCTCTTCTTCGTCTTCACTGACTGTTCTGTTTGAAGTGTGCATATGAAAGAACTGGTAAGTGAAGTGACATTCAGCCAAGTATGGTGACCCATACTCAGAATTTGTGCTCTGCATTTAACCCATCCGAAATGCACACACACAGAGCAGTGAACACACACACACACACTGTGAGCACACACCCTGAGCAGTGTTCATCATTTATGCTGCGGCGCCCGGGGAGCAGTTGGGGGTTCGATGCCTTGCTCAAGGGCACCTAACTCGTGGTATTGAAGGTGGAGAGAGAACTGTTCATGCACTCCCCCCACCCACAATTCCTGCCGGCCCGAGACTAGAACTCACAACCCTTCGATTGCGAGTCCGACTCTCTAACCATTAGGCCACAACTTCCCAAAACTTTTAGAGCCTGTCTATAGCTGGACATACTGTTTGTCTGGCTTCCACAGTCACCAGAACTCAATCCAATAGAGCAGCTTTGGGATGTGGAGGAACGGTAGATTCACATCATGGATGGGCAGCAAACAAATCTGCAAGCTATCATGTCACTATGGACCAAAATCTCTGAGGAATGTTTCCAACACCTTGTTGAATCTATGCCACAAAGAATTGGCAAAAAGGGGTCCAACCTGGTACAAGCAAGGTGTACCTAATAAAATGGCATGTGTGTGTCATATATATATATATATATATGAATATGAATGATCATGAGTTGACTCTGTAACATGACACACACCATTTTCTACCAAAATACTGAATATACTATTGAAATAGCTTTCCTCGTTGGCTGTTGTTAAAGACATACGATCATCTTGTTGCAGGTGGAGGGTATCCAGCAGGTGTTGGTTTGGGAGCTGGTGCTAAACCACCTAAACCAGGTAGTAAAAGAAAGCATTCAAAATACTAATGCTCTGCAACACGACTCCACATTGTACTTCAAAAGCATTGCTAAATTCATTTTCAAAGATTTTCCCCAAGAACAAATGTACTGCCCATGGCCATAGATTAACACTGAAGCTTCAATTAACAGCACACCTTCTCTGCTGGGGAAGTTTAGAGGATTTGGGGAAATGCATCTAACATTGTGGGTTTTTATTGTCTTCCTCCAAATTTTGTGAGCTATGATTGTGCTGAGTGTTTAACATCTAACTCTATCTACAGGCTATGGCTCTTTGGGTACGGGATACGCACAGCCAGGTGAGGCCCAGTATCAACTGGACAAAGAATGATTGCTTCACGCTGATCTAAATTGGCATCGATTCATATTCTTGAATATATGTCTACATGTTGGTGTTATTTTACAAATTTCTCTGTCCTGCCCACGACACATGTACATTCACACTCATAGCAGTAACACACTTGTGTAATCACACTCTCTCTCTCTCTCTCGCTCTCTCTCACACACACACACACACACACGATACAGTGAGATCATGGGTTTGTATTGGTCCGCTGAGGAATGATTTGGTGTCACTGTGTTCTCTCAAGCACCATTCTTTCAAAACATCTTCCTTGTTTGGCTTCTCTGCTTATGCAGATACACAGCAAAGCCAACCAAAACCATCTGTCACAATACTTGCTGTATTTATTTTTCTTTCTTTCTTTATTTTAATCTTGGACAATCCACATTAATGATAAAAATATATATATATATTCACAATACAGTCACAATAAAAGACGTTTCTCCTGAGAAAAAGACTAACTTACTCTTACATTTGCGTCCAATGGCATTTCAGAAGAGATCAAAGTGATCTCAATCTGTGCTTTCATTTGCCAAGATACTGAAGCCTTTGTACTTTGATTACAAGTTATAATGTATACTAATCCTGTTTATTGACAACGGCTAACAGATTTAAATCTGTCTCTTTTCTTCCTACAGGTGGTGTAGCTCCAGGAGGATATGGAGGATATCCACAAGCATATCCAGGTATCGTTTTATAGAAATAATCCAAGACTAAATTCATATTGTATACCCTTATAGATTTCAGCCCCTGTGTGGTTAATTTAGCTTTTCAGGCCCATTGTAAATTTGATGATGTCTCAAGGGTTCCCAGAAAGTGTCTGTGCAGCTTCAGCTCAAAGTACACCACAGAACAATTATTATTCCATGTTGGAAATGTTTGGGGGGGAAGCATAAATATGATGTTTTTGTGTGTTTGTATTTAAATGCACATGAGGTGCTGCTCCCCAATGCCCTTTTTTTCAGAAGAGGGCGGGGCTTGTGCATGTTTTGCATCAACTGTCAAAAACACGCAAGGTTATGTGAAAAACACACAGACTTTGGATAAATACAGACAGTCGGTTATGTTTGTGAACATAAACAGCTTCTTGTGTGTCAGTGTATGAGATCTGTGAAATGGTGACAACACACTACTAACATAAATCAACCAGGACCTGCCCACTGTTTTTTAGCATATGCCTTGAGTGGGATTCATTTAAAGGTGGGATACACTGATGAGTACATTCATGAAAGAAAACTCAGGACTACAGTCAAGATGTCTGAGGGAGCTCAGAATCAGTGCTTATTGATATAGATAGAGAATGACTTTGGATATTTTTCATGCACAAACAGAAGGAATCAAATAAATGCTCATAATATGACCTCTCCAAATAAAATATCCCGACAGACAATACACTGGAAAGCATCACTGATCGCTATGGAAAGACACTTTAACTGTTGAAATCCGCTCGCTATGAAAATGTTGGCTTGAAGTGCAAAAATCATGTAAAGTATATTTGCATTCTAACTATAATGTGAGTCTCGGTGCTTGCTAATACTGACGCTCAAGCCGCTGTCATACCACACGCTATTATGTGTTTGTTATTATATAATCAGTGCGTGGAGCTGCTCGGTGGGTTCATTATTACTTCTGTCCAGATGCTCTTGGTCACAGCTGGTCATAAATCTCCTGCTGGAACAAACAGTAATCCTGATGCTGTCTGATGGTTTACTCCGTTCCTGCAGGCATCTATTTCACACAGTTTTTCTTAATTAGACACAACGCCACATTTCACCCAGTCACTCATGTGGTTTGAACAGCTCATCACAATACAATGATTTCTTGTGTTTTAGGAGGATATGGAGCAGGACTGTCACCACAACAAGGTAAACACTCTTAAAACCCTTAACACCATCACTGGAAGAAACAGCAGAATGAGCAATAGCTGCTGAGCCCATTCAGTCTCCTTAACTCTAAAGTGTATATGTTATATTTAATAAAGGGATGAACTGAACCAATCAAGAATCTCCAAGCAGCTAACTGAAAGTAAAACGAGTATCATAAAAGTGGTCCATACAGTTCAGACACTTTCATTTCAGATATGGGGCATCTACAGCAGGAATCCCTGTAAATCAGTTCTGAAACTGTACAGTTAGTGCTAACTATGTTTTGATGGTTCATTTGAATAAAGCAGAAGATTACTAGTATTAACACATCCAGCATTATTTTTTTATATATATTTACTGTATGCATTTTGGCAGAATTTTTCTTAACCAATGCAATTTCCATTGCAGTCAAGGTACAAAGTTGGTCAGTTCTTGTATAATGTGTATTTCATGTGTGCTTCTTTCCTCAGCCAAAGCAGCCAAATACGGAGGTGGACTGACGGGATTCCTGGGAGCAGGTTATCGAGGTACGAGATTAATCCCACCGCCACATAATCACAGTTCTCATAATCACTGCTCTCATTTCTGATGTCCTCAACTAAACGTCCTGATCCTAAATCACACAAACACTGGCCTACTTCAGAAGTTTGGATTTATATGAGCACATGTGAGTCTATAAAAGTATAAAGCAGTCGAGATGCTCTGGAGGATCTTTCCTCATTGAGTTCAGACTTGATTCTGAAATGAATCAGGCGAATTTATGATGGATAAAATCTTTTTTTTGTTGTTGTTGTTGAACAGCAGTGTGTTTTATTTCACCTTTCAAGGGATAGCTCACCCAAAACTGAAAACTGTCATCACCCTCATGCCATTTCAAGCCCAGCTGACTTTCATTTACCTTCATTCAGACAAATGAAGTAGAGATGTTATGGTAATTAATGTATGCTGAGGTGTTGTGTGTGGTGTTGTTCTGCAGGAGGAGCCGGCTGCCAAGGAAAATACTGCGGGAGGAGGAGAAAGTAAAGGATCTCTTGAGATGTGAAGTGACCTCAAGAAACATGGTGCTACTGCATGCTCCAGAATGTACTTTTGATACTCAAACAAAAAACCCCAACATGCACAAGTGTTTTGTACTGATTGCATTTGTAACAAATCCAGATCCCCGAACATCTAGTGTTCTGTGAAGATAATTCTAATCCTAATGGCACATCCCATCACCGTACTGTTTCCTATTATAACCGGGTTGATTAGCTGGCAATGCTGTTGTGTAACTGCAAACGTTTTAACCACCACCTCTTATTTGTGGATGTTTCTGACACCACCCGAAGCTCTTTTGCTTTTAGTCACGATCTGGCGCGCTAGACTCTTTCACATCCTCCAGTGTCCTCGCCGACTCGTGAATGAAAGCGTCCTGTCATTCTGCTGAAATACTTCACATCTGGCTGTGCTTAGGCTCAGTTTGCCTGTTAGTTTAACCCTTTAGCAGCTTTATGATTACAGTGCTTTACGGGTGACTCTCTCTCTCTCACACACACACAAAGAAATTATATTTTGAATAAAGAAAATTAATCCTGTTTTAAGAGCACCGATTCTTTCAATTAAACACTTTTCCCACCAAAAATCTAGTGATTTTTTTTTGTAATTATGAGTCATTCTCAATGCCAATGTTCTATTACTTTAATAAAAAAGTTTTATTTTAAAGGCAGTAATACTTTCATGATATATACATACTTTTGTATTGAATTTATTTCTAACTTCTACATTTTCCTCACGAAATGATAATTGATTTTTCTTTTTCGTGACGTGTTCTTGACATGTTTTGTGAGAGAGAGTCACCCTCTAGATGATTAGGCTTTCATGAAGCACCAGTGAGCGTCTTTGATTCAGATCTGATCTCCTGGTTTGAGACGCTTGAAAAACAGGCTGCCATGATGTGTGCGTGAATGTGTATTACAGCTATAGAAACAACACATATTATGCTAAGAGAGCTTCGTGGATGGCAGAACGTCTGACAGCATTCATTCTTGTGTACTGTGTGAAGTATGAAGAGCTCTGCTCTGATTATGCTGAGAACAAGCAGAAGTGAATGACAGCTTATGTCTAATATCAGTCATCTGTTTTGGTATCTGTCCGGTGAAGGAAACAAACTGAAAGTAACTCTGTAAAATAGTAATCATAGTTCTGACGTGTACATTATGTATGTTAAAACCTGGAAGATTAAAAGATGTGCTTATGTTTTCCCCCAGACCTGGGGACTACAGGTGCTTCCATCATTTGACCAAGAATGTGTTTCTTTAATCGCTGTGTATTCACATAGAATTAGTTTATATATATCATATGTATATCATACGCTTACCATAGGTTGGATCATTTAACAACAGGTTACTTTGCCTTATGTTGTATGTTTTGCACCATTTGAACTTGACATGACCAATTATCGAGTTTGTACACATCATATCACAATAACTTCTTTGTTTAAAATAGCTTCTGCAATGTAGTCACTGTGGAACTTGCAAAACTGTGTGTGCTATTTTAAGATGTGAGTGTGTGTGTGTGTAGGCGATGTTTGTAAATCTCCTCAGTGTGTGTGTGTGTGTCCCGAAATCCTCACCAGCCAATGTATTCTCAAACATATAATGTGTCAGTTTTTGCAATACTTGGTTGATACTGTTTTTCGATCCATCTGGAGAGACACTTTATCATGTATTAATGTACCTGGTGCTGTATTTGACCTGCCTGTGAGCCCTACCAGGTCTCCTCTATCATGCCTCGGGATTTCCATCTTATTTAAATAAAGGGGCGGGGCTGTTGCACTTTTTCCACAACCTATATTCTGACTAGTTCCCGGAAATCCTGGCATTTTACCTGCTCTAGGGAAAAATTAAATAAAATATTTTAAATTAAAAATGGCGTTCTTGGTGTGCATGATTGTGTAAAACACACTGTGAATGTGAATGTTGGGTCATCTCTTCTAAATCACAGCTTCATGTGGATTATTGTATTAATAAAACCATTACCACACACAGATTTCATAACATACACACACAGCAACAGTAATACTGAAGTAACGAGGTCACGGGGTGTGTTTACGGAGTATTTTACAACATTTCTGATCAAAGACTGGACATTGTATAAACAACATACCAAACAACCAGTGTTGGGAATATGATTACAGTGCCTTGGGGAAAACAGTTCATCCTAAAAAATAAAGCATACACATAAACCCAAATAGGAAATTAAAGTTATTGAATAAGCATGTGTCCTAGACTCCTGAGACATCGGCGTCTCATATTTTAGAGCAGACAATGCAATTTCTGAAAGAAATCAACTAAATATGTATATGTGTGAAAATATTCAGATGCAAGCCCCTTCGTAATCATTATCATTTTCACAAGTAACTGTAGTTTAATTAAATATTTTTTATCTCATTAAGTGTAACTGATTAGAGTCAGGCGTACCCATACCATTCATGTCAGCTTTAATGAGCCAAGGCCCGCCCATGAGGCCGTTTGACTGACATGCCAAACAACCAATCACAGTTCATTTTGTTGATCGTCATGTTTCGAGGCATGGACATGTTGCCACAGTAACAAACTGGTGTGGTTCTTAGAAAAGTGTCTGAGTTACGTCTGCCTTGCTCTCTGGCGATGGGGAGGTGGCTGTGTTGGATTGAGCAGTCGAGCGCAGTTGCTCTCCACCGACTGCACTGATCCAAAGCACGATGGGAAACGAATGACTGACGACACAGCTTTATGCTCATTGGCTGAAAATGTCAACGGATACACTTTCTCTTTATCCTAAGAATTAGATTGACCATTTATTTATTTATATAACCCTCCCCTTACTGTAGCCACCTACTCTCACCTACAATTCAGGCGAAGGCACATCTCAAACAAGCCCATTTTGTTTCCAGGTGGAACATTAAAGAACGCGACTCACACGTCTCACAGAAATCCTGTAGAATTCAACCAATGCGATGACGACTTCGACATTCCTGAAGTGTTTCCACTTTGTGTGCCATATGCATCAGACGTTTAGCCAATGGTCCGTGACGTCTGAAGACTTTCAACGTGCAGTTTATTTTTTATTTTATTTTTATAATCTTTTAAAGATGTATTATATAAAATAGGATGCTGCACTACGGCTAAAAGTAGCGCTTCCTCCATTTTTGAATTTCTGTACAGAAAGGTCACGCAGTGATGTATCAATCTTCTACTGGTCCCTATGCTTTCACATGATGCTAATTGGCAGGTCAAAGTTCACCAAACTTGAACTGTGGAATGCAGTGAAATGCAAAATTTTTCACATAATCTTCCGTTTCCGGTCTGATGCATCGCATGCACATCAATGAAAGTCAAAGAAAGGAAAAGTGCAGCGTAACCGCCCCTTCAGGCCAAGACTAGTTACTCCACAACACTCAATACAACATAAACAAACAAGCAAATAACTAAAACACCTAATATCAGGGGCGTAGATTACGTGGGGGACGCACTTTTTTGGTCAAGTGTGTTCACATAGAGGTTTTCAAGAGCTGGTGTGAATATATATAGATTTAAACTCAATGAGATAGTATAGTCTGCGCATGACCTGTTTTATTTTATTCGCACCCAGAAGACGAGATGAACATCGCTCAGCGGTAAACTCTCAAACGGTGTGTTTCTTCATACTCAAAACCAGAGGGCGCTCTCGTGCAGAAATTCACACCAGGAAATTCCTAATATGGACAAAAGTGTCCAGCTATCCCTGTATGAACAGTTGTTTTCACAGAAAAACAGACACTTTCGGAAACACAAACACATTAAACATACTGTCAGGGTTCGGGTAGAGGGATGAGGCGAGGACTCGATGCAGAGAGAAGGGCTCTTTAATAGTAATAATAAAACAAACAAAAACTATCCCATAGGGGAAACAGACAAATTTGGACTCGCAAGGCAAGACAAGGCACGATAAGCAAAGACAAATATTCAACGATGAACTAGCAACCAGACTGCAAACACAAGGACAATAAATAGGGAACTAATGAGGAGGGTAACGAGGGAACACATGTGGGGAAATTACATCAATAATCAGGTAACGAGATGGGTGGGGTCAAGACAATTGAGGAGAGCACATGGCACATCGGAACTAAGACAAAAGCCATGTGCACACACAAAACAAAAACAAGCACATGGCCAGCAAAACAATCACAAGCCATGTGCTTGAATTAGACATAAACACGCAGCTAATGAGCAAGCTCATAAACCACGTGTTCACACAAGATAGCATGCAGCCACCAAAAACTAATCTGCGTTTCTGTGCACATCTTGCCTTGCCTACCCGTACCAGTCAGGTTTTGTCTGTTTTTCCCTACAGGGCAGTTTTTAAGAGTCCTTCTCTCTGCATCACTGAGTCCTCGCCTCATCCCTCTACCCAAACCCTGACAAATACGATTGCGACAATATGTTTTTTCAAATAATCTTCAACAGCTGATAAATAAAGTATATGAAAAATGCAGTGCTAATTGACAAAGCATTTATTACAGTATAGAAACTATTCTGCCTTATTATGTGATAAAAAAGTGTTTTTAGTTATAATCAAATCATTATTATGTGTTATTGTCCAGCAGTTATAGATTTCTAAGCCAAATCAAAGCTTGAAGTTAGAGTAAAATTAAAGTTGCCTATTCACAACCAGTCAGAAGTTTTTGAACAGTAAGCTTGTTAATGTTTTATAAAGAAGTCTCAGCCTGCATTTATTTGATCCAAATACAGTAAAGTGAAATTTTGAAATATTTTACTAGACTATTTAAAATAACTGTTTTCTATTTGAATATATTTCAAAATGTAATTTATTGAGATTTCAAATCTGATTTTTTTTTTTGCATCATTACTCCAGTCACATGATCCTTCAGAAATAATTCTCATATTCTGATTTGCTGCTCAAAAAAAAAAAAAAAACTTTAATTATGATAATGATAATTAATAATTATGATAATGTTTTTCAGGTTTCTTTGATGAATAGAAACTTCAAAAGGACAGCATTTTTATGAAAAAAATTACTTTTGATCAATTTAAAGAATCATTGCTAAATAAAAGTATTCATTTCCATAATTTTTTTTCTTCCAAAGAATATACATTATTCTGACTCTAAGCTTTTGAATGATATATTGTATAATGTTGCAAAAGCTTTTTTATTTCATATAAATGCTGATCTTTGGATCCTTCTGTTCATCAAAGAATACTGAAAAATGTATTCATATGTTTTAAATATTGATAATCAGCTAATCATCATATCAGAATGATTTCTGAAGGATGTGAAACTGAAGGAAGTAATGATGCTGAAAATACAGCTTGCATCACATAAATAAATTACACTTTAACACAGATTTTAATGACATATCTAAACGGGCCCTACATTCTTTCTTTGAAGTCTATTTAGCTTTATTTTTTTTCTTTATATTACATTTTCCCAGTCAAAAATTCAATAATTGTAACTTCCAATTAAATGTCTATGTATTATATATATATATATATATATATATATATATATATATATATATATATATATATATATATATATATATATATATATATATATAGTCGTACATATATTAATTTGAAAGCGCTCTTTAAATTTGACTTCCCTTTTTGTTAACCGGCGTCACAGAGTATCAGAGCGACAGCGCAAGCGCATGCGCCAGTGTTTTCCAGGGACGGTGTTCATGTGGCCCGGTTCCCGGTGACGGTCTCTGTCTGGAGGTGTCCCACTATGGCAAAGGCCCGGGAAGCGCCCAGGCGCGTAACTAAAACTGAAACTACACTCAAAGCTTCGCCAGCGGACTCCCGCCTACTTACCGACTCAACGCCGTCAGCTAATCAGGCAGCAGCGTGACGCGACGCGTGTAATATTCATGAGCGCGCCTTCGCCGTAGTAGCGCAGGTGCAGCGCCGCGTTTCTCCAGCGCGTCTGACCGCAGCGGAGAGCTTCTGTCGCGGCGCGTGAATGAGGTTGATGCTGCTCTGCTGCTCGTGGAAGGACGAACGCATGGGAGAGGAGGAAGGTTAGTGCGTCTCTCTCGTGTATACTGCAGCTGTACTGTGTCCTGTGAGGAAGCAGAAGCACATGTGTCCACTGCTGCAGCACTACGGGAAGCACTCACTCACTCACCCGGGCTCCAGAGATCCTCAGAGGGAAGCTCTGAGCTGCTGCATACCATTATCATGTACCAACACCATGTTTATGGATGAGTACCATGGTGTTTAGTACATAACAAAAAACTTAATATCTAGTGTTTTCAGGTCAAACTTGCTGAAACTTTGTCTGTCGAGGGTCTTAATGAAGATGGTGTAATAATTTAGACTACACCTATTAGTACAAATCTATATACTCAAAAGACTGGAAAAGTAAAAGAAAAGTTTTGGAAATTCATGGATGAGAAAGTCTGGGAATGTGTAATATCACTGTGATACTAGAGTAACTAAAATATACTATAGTATCATAATGGCATGCTGTTCCAAAAGACTTGTTCAAAACCTATTACTACTGTGTTACATGTCCAAAGTGCCATGTTAGTATTTTGTTTATATTTTGCATATTTAGTGTGATCTTATCCTGGATGCATCTGCCCTCATGTAAATGTGTGTGTGGTTTTACAGCAAACTCTCTCTCTCTCTCTCTCTCTCTCTCTGTGTGTGTTCACTGGTTTGGGTGGTTTTTGGGGACACACATTTGTATATTAACATGGGTATGACAGAGGGATTAGCCGCTGTATGTGGTTTATGAGGACACTGCATGTGCTCCTGTAATTCAGAAGGTTTAAACACTTACTAAATGGTGTTGTTTTAGGGTTGAGTTGGTTTAGGGTCATAGAAAATACAGTTTGTATGGTAAAAAACACCCTTATGCCTATGGAGGCTCCCCATAAACCATAAAAAACAATGTGTGTGTGTGTGTGTGTGTGTGTGTGTGTGTGTGTGTGTGTGTGTGTGTGTGTGACAGACACATGGATCTGTCATAAACACACGTCCATCACAGTCCATACACACCTCCAGCTCATACATGAATCACACACATGCAGAGAACAGATCACTAAATGCAGGCACAAATGATCACAATGTCACTTATGAATATAGGACTGTTTGTTTGATCATTCAGTATTAACAGCATTATAAAGAAATGATGACACTCCTCATTTAAATGTTAGTAGTTTGATCAGTGTTATTACAGGGTGCATGTTATGGGAAATTCACTGTTATATGTTGTCTGAACATAAATGTGTGTTGGCAGTGTGTACACAACCATCCTATAATGATATAAAAACACCTGCTCCTTTTTAATCCACATAAATCATGAGTGAGCCACACACCATCCACCATGTTTATCTTCACACTACAGCATTTATGAAGACGCAGCATTTAAGTAAGAAATGTCTTCTTATTAAAGCTACAGAAGTTATTCAGTCAAGAGCAGTGAGTGATTTAGTTTTTATTCTATTTAGTTTTTATTCTATAGTTTGACTTATAGTAACTATATTATACTATAGTTGATATTAACAGTGTAGAGAGCTGCACAGGTCCTATATATTATGCTGCTGCCACACAGATCTAATATAAGTGTGATTTATTTCCCGGCTGTTTAACTTCACAGACATAACCAACACTGTTTTTGTAACTTTTGTATTTTTTTTACATAAACGTGTGTGTATTTCATAGTTTAAGCAAATTACAGTATGAAAGATCACTTAGGTTAGTACTCACATGCCGTTAGGGCTGTCAAAAGGGCTGAAAAACTAAATTCGAATTTGCAATTAAATATTATCAAAATTTGAATTATATTCTAATTTAAATTGCATAATTTTAGTTAGGTTGAATAAAAGCTTCTGGCTTCTCTTCTGATGCCACAAGAAGGTGCATTGGGCAAAATATTACTGATGCACATTTATGCAAAGCATAAGAAAATATGACTGTGAGAAAAAGTGCATAATATTTAAAATAATGTTTATAAACCAATTATAATTAAGTAGCTTAAAGAACTATAAACAAAACAGCACCATGTATGCATGCATAGTTTAATTCAAAGGGGTGAAAGCCAATCACACAGAGTACAGTTTTAATTTTAACATGAGATGCAGTAGGATGGGGAAAACCCAACATGAAGTCTCAAGAAATGTTTTTGAAAGAAACTAAACCCACCTTAAATTTACATGGTTTCTAAACATGTGGCTCTGTTGTGTGAGACGCGAGTCCAAGGGTAATAGAAGACGTCTCTCTCTAGAAAGTGCGTGGAATATGCATTTTGTGTGAATGGTTTGGTTTCAGTTTTGACGTAAACAAGATCTCCACATTCTCTTTTTCCGCGATATTTTGATTGAACATCGCAGCAGCGCTGCATCTAGTTGCTTCAACTGTATAGGTTAACAAAAACATTATTCTGAAAAGCCTTCCGAAAGCTGTGCGGATGAAACTGTGTGAGACGGAACAGAACCCGTAATGTGAAGTAAACCCGGGATGGGCCTTAAAGCTGCCTCCTTAACGCACACCTAAAATTCGAATGCAACATTTTTGCATTCAAATATGAATTTTTATTTTAAATTCAATTAATATTCGATTTTTTTTTTTTTTTTTTTATTTATTGATTTTTTTTACAGCCCTTTGATTATTAATTACAATTATTGCAATTTACATTCAATGATGTTTATAACATTGTTTGAAGCAGCTGCATTTCATATTTTATATGAAAATAAACAAGAAAACTGAAAAACCTTTAGTGGTTTTCTACAGTATAGTATTAAGCCACAAATGTCAACTATACATCAGATTGGTATGTTAAAAATATGAATGTTATTATAATGTTATACTAAAACTAAAATGAAAATAATGGTAAAAACCCTTAAGATAACATGTAGAAAGAGAAATCATGTTAAGCACACAGAATGACATCAGTGGACTTTGATCGATTAATTGCTGCTTTGAACGATTACGTAATTGTGGCATCTGTAATTGTAATCATGATTAGAAATTAAATTAATTGTGAAAGTGAAAAGTAGTGTGGAAGAAACAAGCAATTCCAACTGCATGGAGGAGAGCAGGAGGCATCCTAATCCCGAAGGAAAAGGATTCTGTGGATATCAGCCAGTTCCGCCAAATCAGCCTCCTGAACGAAGGCAAAATCTTCTTCAGTGTAGTAGCTCGCAGGCTGACAGCGTACCTGGAAAAGAACCACTTCATTGATACTATGGTGCAGACAGCAGGGATTCCAGGCTTCTCTGGATGCTTAGAGCATTTAAACATGATAAGAAATCAAATCCAAACTGCCAAAAATGATGGAAGAGATCTCCATGTTGTGTTCTTGGACCTTGCAAACGCCTTCGGATCAGTTCCTCATAATCTCCTGTGGACTGCATTCCACTATTTCAGCATCCTGGAAGTAATCACCCGCCTTGTTAAATCTTATTTTCAAGACCTACAACTATGCCTGACAACTGATGAGTGTACCACAGCATGGCAACGAGTGGAAATAGGAATAATGGCGGGATGCACCATCTCACCTCTAGCATTCACGATGGCTATGGAGGTCATCATCCACGCATCTCGGTGGGTAGTAGGAGGTCAGAAGCTCAAATCTGGTCTTTGTCTCCCTCCCATCAGGGCTTACATGGACGATATGACCATCCTCACCACAACCAAGGTTTGTGCTAGGCGGTTGCTGAACAAGCTTCAGGAGAACATCCAGTGGGCCCGGATGGAAATAAAGCCAAGCAAGTCCAGGAGCATCTCAGTCGTCAAGGGGAAGCTGTCAGAACAACGGTTCTATGTGGGCAAGGAGCCTATACCAACAGTGGCAGAGAAGCCAGTCAAGAGTCTTGGACGCTGGTACCATGCCACCCTCAAGGACACAGAGCAAGTTGACCTGCTTACGAAGGACACCATATGCGGCCTTGAGAGTATTAACAAGACCAAGCTCCCTGGCAGGCTAAAGCTGTGGTGCCTTCAATTTGGGTTATTACCCAGGCTGATGTGGCCTCTTACCATCTATGAGGTCCCAATATCAAAAGGTAGAAAAGCTGGAGAGGGTGATCAGCTCATTTGCTAAAAAGTGGCTGAGGCTCCCTAGATGCTTTACTAACATCGGACTGTATGGAAGAGGCATCTTGGAGATTCCTGTTTCCAGCCTTGCAGAAGAATTCAAGTACTCCAAAGTAAGGCTGGAAATGACACTAACAGAGTCCCGTGACCCATGTGTTTCCAGAACAGCTCCTACACTGGTGACTTGAAGGAAATGGAACCCAGCGGCAGCTACTCACCAGGCAAAGTCAGACCTCAGGCACAGAGACATCATTGGTAATGTGCAACAGGGGAGAGGAGGCCTTGGCCTTGGAGACAGTAGATCATTGTGGCAAAGGGCAGCTCCAGCTCAGCGCCGACGGCTGGTTGTTGAGGAGGTGCGACGGCACGAGCAGGCAACAAGGTGTGTATAGGCTATCTCACAAGCCAAGTAAGGACAATGGACAAGATGGGAGGGAGTTGAGAGGAGAAAGTTATCCTGGAGGGAGCTGATGGGCATGGAAGCATTTCACATCAGCTTCATTTTACGTGCAACGTATGACGTCCTGCCTTCCCCCTCAAACCTCAACCAATGGAATGGAGAAGACCCGACATGCCCCCTCTGTCCATACCCTGCAAGCCTTAAACACATTCTGGTTGGATGTAAGACAAGCTTGTCACAAGGCCGCTATACCTGGAGGCACAACCATGTCCTGAAATGTCTAGCAGCTACCTTGGAGTGCAGACGGTTACAGACCAATGCCCTGCCTCCTCCATCATCTCATCCCTCATATACAAGAGAGTTCATCCGAGAAGGTTCAAAGATAGCCAAAGTCCAAACAACATCGGATGGCGGCCAGCTTGGAAGGGCTCGAGACTGAAATCCAAGGTCTGCCCAGTGGAAGTCGGCTGCAGAGGCTTCGTGGGCAAGTCAACCATCAGGCTGCTTAAGGAATTGTGAGTGCAAGGTCAAACCCTACGCCTAACCATCAAAGCCCTCTCAGGTGCAGCAGAAGAAGCAAGTCGATGGCTTTGGGTAAAAAGGGGAGAATCCAACTGGGCCCCTAATATTACCTGAGGCATTGAGGGGTTGAAAGCACAGGGGGGCACACCTGGGATGCCAGGTGCTGCCGATGAGCCCTCTGGAGGTGTCATGGGCCTATCATTGAAACACCAGAGAAGGAGGTTGCCCACCTTTTTAACTTCAAGGTCTAATTCCTTTAGACGAATCGATAAGGCCGGATCAAAGCTTGTACTTTCAGTAGGATTTACACCAGAAGCAAACCCTTCAGCCACCGCATTCGTCACAACCGCAGGGTGTTCGTCAGCTTCTGGTAAAATACCATTGTATACGAGCTGCTTAAACAAATAATCCTTAATGACTTGCTTTTTCTCTTCTTTTACTATCTCGATGTTAAAGAATTCTGCAATCAAAATTAGATCTTTTTTTCTACATTTCTGAAAGATCTTTGTGGAGGGAGACAGAGTAAACGCCAACAAATCAAACTCCATTTCTACGTCCACAGAGACTCTCTCTCCCCCTCTAAAGCAAAGACAGCGAGAACTAGATGTTTAAGAGAAAAGAGTAATTGTACTCACCGAATCAACGCAGTCATAAAAATAAAATAACGGGCGGACGAGCCCCCACTTGTTACGTACCCCTTTAAAAACAGAGATCTAGGGGTGAAAAGGGGGGTAACAAATAAACGGTGGAGAGAGACTGAGAGAACTGCCGTCTCCAAGTTCCAGGGCTGACACACAAGAAAGCTCAGTAACAACAGTTTGAGCAAACAACCAGAGGTATTTTATTTAACAGAATGGAAAAATATATATACGGCTTCAGGAGGGGAAAGGCCAAAACAATAAACAAAAAGTTTCCTCTGACTAAGGTTTTCAGTGTTAACTTACCTACCAAACAAAAAGAGAAAGAAAAAGCACAAGAGATACTTCCCTGACTTCCTCTCTAACTCAAACACAGGAGAAAAAGGGTAGTTTCTAAAATAAATGACATCCACCTCCCTACAAGAAAAATATTCCACTTCCACTTAAGCAGTTACACTAAAAATGACAGACACTCTGCAACTCTCAATAACTTCACTTTAACACTATAGGTGAAGCAATCAACAAACACTTAAGTAGACAAGAGTTTAAACAAGAGCTTAAAATCCCAACACTGGAACTAGAAGATGGCAGTTGGAAGGTTGGAACGCCTCAGCCTCTCACCCTGGACTGCAGCTCTTGGAGGTTCCTTTATACTCCAGCTAATGAGCTAAACAGGAGACAGGTGGCACTCATTAGCCTGCCAAGCAGAGAGAGGAAGGAGGAGTGAAAGAAACAAGATCACAAACTACACACACAGTAAATCCAATGGTTAATGTAATCAAAAGACAAAATAAATTATGTCCCTATGGACGTAACACCCCGATGAAGCTAAAACCCCCATTCTCATCCCACTCAACCACCATCACAGTGAGGAAATTACACCGATGGATGCATCGTCACCACTCATACCTCAAGTCTTAAAAAATGGGATTGCTTCACCTAGTCCTAAAACATAACTGCAGCTCTAATATCACTTGTGTTATTGTAATGTTGTATTCACTTTTTTGTTGTTCTACATATGCTTTTTAATATCACTTTTGCTCTATTTTTCAGTGAATAATATGTGATCACTGTAAGATCCATGAAGGCTCATCAGTTCCATGTGTTATTTGGAGTTTTTCTGTAGCTATAGACTGCTATCAAAATAAAAAGCAGACTACTAGTGTGTCCCTTTTTGATTTGTATGCGCTGGTTGTATTCAGTTTTCTCAATCATGGCGAACGATCAGTGTTTAAAAATGTATTTAGATTTTTTTATTCCAAAGGGAATGAGCTGTGTTCTGACCTGAAGTACAAGAAAAGCTCAAATATTGGGGTTGAAAACAGAGAAAGCAATAAAACAACTTAATTTAGTGTAGATTCGACTTACATCACATTTATATACAACTGTAAACCGAAAAGTGAGACAATTGTGAGCTTTCATAATTTTTTACAAAATTGGATAATTTTCCAAACCTAACTAAAGAACTGGAGGCAGAGTTATTTTTAACTGCATGTAGATCACAAACCTCTGAAATCACTTTTTAAATTTAAACTTTATTGTGTTTTTATCCAGAAGAAACACAGCTCTCACGTTGACTTACATGGCAGACTCGTTGATGTATCACAGCATCAGCTAAAAGTTATAGAATAATAATAATAATAAAATAATATTGTATAAAAGTTAAACGGCTATGTATATTATTGATGTGCCTCTGTTGCTCGATTCAGGCTAGAATCTTGCACCCAAACATGACAAATCCTGTTCTCACCCTCAAATTCTGCCAAACCTGTTTTTCTTCTGTTGAACACAAAATATATTTTGAAGAATGTCTGTAACCAAACAGTTGATGGATCCCATTGAGTTCCATAAGTGTAAAAGAAAGAGAAGTCGAACAAGATTATTAGGGTAATACTATATTTAGTTTAGACTAATTCATCATTGAATATTTGAGCGTTTTGAAATGATCAGCAGCATTGGCCGATGGATCCTGCAGTGCTTCTGTTTGGAGCTGTATATGAGGACGAGCTGATGCGAGTGTGTGTTGTGTGTGTGTGTGTGTGTGTGTGTGTGTGTGTGTGTGCAGCCGGTGGCAGGTTGCCGGAGTGTGCGGGCTGCAGACAGCACATCTGTGATGAGCAGTACCTACAGGCTCTGGACAAGGACTGGCACACGCTGTGTTTCAGGTAAGAGCGTGACGGCCTTCTTCTGACCTGGAGTTTGCATGTCACCAAAACTGTTGCATTGCTTCCTGAAATGCTTTTTTAAGTAGGACTACTGATACATGATCTACACCACCAAGACAAGGCATTTACTTCACCCAGATTCTGAGTTAGGGTCCAAATGATGAGATGAAAATAAAATGAATGGCCTTTCTAAATGAGTTTTTCTTCTGGGCCGTATACAGTGAAGTCTGATTGACCAACAGATGACCCTAATGAGAGCAGATCCTTTTGCATGCTCCAAAAATCATCCAAGATGGTGGACAAGTCAAGAGAAATGATGATTATTCATGCCATTCAAGAGGAAAAACATTTAATTTGATTACATTTAGCAGACGCTTTTATCCAAAGCAACTTACAGTGCAGTCAGGCTAATCAGGCTTTTTTAACCAGTATGTGTGTTCCCTGGGAATTGAACCCACAACCTTTTGCACTGCTAACACAATGTTCTGCCACTGAGCCACAGGAACATAATCATATCATTTGATACCATGTCTCTCAAAATGAATGAAAATGAATAGAAATTTGTTTGCTTATTAGAGTTAGACATTGGGTCTCGTGTGCTAATATTGGCATAGATTATTTGTATTTATACACACATTCAGACGTCCGCCTAATTCACATCACATGAATTAGTTCTTAAGCCGTTCTGATGTTAGTGAATCTGGAGTGTTCTGAATCAGGCTGCATGCTTTTTGTCAGTCATTTGCATTAAAGGGATAGTTCACCCAAAAATGAAAATGTGATGTTTACCCTCAGGGCATCCAAGATGTAGGTGACTTTGTTTCTTTAATGGAACACAAACTGAGATTGTTAACTCAAACCGTTGCAGTCTGTCATCCTAATAATGGAAGTTGATGGGAATCACGGCTAAAACAATAATAAAAAACCTTACACAAACAAATCCAAATTAAACCCTGTGACTCGTGATGATACACTGATGTGTAAAGACACAAAACCATTGGTCTGTGCAAGAAACTGAACATTATTTATATAGTTTTTTTTTAACCTCTGATTCACACAATGTCTGAGCTGTTAGAACTTCTGATTGACACTCATATCTACGATCTTAATTAGGAGTGTCAATGGTCCATTTGAGAGATAGGTGGCAGTAATGCACTAATAAGTCTGTGATCCACCATAAATCAAGAAGAAGACGCTGCTGAGAATACCCATCATTAGAGTTCATAATAGCTCAGACACTGTGTGAATCAGAGGTAAAAAACTATATAAATACTGTTCAGATTCTTGCACAGAGCGATCGTTTTGTGTCTGCATCAGTTTGAGTTAAAAATCTCAGTTTGTGTTCTGCTGAAGAAACAGTCACCTGTGTCTTGGATGCCCTGAGGGTAAGCAGATTTTCATTTTGGTGTGAACTATCCCTTTAAATATGCCCAGATCATGTCTTTTCTTACAGACTTTGGTCACTCTCGTCAAAGATCCTCACATGATGCCCGCGGTCTACAGACGTGCTCTCACCAGATCTTTGAGCAATGCAGAGAGCCAGGTCATGCACCATAAAACAGCTTTCATTAGCCGGCTGTACAGATCCTCACAGCTCCAGCTATAGGCTAACACAGCTTTACTTACTCTTGCACTGTATATGATGAAACATACATTTTACCAGACATAACTATTATCCTTAGATGAAACCTATATTAAATGCATATCTTATCCTGTAGATTAGATTATTACGAGCTGCATATGTGTGCATTTAGCTGTTCCTATATTTATCCTAAATTTCGAATATATTTTAGACTGAAAATGTTTTAGTGACTCCTGATTTCTCCGTGAAAACATCGGTACACAGGTTTCACGAGTATTCATGCTCCGTGTGAATGAGAGCCATTGTTAGTGTATTCTAGTTTTCTTGTCTTCAGTCAGTATGTAGGCAGAACAGAACAGTGTTACTTTGCTGAACCTTTCTTAAATCCCTCAGTTACTAAGGTACAGAGTGGACATTGTTCCTCAGAGCCAAACAAACAGTGATCGACGCATTTCTTGCCCTAGCAGAGGAAGTTAGATGCTTACAGGACAGACAAGCGGCTCTGAGTGTTGAACAGAGCTGCTTTTGTCTTTGTTTTCTGTGTTCACCTCTTGTTTGTGGCTTTTTGCTGTGTAATTGTTTCTTTCCCTATAATCCGCCAGGGCAATGTTCTGTTCTGATCTGTTCCTTCTACCAGTAACTGGAAGATTTGTGTGTCACATGATCCCAGGTGGTGTGTCCAGGCCTCCATCTGGCCAGATGAAAAGCGATCTGAGATTGGGAAAAACATTCAGTTACGCAATTCTTGTCAGCGATGTGGAAGTGTGTTTCATCATCAGCGGCAGTGGAGAACAACACTGTAAGGGTGTGTTGGGCAGTTGCTAGCTGACCCAATTAAAAGGTCTGTAGATGTAGCTCAGGTTATCTCCTGATCTGAGGACTCCTTCATGTCTCAGACACCAGACTCGTCTCCATGTTCTGCTGTGTTCATGTGTCAAACCTGCACATTGCGAAACACTCACAACCCACTCATATTTACACAATCCTCATCTCAAAGCCTCGTGTGAATCACTCATTGAAATGAGTTGTGTTCTTTATGCTAATATTGGGCTATGACAGGAAAAGTCCTGCTTGCAGCAATCTGATTTGCTGGCTTTAAGCAATATCTGCACAGGATTTCAGAAGTTTGTTGGGAAACCGTGTTTCATACGATGGGAACACTTAACAGCCAGATAAAAATGTTCATGTATCATGTATTTCATTTTGTTGTAATTATGTGTGTTATTTAATTTAACTGTTTGAAAATAAAAAAATATAACATCAAATGTTATTAAATAGTACATTAAAACATGTATCCTTCAGATATTGTTTTATTACATTGCATTAAAAAGATCAAATGAAAGTGATAAAACAACAAAGAATCTCATTATACAGAACAGGCGGCAGGCCTCTTGCACTTACACTGCAATACTTAATGCACAGATCTATTTTACATCAGAAAAATAGGGTTATACTCAGAAACCAAGCCAAAAAACTACAACAATTAATATCACTTCAGTTCAGTTCAGCCACAGTTCAAGGTCACTGACTGACTGAAAACTTCCATCATAATCAAAAAAACATTAAGACGCTTAACTGCAATCACACACTCAACAAACATGTCTGTGATTGAATGCTGCAGAAACATGTTGAAAATAGAAACCTTTGATGCAGGGCACTCACACAAATACTCACGAGAGTGTCTGAAAGCAGACGCTCATCAACCGCTAATGAGTTATGTCTTCAGTATTTTAGTTCTGATTTGGTACCATAGTACTGGTACTTTTGACAACAATAATGTATATGAAATAATCACATTTGAAATCAGTCATTTTTATTGAAAGCTTGGGATGTAACGATTCACTCAACTCACGATTCGATTCACAATTTTTAATTAAAAAAAAAAAAAATGATATTTAAGACATTATAAATTAAAGTGTGTCCTTTTATTATTGCTTGTATAAAATGCTGCACATGTCTTTGTGAAATTGAAATATAACACTATAATAATTACTACTATTAATATAGCACTTTGTTAGTTTGTTTTGATTGCTTCTATTGTGCTCATTTGTAAGTCGTTTTGGATAAAAGTCATCTGCTAGATAATAAAAAAATAATAATAATAATGTAAGTGTTTACTACTAAATGAAATTTTAAAACAAGCCCCAAATCAAAAATACAAATAAAATAAATATTTTCACACACACACATATATATATATATATATATATATATATATATATATATATATATATATATATATATATATATATATATATATATATATATATATATATATATATATATATATAAAAACAAGGCTTTGTCGGTGCTCTTTCCATTTACAATGAGAGGCAACCACTGCTTTTAATCATGATCCAAACAAAGATGCTGCATTCATGCGACGTGAGCAGTTTTTAATCTAAATTAGAATATCATTTTGAAATTTGAAACAAAAACAGAATGGTTTGACTTGAGTTTAGTGAAACTATAGATAAATAAATAGCTGCATGAAACAGCAGACGAGCTGACCGAGACACAGATCCACTCTCTGCCAGCAGGTGGAGCTAAAAGTGTTTCCTTGTTTACCGCTGTAAATAAGGCACTTATGAACACTGCAGCGGGTGGAGCTTAAAGCGTTTCCTTGGTTACCGCTGTAAACAAGGCACTTATGAACACCGAAGCGGGTGGAGCTTTAAGCGTTTCCTTGGTTACCGCTGTAAACAAGGCACTTATGAACACCGAAGCGGGTGGAGCTTTAAGCGTTTCCTTGGTTACCGCTGTAAACAAGGCACTTATGAACACCGAAGCGGGTGGAGCTTTAAGCGTTTCCTTGGTTACCGCTGTAAACAAGGCACTTATGAACACCGAAACGGGTGGAGCTTAAAGCGTTTCCTTGGTTACTGCTGTAAACAAGACACTTATGAACACCGCAGCAGGTGGAGCTTAAAGCGTTTCCTTGGTTACCGCTGTAAACAAGGCACTTATGAACACCGAAGCGGGTGGAGCTTTAAGCGTTTCCTTGGTTACCGCTGTAAACAAGGCACTTATGAACACCGAAGCGGGTGGAGCTTTAAGCATTTCCTTGGTTACCGCTGTAAACAAGGCACTTATGAACACCGAAACGGGTGGAGCTTAAACCGTTTCCTTGGTTACTGCTGTAAACAAGACACTTATGAACACCGCAGCAGGTGGAGCTTAAAGCGTTTCCTTGGTTACCGCTGTAAACAAGGCACTCATGAAAACCGCAGCGGGTGGAGCTTTAAGCGTTTCCGTGGTTACCACTGTAAACAAGACACTTATGAACACCGCAGCGGGTGGAGCTTAAAGCGTTTCCTTGGTTACCGCTGTAAACAAGGCACTTATGAACACCGAAGCAGGTGGAGCTTAAAGCGTTTCCTTGGTTACATCTATAAAAAATTCACTCATGAACCCCGCAGTGGGTGGAGCTTTAAGCATTTCCTTGGTTACCGCTGTAAACAAGGCACTTATGAACACCGAAACGGGTGGAGCTTAAAGCGTTTCCTTGGTTACCGCTGTAAACAAGGCACTTATGAACACCGCAACAGGTGGAGCTTAAAGCGTTTCCTTGGTTACCGCTGTAAACAAGGCACTTATGAACACCGCAGCAGGTGGAGCTTAAAGCGTTTCCTTGGTTACCGCTGTAAACAAGGCACTTATGAACACCGAAGCGGGTGGAGCTTAAAGTTTTCCTTGGTTACCGCTGTAAATAAGGCACTTATGAACACTGCAGCGGGTGGAGCTTAAAGCGTTTCCTTGGTTACCGCTGTAAACAAGGCACTTATGAACACTGCAGCGGGTGGAGCTTAAAGCGTTTCCTTGGTTACCGCTGTAAACAAGGCACTTATGAAAACCGCAGCGGGTGGAGCTTAAAGCGTTTCCTTGGTTACCGCTGTAAACAAGGCACTTATGAACACCGAAGCGGGTGGAGCTTTAAGCGTTTCCTTGGTTACCACTGTAAACAAGACACTTATGAACACTGCAGCGGCTGGAGCTTAAAGCGTTTCCTTGGTTACCGCTGTAAACAAGGCACTTATGAACACCGAAGCGGGTGGAGCTTAAAGCGTTTCCTTGGTTACCGCTGTAAACAAGGCACTTATGAACACCGAAGCGGGTGGAGCTTTAAGCGTTTCCTTGGTTACCGCTCTAAACAAAGCACTTATGAACACCGCAGTGGGTGGAGCTTAAAGCGTTTCCTTGGTTACTGCTGTAAACAAAGCACTTATGAACACCGCAGCGGGCGGAGCTTAAAGCGTTTCCTTGGTTATCACTGTAAACAAAGCAGTGCTGCACTTTAATATGCATTATACAGATGAAAAGAAAAAAAATAATTTTTTCTAATCTTTCTAAAGACATTAATTTCCCCTCAGATATACATTTATATAAACTACCCCAATTGAATTGTGATTTGTTTAGCATCTCAATCGATTTGAATGTGACCCACATCCCTACTGAAAGCAGATAACGTGTATATGAGCAGTACTGGTCAGGTTGTGGTTATCTGGATCAGAGCTCATGCTGATATTCGGAGGTCCGTGTCACCGCTTCCTTCACAACAGCAGCTTTACTTGTTTTCTGGTGTGTCACTGCGTCACAAAGCAGAAGCTGAACTTCCCTACAGCGCTGAACCGCACAGATCTGCAGACCTCGTCTTCCCTGTGTGAGAGCCGGTTATTTCCGTCACACTCTAATCCAGCGGATGGAGGATCAGTTCTTGTTTCAGGCCAGATCCGCTTAGAATGAGCAGAGGGCTGGACCGGTGTTAGTGATTGCAATAGGACTCGAATCACTGCGTGATCGTTAGGCTGCTTAATCATCAGCTCTGATCTCCAGGGAATAATTGCATCGATGTGGGTTGATTAGCTGTGTGTGTAAGAGGTGATTCTTGTGGCCTGCGTGCCACCTGTCAGCTGAGAGACCAGCGCAAGTGAGCCAGAGTTTCCAGATTAGATCAAATGATATTTTAGGGGAATTTACTTCCTTCATTCGCTCTCTTGATTTCATTCTTTCAGTTATTGCAAATATCTGAACAAACAGCAGTTAAAGACATCAGAGTACTTGACAAAGTTTAATAAAGCATCACAAATGCATTTAATCTGTTTGTGTGAATTTATCTGGCTCTGTAAACTTGTCTCATCATCCTTATTATTTCACTAAGTAGGATTTGTTTCTGGATCAAAGTCCATGTTGGTCAATAACTTTGTTCATCACCAGGTTTTATTGAGAGTCGGGGTAGGTGATAGGACCAAAATATAACCATATATATAACAATGTAGTTATTTTTGCTTTTGAGTTTTAATTTAATTTAAATTAATTTAAGTTTATGATATAATTTTTTTTTTATACAATTGAATTTTTATAATTCTTGTCACAAGTGTCAGTAGCTATCACAAAAAAAAAAAAAAAAATACATAAGCATAAAACAAGCAGAAAAGAAAACAAATCTCAAGCTCATGTGTGCAAGTGTTATATAGTCATGATCTCGGCACAGCAGCTGGAGGTGAGTGTGTAACTGTGATAGATCATAATCTCTAGTATATAGCACTGCCCTAGTGAGAGTTATGGCTGGAGGCGTGTCAGATGTGTTTGTTCATTTTGTCAATTTATTATTCTCTTTATTCTCCGTCCTGTTCACATGTGTTTTTATTTCGAAAGGTGTTGTACTCTTTCAGAAGATGTGTAATAGTGCCCCTAGGTGTATAACAGTGAAAACATGGAAATCCGTAAAAACTTGTCAGTGGCAGGGAAAGAGTTAATGGTGAGGGGTTGGTTAAGCAGAATAAGGTATAGAGAACATGAACTAATAAAATGGTTTAGCTCCAGAGACACATCCATCCTGTGGTGTTTTATCAGGCACATCCCTTGTTCTGTGGAGTCAGCAAAAGTATTTCCACTGGGTTTGGAAAGTGGCACGATCAAGAACTGGACATCAGGTCCAAGAGAAAGAGAGGACTGTGGAGTTTTCACATCTGTGACCTCATCCATGAGCAGAGAGAGGTGGAGGTCGAGGACAGAGGTCGCTCTGTTCCCATCTGTGTCATCAGGAGCTTATATCTGACCCAAACCCTGGCCAGGTGTATTCAAGTACCTACACAGGAAATATATGCAAACATGGATTTAATAATTTTCCCCCCACTTTTCTGTTTCAGTTCTCACTTTAAATATCAGTTCAGTGTTTTGTTTAACTGGTCTAAGGTATAGTTCTGGTGAGGTTTTAAGTCATGGAAGATAAGAAGGCTGTCATTCATATCACAGTTGAATACAGCGTCCATCACACTGCTGTGGCTATACTGCAGGAGCAGACTGTCTTCATCCAAACAACAGGTCACTTATAACAGGGCTCCAAACTGCAACTAAAATGCTCACATTTGTGACAAAAAAAAATTAAATTGCGAGTGAAGTTTTTGTTGAAGACGCCACTGGTGACTAGGTGTATGTATTTACGTTATCACTTAAAAATTAGCATGTAATGCTTTTTTCGTCATTGTTTTGTGGTCACATCTTTTGTTTTGTTCACGTATTAAACTGAGAAGATGCGCATCAAAGTTTTAGTGGAAGAAAGAGTTTCATACAGTCCTCTTATCTGCAGCACTGACACACACCTGATTAACACAGCTCAGATGTGCAGAGCACGCGAGAGAGAGAGAGAGAGAGAGAAATGATGGAGACGTAAGAAGTGAAAGAGCACAATAGCCTATTTCGTGCACAACTTGAACAAACTACAACAAGTAAAGCTGTCAGCTGTGTGGGTATTGGCATTATCATTAACAATTCTCATTTATAATAATAAGGCTTCTTCTTAATAAGCTCTTAGTATATGCCAGGGGTGAAAGAGCGACAGCCCAGCAGAGTTCAGCTCCAACCCTAATTTCTGGACCAGCGTTCACCACCCCTGGTCTATGCTGTGTGCTGTTATTGCCTGAACTTCATTATTTCAAGTGCACTTGCCGTCCAGTAATCGCAGAAAGCTTTGTGCTTTATTACTTTTTAATAAACCAAATATCAGTTTTGTTTTTGCCGCTTTTAGTGCGGAAGGTGTGATTGCTTTAACGCATCAGTTCAAGCGGCAAGTAACCCATTTCATCTTTGTCTTTACTACAATAGTACATAATGAACATGAGTTAACATCAAAAGGTAGGATATTTTATAAGAGAGCCTACATTACAACTTACTGAAATGTCTTGTGTAAAAGCTCATTCAGCGTCGAAATTGAAAAGCTTGTAAACATTGCAACGTAATACACATTTTGCTCGAGATTTATTGTGCAGCCCTAAAAGTTTTTTTTTAAAGAGCCATCTCTTTCTCAACTTTTTATAATCTGAAGAACCTTCTTTCACCACAAATAACTTTTTGTGAAACGTAAACCCTAGGGTTGTGGGTTCGAGTCTCGGGCTGGCAATACCACGACTTGAGCAAGACACTGAACCCACAACTGCTCCCCGGGCGCAGCAGCATAAATGATGAACACTGCTCCGTGTGTGTGTGTGTGTGTGTGTGTGTGTGTGTGTGTGCGCACTTTGGATGGGTTAAATACAGAGCACAATATCTTGGCTGTATGTCACGTCACTTTTACACTTTCACTTTTGAAAGGTTCTTCAGATGTTAAAGGTTCTTTATGAAACCATTAAGTCATCGTGAAGCACCTTTACTTTAAAGAGTGTAGGACAACATTTAGAGGAAGCATTGAGGAGGAGCCCAAACTACTCTCAGTGGCCAAGTGATGCTCATGGGCCATGATATTGGTACAGATTCTGTGTAATAAACAATGTGTGACTGTATATTTCAAGTTGGAAAAGACATTTAGTTCCCACTGTAAGTGAACCTTAGCTGCCAGGTCATCTACAAGATGGATTAAAATGTTGATAAAGTTAAGAAAAGATGAGACCAACACATGAAAGTATGATTGAAATGTTGAAATGTAAATGAATAAAGTAATAAAAATAAAATAAAACACGTTTATTCTGTGCCACCTAAAAAATAATTCTGCACCTCCGTGAAGTTGGCACCCCATAAAAAGAAATAATCACCCAAAACAATGCCATTCATTTGTTCTATGTTTGTGCTGATTTGTGCCGCAAAATTGAACGTTTGTGCTGATTTGGTGTTTGAGATATTAAACATTCATTTTTTGACCGTGTGACGTCACTCTCCACCCCATGTTGCCCAAATCTCTCCAAAGCAGCACCGTTTGTTTGTGCTCAATGTGTGCCCGTTTGTGCCGTTAAATCAAACACTGTATCTATTTTCCTTCCGTAGATATAACCAAAATATTTTCATAGGCCATGACATCACTCTCCACCCCAGTTCGTCTAAATCACACAAAACAGGTGTCTTTCTTTTGTGCTGATTTGTGCTGGTTTGTGCTGTTGAAAGAAACCCTGTAACTATGACCGCTTCTTTTATATAAAAATAACCTTTTTACGAACAGTGACGTAACTCTCCACCCCATGCAATCTAAATCATTCCAAACGTGCCGTTCGTTTGTGCTCGATTTGTGCCGTTAAAAGAAACATCCATGACCTCTTCTTAAATATAACAGAAGCATTACAAGTTCAAGTAAAAAGTGCTCGTGCTGCCTTACAATTTTAAGTTTAGTCAGCTCCAAGTTTTACTAACTTCATATTTCATAGTTGACTAAGCTTAAATTTCAAGGCAGCATTAAGTTGAATTTGTTTTTTGTGTGTGTGTGTTTATTTTTTTACTGCAAGTTTAAATCATTCTAATTCACTTTGTGCTCGATTCGTGCCATTAGAATACTAAACATATTTTCCCTAGGAATAAAACTATGCAAATTTAGAAAGCTCTCAGTCCATGCCAACGGCTCTGTTCGTTTGTGCTTAGAGGTTTTTGATTGCAAAATATTAATTAAACATCTTACCTCTTTTATATGTATCTACAGTGGGCCTATCTGTAATTTTTTTTTTGGTCTTTTTTTTTTACATTATATCTTTGAGCACAGTCCATTATGTCCTTTTTGTCTTATTATGCAATGCGATAAATAATAGTTTGTAAGGGGGACAGGAAAAAGTTAACATAATCTATATATCTAATGGCATATTAAGTGCTCCTGTTTTCTTCCCTTTTAAATAGGCCTATTTAAGAGTAATTTTAGTTACAACCAGGATTTTCACGCACAAATCAAGCAAAAAAAAACATAGCATTTGGTGTGGAGATCACCTGGAATTAGGCTAGGCTATATGGCCTAATTAATATTATTAATATTAATGAATATTTGTGGGGAATAGGCCTAGATGTTTGATGTTCTAATGGCACAAATCAAACACCAAAAGAACAGAATGATGCTGCTGTTACGTTCATGGACTTTTGTTTCCTTATTTGGTCTTTCCTGTTGTTTTGTTAATTGATTGATCCCCACCTGTCTCCAGTTCCCTCAGTACCTCCTTTGTGCTTAAATACCCTGTCTGTTTAGTTCTTCTTCGTCCGTGATTAACCTGATGTAATGTGAGTTCAGTTGATGTTGTATCCTGATGTTTGTCAATGTATTAGTGTTGTATATTGTCTATGTTATCTCATCGATGTTCAGTAAACCCCTTTTTTGATTAAGACCCTCCTTGAGTGCTTTATTTTTACGATAGCAAACACCCAAGTTGTAACAGAATCACAGACCTAAACAGTTTAGCTAGCGGCGTTTTTCTTTCTTTTTGATTTTTGTTTTCGTCCCTCTCCCGGAATGGCTATTCCAGCAGTCCGACTCCTATGCCTGGAGCAACTGGACCGTTCACTGGAGGACCATACCATGGACTTTCTAGATCTGGTGTGCCTTACCCACTTCACTGACCGTGGTGTAAGGCACGCCTACCAGCGAACGGTCCCCGAGAGGATTTTGCCTGTTTCATGGAGTGGGTGCTGGAGAAAAATGGATCTTCATGGACCATCTGCACTGCCGAAGAGGATATCTCCAGCCCCACTCCCGACCCAGAGACCAGCCAGCCACCATCACGCCGCACAGAGCCAGAGCCCACCGCAGCCGCAGAGCCCGAGCCAATCACTGACAGGGAGCAGGACCTCGAGAGTTCAACTGACCAGGTGTGTGAGCCGGCAAGAGAAAGCCGTGCATCGTGGGAGTTTTAATGGGGATCGAGGGCGTGGAGGAAAACCCTGCCCACACTTCTGCGACTGAGGGTGAGCTGTTTTCGGTTTCTGGAGATGATATGGAGCAATTTATGGACCTTATGGATTGGTTTATGGAGGTAATTCCTGAATCCCCTGTTTCTACGCTGGTCCCATCCAGCCCTGGTCCTCCTGTATACCCACTCCCACCTCCTCCAGTCAGTTCCTCTGATCCATTTCCATTGGTTCCGCCCAGCCCTGAATTTTCTGTTTCTTCGCTGGTTACGCTCAGCCCTGAATTTTGTTTCTCCGCTGGTTCCACCCAGCCCTGAATCTCCTGTATTCCCTCTCAGCCTCCCTCTCCCACCTCCTCCTACACCTGCCAGTTCCCCTGCTCCACTTCCGCTGGTTCAATCCAGCTCCATATCTCCTTTCTCTCTGCTGGCCCTGTCCAGCCCTGATCCACCTGTGTTTCCTCCCATCCTTCCTCTCTCTTCTCCTCCTAGACCAGCCAGTTCCTCGACCTCATCTCTGCTGGTGCCAGTCAGTCCCGCAGCTCACCCTCAGTCCACGCCATCTGGGCACGATGGTTCACCGCAGGACTTCCAGTCTCCAGATCCGCCTTTGCATGTGGATTCCCTGTCTCTGCCTCCAGCCTCCAAGCCATGGACTCCTCCTCAGTCCTTTCGACCCAGCGGCTCCGCCTTGGCTCTTAGCTCCCTCTTCTCCACCGTGGCCTGGCATCCCACCTGCTCCACCGGGCTCCCTCGTCCCTCTGGCTCCACCTTGGTCAGTCGTCGACCATCGGCCGCCTTGGGACTCCATTCCTCTGGCTTCACCTCATCACTCCATCCCTCCGGCTCTGTCAGGCTCCTCATTCCCTCTGGTTCAACCTCCATCCTCAGTCACTCCGGCTCTGCAGTGGTCTTCCAGGGCCCCGCCTCCGCCTTGGTCGCATGAGCCTTCTGCTCCGCCTTGGCCCTCCGGATCCTCGGCTTCACCCTGGCTTTGCGGCTTCAATGGCCCATTTAGTATTTGTTATTTTTGAGGACAGGAAAAAGATACAATGTAAATTTGAATGGCATACACCAGCACTAATCGAGCACAAACAAATGGCACCATTTTGGAATGATTTAGATTGCATGGGGTGGAGAGTTACGTCACTGTTCGTATAAATGTTATTTTTATATAAAAGAAGTGGTCATAGTTACAGGATTTCTTTTAAAAGCACAAATCAAGCACAAACAAATGGCACGTTTTGGAGTTTTGTGCGATTTAGATGAACTAGGGTGGAAAGTGACGTCACGGCCTCTGAAAATATTTTGGTTATATCTATGGAAGGAAAATAGATACAGTGTTTGATTTAACGGCACAAACGGGAACAAATCGAGCACAAACAAACTGTGCTGGTTTGGAGCGATTTGGGCAACATGGGGTGGAGAGTGACATCACACGGTCAAAAAAGAATGTTTAAGATCTCAAACACCAAACCAGCACAAATGTAGCACAAACGAATGGCATAGTTTTGGTGATTATTTATTTTTATGGGGTCCCAACTTCAAGGAGGTTAATTCTGCGCCTACGTTTTTTTCTTCTAGGAGCCAATGGCTCCTAACTCAATTTTTTTTGTTTGGAACCCTGTATAATTTATAGCTTAAATGATAATAAAACCATTCTGAGTAGTTCTTATGCTTTATACTATTGATGGTATCTAGGGTGTTTGCTGACTGATCTAATGTTTCTTAGGATTGGAGTTTTGTTCAAATCCCTAACCCTAGCAGGAGCAATAGTAGTGATGGTGGACTAGCTCATAGCTTTATTAGAGCATCTGTACTATACACACTGTGTCATTTCTTCCCCCCAAAAATTACATCAGTCCAGTTCATTATTTATAGCAATAACCTCTCAACTTAAATCAACTCCACATGTAGTAGTTGCGAAACACATTACAGCTAGAATACTCCCAGTGTTTTCCAATGACATGATGTTTCTGGCCAAACTCAGGGCAGCAGCTTTCCCCTCAGAGCCCTGCTTCCTCCTGAGCTTTCTTTCAGGGAGTTTTCCTAGCCTTGTTTTTGTTCCCAAAAGGGTTTCATCCAAATCTGCTCTGTAATGCTGCTCTGTGGTAATGGGTATAGTTAAAAACAGCATGTAAATGAATTGAGTTTCCATCCATGCTGCTGGGAAAGTGGCGTGAGAATATCAGAGACCCTGTTACTGCCGATCCAGTTGTCATGGGTTTGTTTTCTCCTGGAGGCGTGCAGTGAGTCAGCAGCTCTGTACTGGAGAACATCTGCTGGAGCTGTGTGTATTTCTATATTTGGGTCAAGGGCAAAAAAATAAAATCTCTTTTGTAAAATTCCTATTGATGCGGATATTTAAATGTCTTTAACCCATTTATGATTGTATTTCTTGATTTTGTGCCACCCTGTCTTTCTCTCTCATCACATTTGATTTAGCAAGAGTGACTAGAGTTTTCCCTCTGCATTGACAGAGGTGAGCTGAGGCTAGATTCATAATCCTAGCAGATACTAGCAGCTGATCTCAGGTCAGTGGTGACTGGGGAAGTACAGGCGGGTGCTTAGTGTTTCAGCGCAGGTCAGATCAGACGAAACCTGCGTGAGGAACTTACTGTCATTCACATACATCTCCTTCAGCAGCCAGGCTGGATTTCACTCTGTCCAGAAAGATTAGTGTGATTGATCCACACAAAACAACTCTGATGTCGTTCCAGCATCGCAGAAGAAGGTAGGACGAGTTTGACTGGATAACCACAACAACAAATGTACATGTCATATGGTAGAACCATGGTTTGTTGACATACAGTTAAAAGTTACTGTATTCTTAACCCACACTTAAAACTATGCGACTGTTATTGCATTGATGATTTTAGTGGAAGTATTATGTTAGTTCCCCTCAGTAACCACAGGTGTAGTTCATCGCATGTTTATTACAACACAGTACTTTTTAAACAATATGTCTGTTGTTTTATCTTTTAAAAGTAACATACTTATTTTTATCAAGTGCTTTCTTTGTAAAATTGCTTGTACTGTATTTATGTAAAGTATGTCATTTGGTTGATATTTTGCTGATGCAGTGATTTGAGTTTTTATTTTAAAATTAAACATCATTAGTTATTAAAAAGCTGTAGAAATTTAGAATATGTAGCAATCCTATCATTAATGTCATCAATAATAAAGTAAAATTTTTACAATTTTATAGATAAATATTTAGATCACCAAACCAAATCATAACCAGAATACTAAAATCGTAGCGAACAGAAAATGTGAAGTGTATTGTGACAATAGCTGTAGTTACACTATAGCATTATATGCTGTAGAAATTAGGGTTGTGCCGATAGACGATAGTATCGTGTATCAACGATAGTCAAAGATATCGATGTAAGCAGACGTCTCTGTCGATAGTCAAGATGATATTAGGCTCATTCTCATATTAATGTATTAAATGTTAATAATAATAATTATTATTTTTATATTTATTAGATAAACTATTATAATACGGCTATCAAACTGCCCAGCTATTTCACCAATAAATCTTATATTTGTTTATGTGGCGGTGCATCGGTCTCGTCATAAAGCACACAGTCTGGAGCGCTGTATGACTGATGCAGTTCAACTCTACTCCAAATATATCAACTTACCTGTTTAGAATACTTTATATTTAACGTGTTCGTTTATGTCCAATGTTAGGGTTAAACTGTTGGACTTTAAATTAAATCTACTATTGATTTTTACAGTTGACTGATATTGCAGAACATTTAGACTGAAAACTCCCGTGTGCAGATGTGGCAGATTTGTCACAGGACGGTTATATGACAGTTTCCTCAGACTATATATGAACAAGCTGTTTTAAATAGTATTTTTATATTTAACATTAGTTTATCAGTATGTTTGAAAGTATACTTTTTGGATTATTGGTGATTCCATAAGCTCTCTCTCGCACACCTGCGTAGTATAAAACACCAAATAGTTATTCTATGACATGATCAAAGAGTCTCTCTCTTGCTCCACCCATGCACGATAATATTGTGTATTGTCGATCTCACGGGCTGACGATATTACGATTTGAAAAATCACCATAACGCCCAATACTAGTAGAAATCTCTAATACAGAAGGTTCTTTGAATTAGCTGATATAATTTGGTTAAGTCTTATACAACTTTTTGGGATTTGTAAATTTGTTCATACACAAATGACTTGTATTACCATTCTACAAAAAAAATAAAAATAAAACTTTGTCAATGGTACACTGTCCAAAATAAAACGCAAAACTAAGGCAAACTAAACAATAAGGCTATGACGGTTGCCGTGATCATCACGGTTGTCTACTGCCCGGTAGTGCACGTGACATCATGCACTCTATAATAAGCATAATACAAAGTTCCCTTTCAAGAGAACTTCGAACTATATCCTCTAGGGGGTGCTATGGGGAACACCTCGCCGTGACCCCTGTCTGAAGCATACATTGAAAAAAAAAACAATGTATTTGCCAGATGACAGCCTCTGACGTCACTACCAGTGCGACTATAAACAGGCACCGGGAGAACATGCCACTCTCTTCTTCGTCTTCGTCTGCATCTGAGTGATCTTTCTGTCTATCATGGCGACTACTAGCAAGCGTTTAGACAATGTGTGCATCCGTGTCAGCGTTATTTGACACCCGATGACACACACGATATTTGTGTCATTTGTTTGGGTGAAGAGCATGCACGCCATGTCTTTGAGGAGGCAATCTGCGTGCATTGTGAGCATTTTTTTTTTCAGTGAGAAAGCTCCGTTCTTGTTGGTCTCTTTTTCCGAGCAAAAACAAAAGGCAGCCATCTGCTTCCCACAGTTCAGGACCTGCTGCTACTGAGGCACGGAGGAGAATGAGCTCGTGAGATTACAGGTGGCTCTGTCTTAATTGTTTAGAGAGGGACTTTTTCCCTTTCACTCTCATGATGGCGGCAGCCGAAAGAGAGCCTCGGGAGGATGATGTTATATCTTTAACACTATCTGATACTGAGGTTAGTGCTCAACTGGGTTTTTACCCAGACCAAACTGACCAAAGCAGGAGTTATTTGAGGATGGTGAATAAGCTGAGGCTGAACCTTCTCAATTCTCCTGCCCTGCGTATGTAGAGCTGTTGGAGGTTATGGATCGTGCCACGGCAAAGTTGGACTTGCCATGAAAGTGCGCTAACAAGGAGACGCCGTGAGGCCGCCTCGACGAGCGTTATCTTCCGGACCATAGCCCTCCAGCTCAGGTGAGCCTTCCATTTCTGCCTGATATCCATACAGAGATCGAAAAGAAATGAAAAAGGCTGTTTTCTTGTCACATCCATCAGTTTTGGCATAATTGTGTTATGTTGTGCCGACATCGAGGCGATGCGCGAAAACGGCTATGAGAAGATGCCCCCTGTAGGAAGAGCTTTCTTTCTGTGGGGGAGACATCCTCTCTTAATCTCCCTCCTTGCCATCTAAGCCCTTCAAGAAATACATCTGGCTTAAATGGCAAGGCGTACGCAGCAGCAGGTCAGGCTGTGGCTTTATTACCCCTGATAGTGGTGCTTCATGCATATCAGACTGATCTGCTAAGAGACCTGGATAGAGGCGAGCGGGAGGGCCTTTTTCCTGATCAGGTAGCTGATCTGTGCCACACCACGGGTCTCTCTCCATGCTACCAAGCAGGCATGGTGGTGGCGGAGAGACATCTGTAGATGCTTTCTTCTCGATGCTCAGGGTTTGCCTTCTAAACTTTCAGTTATTTCCGTTGAGATGGTGATCGAGAAGTTCAGGGAGACGAAGGCGCACTCTGCTGCTTTCAGATCCTTCGTTCCACGAAGGTCCAGGTCTTTACCCTTAACATTAGGGTCCTGGCCTGTCTCGATCTGAGGATCAAAGATGGACACAGAAGGCTAGTGTCGTGACTTGCGCTCCTCCCCTCCTCCCCTGTAACCACCAGCTCTCCACCTGATCAAGGTTAGGTGGAACCTCTCTCTTAACCCTCTGGAGTCTAAGGGTATTTTTGGGGCCTGGAGAAGTTTTGTCATGCCCTGACATTTGTGCTTTTTTCCGTTTCTTATAAATATCTAAATGGGTAAAGTCTTATATCACTGTAATCAGCACAAACTGGGCTATAATAATATGTGAAATGCATGTATGTACACAAAAATGTTATGCATGGTTAGTGAAAAACTAAAAATGTTAAATCACTTGAATAAGGCAATAAAACACATACATAACATTGGTTCCCGGGATTGTTGAGAACTGGAGCTTGTAGCCTAGAATTTTTCTTTCTAAATTATATGAAAATCTTATTTACTCATTCACAGAAAACAATATATTGATTTAAATTTTCTAAGACACTTTTTGTTGGTAAAAGTCATACGAGTAGGTGTCAACTATCATGAATACCATTGTGATTTACACCTGAGAAGACAAAGCCCTGCATAATGAGCTGCATAATGAGCCTCTCATTCAGCTGTGCCACTGTGAGTGAGGAGTTACAAGAAAGAATTTGAGAATAAAATAAATCTATATAATTTTATGTTTGTAGTTTATTAAGAATATATTTAATTATCCCACAACATAATTTAATATCCACTTGGGGGAGCAGTTAAACAGTTTATTAGGGACAATCAAAGCTTACTTTCAAACAATTTTTTTAGCATTCTTACTTTAGTTACACAATCCATCAGAAATCTTATTTTCTACCAAAAAAAAAAAAAAAAAAAAAACATTTATTATTATCATCATCATTATTATTATTATTAATGTTGAAAAGAGCTGAGAATATTTGTCAGGTTTTTTTAGGGGAAATAAATTGAAAGAACTGAATTGTTTTTACATTTGTTAGAGTTATCTTTATTTGTCACATTTATATTATTTACATCAAGCTTTTGAATGGTATAGTATTGTATATTGTTATTGAAACTCATAATGTTTCACTTGATTATACATTTAGTCAGGAATAATAGTTTGGAAAAAGTATTTGGAAAAAGTCTAACTAGTAAAATGCTTACACGTTATGTGAAAACTAGTACAAGTAAATAAAAAGAGACTTACTCATGTTTATGATCTCTGCTGAATAAAGTGCTTCATTCTTTTTTCTGAGGAAATCCATTTCTCAAACCCTCAACCACATCACATCTTTTTGGAGTGATTTATGTCTTATTCCTCTCATCGCGAAGCAAACAGTAAAATAAAATAAAAACTCGAAGAACAGTCTCGCTGCTTTTTCTTCTGTGTGGGTGTATTCAAGCGCTTCTGTTTGAATCTGAATAGAGCGTTAAGCGCGGGGGCGTGGTCACATTAGATATAATGAACGAAGATATGAAAAATAGACATCGCGTTGTTTTCATATGGATTACTTTATCTCAGAATATTTGTTTTCGGCAGCACTTAGTTTAAAAGTAGACATTTCAGGCTTTCTATAGATATCTCTCTCATGTCTCTTCGTTGAGTATTCACGGAGTTACAGTTCATTTTAATGACGTGTTTGTAAATGAAGATCAGTGCACACAAAGGCTGCAGACAGCGCACCTAGTTTGTTATCTTTATTTTATAAGTGCACAAAGGTGTTTTGTTATTATGTCTGTATCCAAAAAAAGTAGACCCTTTACAGATTTGATTGACGTATTGCTCTTATCTGTACGATTAAAAAAAAGAGTGTAATTTAAGTTCTTTTCGGGGTTATCCGGAGAAAATGACTCAAAACGCATATATGCGTTTATCGACTTCAAAGGGTTAATAATCTCCTATGCAGGTTTCTGCGGGAGCCTCCTTTATCATCAGGCCCTTTTGGTGGTCAGTGTGCGTGTGAACACTTTGCGCACTTTCTGAAATCCACATAAGTGGTAAATGTGTATGCAAAACTCTGCACACTTTCTGAAATCCTGTACAGTAAGGGGTTACGTCCTCGGCCTCGTTCCCTTTCTTGAGATGATTAGACCTTGGTTCCTTGGGCTCCATTCAGCCAGTGTGTACTTGTTTGTACACTTCAAGCATCGCTTCCCCTCAACATGAGAGGCTACTTGAGCAATTCTCGTGGTAGTTTAGCAGCGCTCCCCTTTTCCAAGAAGGGTCACCTATGAGTGCGCTACTCTGAATTCTGAGTTCTCCTCTCATATGAGACTGAGTTCCCTGCTTTTTCCCCAGAGCACTCCAGCATTATTTCCACAGATCAAGTTGATGTCTATCAATCATACTGTTTTGAGATGCAACATTCCATCTATGATCTTCTCTATCAGAGTGCCACGAGAGCCCCTCCTTAGAACAGTATTTGAGAATCCATGCTATGGTAAGTGTGCACGTGAAGTCTTTGCACAGTTTCTGAAATCTACAATGTGGTAAGTTTGCACGCTAGTATTCTGCGTTCTTTCTAAAATCCTATAATGGTGAGTGCTCTGCACGTTTGCCGTGTGCCCTTTCTTGACTTAGTAAAAGCCGCGTTCATCTTGGGAGCCACTCCACCTATGTATCTTAGCATACCTATCTAAACTGGGTGTGAATCTTTCTTGATTCCAAGCCTTCAGCTCTTCAGCCGAGGCCCTAACAATTAAGTTGGGTATGTAGCTTAGGGCTTTGGCCATAAGGGGTGTCACAGACAGCCGTCTAAACGTCCCAGGGGCAACTCCCATGGAAATGGTAGAGTTGGTACTTCGTGTTTGCCATGATTCTGGCCTACACTGCCCTCAGATTGGTGCCGTGGGTATACTGTTCCCCATAGCAGCCCCTAGAGGATGTAGTTTGATGTTCCCTTGAAAGGGAATGTCTCAGGTTACGAATGTAACTATGGTTCCCTGAGTAGGGAACAAGACACTGCGTCCTCTAGCTCCCTGCCATGCTTCGGACGCAAGCTTCAGACGAAGAAAAGAATGACGTGTTCTCGCAGTGCCTGTTTATTGTCGAGCCGGTAGTGACGTCAGAGGCTGTCGCCGGCCAACAAGTTGGTGTTTTTTCAAAGTATTCTTCAGACACGGCTCACGCCGAGGTGTTCCCCATAGCGCCCCCTAGAGGACGCAGTGTCTCCTTCCCTACACAGGGAACCATGGTTACATTGGTAACCTGAGATGTTTTGTATACAAGTGTAATAACTGTAGTAGTTGCAAATTGTTTTATTTAGACTTTGTCTATAGTAATTTTCAAATTACCTCAAACGCCACATACACACGCAGCGTTTCCTATCGATTGGCAGGTTTAAGCACAGGAAAATACAGTTTATGCGTTCAGTAAATTGATTTTGTGTTGGGTGATGGACCTGGTTGGGAAACCAAATACTATATCGCTGATCTGGAGCCATCTCAATTCATGTTACCCACCCATGTTTTGTACAAGTGTCTTCAAGTTCCCATGATTTCAAACACCTGTCTGGTTAGATTTGGTGAGGCTTTCTCCAAACTGGCCAAATACAAATGAGACAGTGATAAATTAAAGGTTTTAACAATAAATGTGGCAACGATTCCTATTTCAATTAACCATTTCTGCACCAGATGTGACAATATGTTGCAACAGGTTTGTCGAGTATCTGAACATTTGAACTCTGTGTCAGTGCCTCGTACATAGGATGAGGTGGTTTTCTCTCTGGGATTTGACATGTCGTGTCATCTTGTGTCGCATCCAGTGTAGCATCACTGATTGATTTAAAGGGGGGGTGAAATGCTCGTTTTCACTCAATATCTTGTTAATCTTGAGTACCTATAGAGTAGTACTACATCATTCATAACTCCAAAAAGTCTTTAGTTTTATTATATTCATAAGAGAAAAATAGTCTGTACCGATTTTTCCCGGAAAACACGAGCGCCTAGAGGCGTTACGTGTGGGCGGAGCTAAAGAATCATGAGCGCCAGTAGGCTTTTGCGTTGAGAGCGTTTGGAAGCTGTGACACAGATCCAGACAAACAAAGCACAACACTAAAGTACACTAAACTAAATACTAAACAAAACTAAAGTAAACTAACAAAACACAACTAAACTAAAGACAAAATTAAAGTAAAATAAATAAAACATCAAAATAAAAAAAAAATAAAAACTAACCTAAACCAGTATAATATCTATTTTGGGGTTTTGTTTCATGTTCTTGTTTTAATATTTTTTTTATTTTGTAGTTTGATTTATGCTGTTTGTGTCATGCTTCCTTGCCCTCTTGTCTTAATGCTGTTGGTTCCTCTTTTTCCTCTCGTTCATTGTGTCATGTTCTCATTGGTTGTCTTAGTCATGTGTCTGTTTACTCATTGGTTGTTTTGTTGTGCCTGGTTCCGTCATGTGTCCATCATTGTCTGTTATAAGAAGCCATGTTTTTGCCATTGTCCCGGGTCGTGTATTGATGTTGTAACCTGTTGTTGGTGAGTCTATTCTGTACTGGAAGTTGTGGCCTAGTGGTTAGAGAGTTTGACTCCTAACCCTAGGGTTGTGGGTTCGAATCTCGAGCCGGATATACCATGACTTGGGTGTCCTTGAGCAAGGTACTGAACCCCCAACTGCTCCCTGGGTGCCGCAGCATAAATGAGCCCGGTGTGTGTGTGTGTGTGTGTGCACTTTGGATGGGTTAAATGCAGAGCACGAATTCTGAGTATGGGTCACCATACTTGACTGAATGTCACATTACTTTCACTTTCATGCCAAGTCTGTTCATGTCAAGTCTTCATTTCCTGTTTGGAATATGTTTGGATCACTGTAAATAAACTGCACTTTATGGCGTTATTTCCCTGTTAAGTGTCGAGAGCCCATAATTGTAGCGCGAAAGTACATTAATATGATGCGCGAGCGTGAATATAATGTGCGCGAGTGCGAATCTCGCTGCTCGCGCGCGGAATATAATGTGCGGAGAGCGAATCTCTCTGTTGCACGCTCTCAGATAAACATTGCTCTTGTAAGAATTTTCTCTGGGCTCGCTCAGGTTTCTCGGTACTCTTCTCTTCAATTTCTTTCTCTTTTAGATTCCATGTACGATATGGCGTTTTCATCGGTCAGTCGTTGAAGCCTATTTCTGATTGGTTGTTGCCGTTTTGACAGCGTTTATGCCAAGAGCAAAGAGAAAGAATTTGAAGAGAAGAGTACCGAGAAACCTGAGCGAGGCTAGAGAAAATTCTTACAAGAGCAATGTGTATCTGAGAGCGTGCGCCGAGTTCCTCGAGCAGAGAGATTCGCGCTCCGAACATTATATTCCGCATGCGAGCAGAGAGATTGACGCTCATGCATTATATTCATGTACTTTCTCGCTACAATTATGTGCCCTCGACATTTGACAGGGAAATAACGCCATAGCAGTTGGGTTCTTCGCTATGCTCGCCAGTGGTCTGATCATTACAAAAAAACACTAAAGTAAAAAAGAAACACGAAACTAAACTAAACAAAAGACTAAACTAAACAAATCACAAAACTAAACTAAACTAAACAAATAACTAAAGTGAAATAAACAAAACTAAAGTAAAATAAACAAAACACAAAACTAAAGTAAACAACACAAAACTTAAAAAACTAAAGTAAACAACACAAAACTTAAAAAACTAAACTAAAAACACAAAACTAAGCTAAACTAAAAATAAAAAGCACAAAACTAAAGTAAACAAAACAAAACACAACTAAACTAGGGATGCACTGATACGATATTCGTGTCGGGTATCGGCTCTAATACTGCCCTTATTTGTTGGATCAGGTATCGGTCAGAGAGGGCCGATTCATATTCGACTTTGTGAGTGTCCTGCTTTATTTGTGAAGCCATACATTTTCTCCAGTGTGTCTGCCAGTCATTCATCCTGCCTTTAAACCCTGGTCATACTTCATTGCGATATTCAGCTCAGTTAAGCTTTCTCCAAGATCATTGTGTGACCCCATTATCATACTTGATTTGTAAATACATTTCTATGATTTAGCAAAAATGCCTTTATCTTTTTCTGTTTTGTTACTTGCTACTTGGGTGTCTGTGAGAACAAAACAAGGGTTTAGAAAAGACTATAAATTTGTTTTCAACGCGCACAGTAACTGAAATTTAAAACTGTTTATAGAAAGGCTCAATAACTGTTGCACAAATATAATACACTATGCATCAATATATTTTGCCTTTGTGCTTTGCACTTTTTAATGCAAAGCGATGCGTGCTTTGATGCCGTGTTGCTTCAAGAGCATCATTCTGCACACCAGATGTGCATATTGTAAGCGCTTTATTCCGCACTGTATTTGTTTTGTCCTATCGAATCCATCATATGTTGTTGCCTTTTTAAAATAAATGTATCTTAATTTATAGTATATCCTTAGGCCTATATATAAATACATTAATGAATGTTTTTCATTATTGGATTTTATAATACAAATAACAATGTGTAACATTTTACAATATTTAGTGCAACACTTTTATTTGTTCCCCACATTTTTTTTTTCTTTCACTAAATGTATGGAAAATTATTGTGCACTGATTTTTCTGGAATAACTTTTGCTGCCAAATTATCCACTAACCTAGTTTATCCTATGAATATACATATGTTTTTTTTTTCATATTTGTTTATTTTTCTTTGTAATGAAGTAGTCTGTATTTATTAGATTGTGTAGAATGATTATAAGTTCCACACAAAGAGAGATATATAAAATCGACATTTATTTAAATGGATGGAAAAACAACAAAAAAATAAACACAAAACTAAATGAAATAAAACTAACCAAAACACAAAACTAAACTAAAGTTAAAAAAACAAAAAACAAAGTGTGCCATAAATTAGTGATCTTAGTGAGTGTCAGTCAGACAGGAAGTGGAAGGGAAGTACGGAGAGAGCTGGGGTCATGAGGTCACAGGAAGTGACAGAGGCGTGTGGTTGACTGTAGAGATGAGCAGAGACGCTCAGAAATGAGTGATCCTCCAGCAGCGCAGCAGAAGGTGCAGATGATCTCCTGCAGGAGCCGGCGCTACCGCCGCATCTCTGGCACAGCGTAAGCCCTTCACTCGCACCTCTGCTTAGTGGACAGCTGTAGTAAGGAAATGTCTAAATCAGGGGTGTCAAACTCAGTTCCTGGAGGGCCGGAGCCCTGCAGAGTTTTGTTCCAACCCTGCTTCAAAACACATTCTACGTAGCTTTCCAGTAAGCCTGAAGGACTTGATTAGTTGGAGCAGGTGTGTTAAATTAGGGTTGAATCTAAACTCTGCTGGGCTCCGGCACTCCAGGAACTGAGTTTGACACCCCTGGTCTTAATAATGATCTCTTTATTATTTGTGTCAGAAAGCATACTGTATCAGTGGTTGTTAGTGAGTCTTTCTGTTGGAGTGGTTTGTGATCTGTTCTGAAGGGTGTGTGTCGCCTGTAGTTTCACTTCAGTTTTTCTTCCAGCAAACAGTGTTTCAGTCAGATATGGTTGTGTGTGAATAGTTCTGACCACTAGCTTGCTCCGCAGTGTGCTTTCTCATCCTGCTCTCTCTTTCATGACTGCTCAACTACAGAAGGTCCGGTCAGCGGTCAGCGTTTGCTTTCTGCCATGCAGCATCAGCGGTGGGAGACATAGTCAGACTTACAGCTCTGTTAACTGTTAGCAGTAACTCATGAATACTGATCACATTTACTAAATACTAATAAGTATTGTTGTACAAGCTACAAGTTAATTAGCAAGGATAGATACATATTCATTTTGAAATCTGCTTTACAAATGCATATTAAGTGCAGAGGTCGTGGATGAGGTATGTGTGTGTGAATGTGTGTGTGTGTGTGTGAGTGCGTGTGTGTGTGTGTTCTGAAACAAGTATGGTCCATTAACGTGTCATTATGTGGCAGTAAGAATGAAAATGTATGACACAGGCATCATTTAAGTTGTGTTATGCATTGCTTTATGAAACAGCAGCAGGAGTGTGTGAGTGTTTCTCATTGTGTCAGATGTGTGAGGGCTGTAGTTTGTAGAGCGCTTGTTACAATCTTAGCAGTGCTCAACCAATAAACAATGCAAATAATTGCCTTTTGACACTGTTATTCAGATTATTCATTTCCCATGCTAATGTTAGGTCACTTCATGTGATAACCTGTGATTTTATTCATATTAATTGGAGTGTGGCAGATGAATGCATTAATCAAAAAAAAATATAAATAAATAATAATAATAATAAAAATATATAGAGAGAGTTTCTTGGTCACTGGGCAAAATGTTTTGTGATCTGATGAAAGCAAATGTAACTTTTGGGACATAAATTTGGCACAAAAACAAGACCCAAATAGCACCATATCCACAATGAAGTTATATATGACAATGAACGTATATATATATATATATATATATATATATATATATATATATATATATATATATACACGTTATATTATTATTATTTGTTTTGTATCTATCCGTATGATACAGTACACTTTTACATTTACTTTTATGTTTTAAATCTAAAGACAGCAGTTTTAACAGGGGTGTGTAGACTCTCTTTCTGTGCCCAGTGTAGTTGTTGTAGTTAGTCTCGATTTACAGAAATCTGTTCAGTCAAACCATTTGTAGTGTAACTGCTAACAAGTCCTGATTTGTCCTGACAGCACAACAGTTACACAACACTTCATTACAGAATCCACTGCTCATGTCCTCAGAGAGAGCTGCTAGAGGAAGGTCGATTTGTTGATAAAAGTTGCTAAATGACATTGTTACATCTTTCTGTGATGATGTCATGTCATTGTGTAATCACGACGCAAAATTGTGTCACTACATCAAATATCGACAAATATATATTTTATACATGGTAATTTAGATTTTTTATAAAATAATATGCTTGATATAATATTAAAACATAACTTTATTTTTAAATAAATTGAATTATTGAACACTTTTTTTTAATGATTGCAATTTAAGTTTTTTTCAATAGCTAGTAAACTAGTAATATAACACATTCTCAACAATTCACAGTCTTCTCTGTAAATATAAAATAATTTTCTGTTTCTTATTTTTACCTGCATTTTAAGTTATGCATTGTGTTGCAGGGTTACAATGGATAATGTTCAAGTTTATTCAAGTTTATTTGTATAGCGCTTTTTACAATACAAATCGTTATAAAGCAACTTTACAGAAAATTATGTTTCTACAATGTTTAGTAATAGCTTATAAGTGTTGACTGTCAGTTTGTGAACGTATGACAGGATTTGTTGAAAAATGTATGTCGTAGTCAGCCAGATGATGAACATTATTAATATTATTAATAATTAATATATGATGCAATCACACTTGTAGCAATAATTGTTAGTTCTGTTGTTGATTCAGGGTTAGCATCATTTGAGGTCTTCTGAGGGTCAGCATCATCTCTTCTCAGGTGTTCTGGATCCAGATTGGAGCTTGTTTAAATTATAGTTACCACGGGATGAAGATCCCAGCAGAAACAGAGAAACACATAGAGACATCATTAGCATAGCTGCTGATCCAACAAAGTAAAATTAATTAGTTTAATCCAAGCTGAAGAATAAGAATGTGCATTTGATCAGATACAACTATACTCACAATTTAAGAGATAAATTATTCGAATGCTTGACGAAAGAGATGTGTTTTTAATCTTGTTTTAAACCGAGAGAGTGTGTCTGAACCCGAACATGATCAGGAAGGCTATTCCAGAGTTTGGGAGCCAAATGTGAAAAAGCTCTACCTCCTTTAGTGGACTTTACTATCCTAGGAACTACCAAAAGTCCAGTGTTTTGTGACCTTAAGGTGCGTGATGGGTTGTAACGTGGTAGAAGGATAGTTAGGTACGCTGGAGCTAAACCATTTAGGGCCTTATAGGTAAGTAATGATAATTTGTAACAGATACGGAACTTAATAGGTAGCCAGTGCAGAGACTGTAAAATTGGGGTAATATGATCATATTTTCTTGACCTGGTAAGGACTCTAGCTGCTGCATTTTGGACGACCTGTTGCTTGTTTATTGAAGAAGCAGGACAACCACCTAGAAGTGCATTACAATAGTCCAGTCTAGAGGTCATGAATGCATGAACTAGCTTTTCTGCATCAGAAACAGATAACATGTTTCGTAGCTTGGCAATGTTTCTAAGATGGAAGAATGCAGTTTTTGTAACATGGGAAATATGATTTTCAAAAGACAAATTGCTGTCTAATATAACACCCAGATTTCTGACTGTAGAGGAAGTAACAGTACATCCGTCTAGTTGCAGATTGTAATCTACAAGATTCTGTGTAGTGTTTTTTGGTCCAATAATTAATATCTGTCTTATCCAAATTTAATTGGAGAAAATTATTGGTCATCCAATCTTTTACATTTTTAACACACTCTGTTAGCTTAGATAATTGGGAAGTTTCATCTGGTCTCGTTGAGATATATAGCTGAGTATCATCAGCATAACAGTGGAAGCTAATTCCGTATTTTCTAATAATATTACCAAGGGGCAACATGTATATTGAAAATAGAAGGGGACCTAGGACGGATCCTTGTGGCACTCCATATTTACTGGTGATAAATTAGATGACTCCCATTTAAGTAAACAAAATGGTAGCGATCGGACAGGTAGGATCTAAACCATCTTAGAGCCTGCCCTTGAATACCTGTATAGTTTTGTAATCGATCTACGAGTATGTCATGATCTATGGTGTCGAACGCAGCACTAAGATCAAGTAAGACTAGAAATGAGATGCACCCTTGGTCTGACGCAAGGAGCAGGTCATTTGTAATTTTAACAAGTGCAGTTTCTGTGCTATGGTGAGGCCTAAAACCTGACTGAAATTCTTCATACAGATCATTTTTATGCAGGAAGAAGCTCAATTGAGCAGACACAACTTTTTCAAAAATTTTTGACATAGATGGAAGATTTGAAATAGGCCTATAATTTGCCAGTACACTAGGATCTAGTTTTGGTTTCTTAATAAGAGGCTTGATAATCGCCAGCTTGAATGGTTTTGGGACGTGACCTAAAGATAACGAAGAGTTAATGATATTGAGAAGCGGTTCTTCGGCTACAGGTAACAGCTCTTTCAGTAATTTAGTGGGTACAGGATCTAATAAACATGTTGTTGGTTTAGATACAGTGATAAGTTTATTTAGCTCTTCCTGTCCTATGATTGTAAAACACTGCAGTTTATCTTTGGGTGCGATGGATGAAACTGAAGTGTTAGACGAGGTAGAATCTACATTCACTATTGTATTTCTAATGTTATCTATTTTATCAGTGAAGAAATTCATGAAGTCATTACTATTTAACGTTGGTGGAATATTTGAATCAGATGGCGTCTGGTAATTTGTTAATTTAGCCACTGTGCTAAATAAAAACCTTGGATTGTCATGGTTATTTTCTATGAGTTTGTGTATATGCTCTGCCCTAGCAGTTTTTAGAGCCTGTCTATAGCTGGACATACTGTTTTTCCATGCAATTCTAAAAACTTCTAAGTTAGTTTTTCTCCATTTGCGTTCAAGATTACGAGTTACTTTCAATTTACCTTTTTCAATTTGATGGGAGCAACAGCTTCTAATGTATTAGAGAGAATAGTGCCCATGTTGTCAGTAATTTCGTCTAGTTCATGTGTATTTTTGGGTACAAATAGCAGTTGAGATAGATCAGGCAGGTTAGTTGCGAATCTTTCTTTGGTGGCTGGAACAACAGTTCTGCCCAGACGGTAACGCTGCGACATATAGTTCGTATCAGTGATACGCAGCATGCACAATACAAGGAAATGGTCTGTAATATCATCACTTTGAGATACAATATCTATAGCAGTAAGATCGATACCATGTGATATAATTAAATCTAGTGTATGATTAAAACGATGAGTGGGCCCAGTGACATTTTGCTTGACTCCAAAAGAGTTTATGAGGTCAGTAAATGCATAGGTCCTAATGCATCATTTGTATTATCAACGTGAATATTAAGCTACGAACAAAGTGCATCATAAATGAACATTTCTTGACATTTTAATTATTAAATTGTTGTTATTGTTGTTGTTATTCAGTTGAACAGTTGCTAACAGCAGCTAACTCTGTTCACTAGGTGCTAGGCATCTGTGCTTTCCTCTTTTTGTGTTTGGATGGAAAATGTGTGCCTTTTTATTGTCCGAGTCACTTATCAAAAGTTGCTTAAAGTTAAATAAATGTTAAAAAAATTGCAAAATTTATTGGTAGGTGCTTTTGGAAGAAAATTAGCTAAAGTAGTCTAAACAGTTGCTAAATTTAGCAACAAAAGTTGGCAACACTGCGTGTCCTACAGAGCTGGTGTCTGCATCTCTAAAAACAGACGCTGAATCTCTGTGTAAAGGCCTGTGTTGTGGCGATAAGCTCGTGTCATGCTGGATCTGACGTGTCCTGTCCGCTGTGTCTGTCTGTCTGTCTGTCTCGCGCTGATAAACTCTGCATCAGAGTTCATTATGCTGGTTAGAAGCGCTCAGATGGCTCTGTTACCCTCCTCTGTTAAATACTCCTCCTTCTCCTGTCTGCTGAGGATTGTTTGTCTTCTGTGGGATCTGATCCAGATCTTGGCTGAACTTGTGAGGGCACTTCATTCTTCCTCCAGACTGACAGAATGAGAACCGGAGCAATGCATTCTGGGAAGGGCTTAGTAAGCACAAAGAAAGCACTGGCATGCAAACCCATTCCCAGAAGACACCACCGAAATGCAAAACACATCAAATGCTGTTAAAGAGACACCGTGAGAAAACAGCAGTCAAATCACCAAACATGCTCTGTTCTTACAGTCAAGCTTTATGAAGCATGCTTCAGCATTCATCTGATCAGAAGACTCTGAACATCCAAAAGATAATTTCAGATGAAGCACTTTTCTCTTTCACTAGATTGCATTTGCACATGGTTTTGTTTCCATTTCAAGCTAAAGCACATAATGATCTGCACTGTTACTCTGATACAGAATGAATTATACTGTGATACTGGATTTGAGCCACAGCCATCTCCTCTGATGCTCCGCCTTCAGTATGACATCACAGCGCACACTCGTGATGTCATCAGTGTGCTCCTCTGATGCTCCGCCCCAAGGATGACATCACAGCTCACAATCGTGATGTCATCAGTGTGCTCCTCTAATGCTCCGCCCCCAGGATGACATCACAGCTCACAATCGTGATGTCATCAGTGTGCTCCTCTGATGCTCTGCCTTCAGTATGACATCACAGCGCACACTCGTGATGTCATCAGTGTGCTCCTCTGATGCTCCGCCTTCAGTATGACATCACAGCACACACTCGTGATGTCATCAGTGTGCTCCTATGATGCTCCGCCCCCAGGATGACATCACAGTACACACTCGTGATGTCATCAGTGTGCTCCTGTAGAGAACAGTGGGGTTTAAAAACACTGAAAAGTTTCCTCATGAATCTCCCAGGATTCATAGCAATTGGCTTATTTCCGATTATTGTGCCATTGATCAGAAACAGACAGATAATAACTGCTTATGACTCGATCAGACTTTTATATCCCATCACATTTTAATAATAAAAGACACAAATCTGTAGCATTGTGTTCTCTGAGAATATTCTTCTCATTAAATAATTAGAATATTACTAATACAACTTATATTACTAGAGGACTCAATACACAATGTAATTTTCAATCATAATATTGCAGTGTATTATTATATAATAATTGGCGTTTTATTTACATTGTTCTTTTTTCCTCAATAGAGAAACCTTTTGTAATGTGATGTAAAGTTTTCAACTTGTATCTTTTAGATGCTTCTTGTTATTCTGAGTACGACCGGCTGAGTGTGTAAGAAGCCCACAGAATTACTACTATCAGTGTTTGTATAGGGCTTGTGTGATTTATGCTCATGTGTGCTGAATCTGAGGAATTCTAGCTGTTATGTCTCGAGGTGTCTTAGGGGTGTTTTTAGGATGTCAGAAATGACTGGCTTTGATTTATAGACTTGCAGTATTGAGTCACACTTTCATTCTAATACAACTGAATATTTTCAGAAGAAGTCATCAGTCACTCTTACTAAGATTGTATCGGTCTGGGTGTATTAAACAATAAAATGACAAACTCTTATTGTAAGCTTGCTAGGGTTGGTATTCATTGATTTATGGTTTTAAATGTATTAATTTATAAATGTTAATGAGACCCGTGGAATGAAACACATTCAATTAATCACATCTATATATTGCTGAAGAAATCGATCAATATTGACTTGTATTTGTTTGTTTTTTCTGATCACTTGTGTTTATATGTCCAATAACAAATATGTATTTCATGTTGTACTTCTTGTTAAATTTCATCTTTATATCACAGTAATAAAAGCATAGATTGTTATAACAGCAACACCAATCAGCAAAACACATGGAGAGATGTTTTCAAATGGAGAACATCTATAATTACTGTCGGCTTTGCATGAATTTAAGCATTTGCTTTAAATTAAAGTTTGAAATGAAGGTTTAGGAAGATCATTCAATCGCTGGAATAATCATACACTCAGTCATATCAGTTAAATACATTGTAAACTAACAAAACATGAATCTGTTACATTTCCATTTTGAATGGCCTTTTATCAGAGCTATGTCTCTGCTTCTGTTTCACACAGAGCTAATGTGCTGTTAATATGTGCTTAATAACTGAACATTGTGTTACCATGACATTATTACCATGGTACGGTCAAATGAAACCCTACTGTAAAACACAGATTCCACATCCAGATGTTTCTGCGGAGGAAAAGATCCCAGTAATACCCAGAAACCTCAGTCATGGTGCTGTTAGATCTATGAGCTAGGACAGAGGCTGACGCTGGATGAAGGAGATGTGCTGTGTCACAGCATCCGCTCCGTCTCCACTTTCATCATTAGTGCTGATAACAGAGCCCCGGGATCATGGCATGGATTACCCAGCATCCCCTGTGTTTTCCTCTTCTCATCTGACTAATGGAGAGGTGTTCATTCACAAACACTTCGCTCTCATTCAAAAACACCTAGAAGTGTATAGATGATGTGTTATTATGAAATATTATTTAAACACTGAGTGTTAGTATCTGGTGGATAACATTTCTCTTTTGCCTTGCTTGAACCGGCCGTGTGCTCCTTCAGGTCCTGTGGTGTGTATGTGAATAGGTAAAGCCTCTTCTTCACTGTGGTCTCCTCCAGATCTAGTGGATGTCCTGATTCAGTGCTCACTCGCTCTGTAACACAGTCTCTGTCCAGAGGCTCAGGGTCATTGAGCAGCAGATGGTCATCAGATCAATCCTCACACACACAGAGGACAGTGAGGCACACACACACACACACACACACAGAGGACAGTGAGGCACACACACACACACACATGATGGATGATCTGACGTCACGCTGATGCTGCTGTGTTTAGGTTTCTCCTCTCATCTCTGCGAGTATCAGCATGCTCTTTCCTGGTTTGCTTCATCGTTTGAGTATTAAACAGAAAATGTGGATCTGTCACTAACAGCTGAATAACACAGATCAATTTGATTCGCATAATGTTTTCAATTGAAGTCCTAAATGTTTACTTACTGTAGTAAAGACTTGCAGTATTGTGCATCTCTTGTGTGTGATAACTGTTTATTCACATCAAAATACAACCTCTCATACTCTATTACATGATTCAAGCCTCAGAATTCAATTGGATGATGCTCATTTCGGTTGGGCCCATGTGGTCTGATATGTTGCATACTAGCATTCATACTCGAGTCGCTTCCATCAGACAAGAGCAGACGCACAACCTTGTGTACCATGTTTAGAGAAGTAATGAAGCACGAGAGAGAGAACAGACGAGTGTTCTTCAGTGATTGAGCTCTTCTTGTGTTTGATCTGCAGGTGCTGTGAGTGCGGTGCGTCTCTCTCACACTGGTACTATGAGAAGGACGGCCGTCTCTTCTGTAAGAAGGACTACTGGGCTAAATTCGGAGAGCTGTGTCATGGCTGTTCAGAGCCCATCAGCACTGGACTCATCATGGTGAGTCCAAACGGTCAGAAACCCAATCTGTGTGTCTCTCCTCACCCACAGTCCTGCTGTCCGTCCGTCTGTCCTACAGCCGCTCCAGTTACACGGCTCTGCACTGATTCTCCATTCACACATGAGCAGATCAACAGCACTCCTGTGTGCGCTCGTGAGGAGCTGCTATCTATAATTCAGACGCAGAGCTCATGAACACATTGTTTTAATGCATTCACTGCTGGCTGTGTTAGCATTTCTACAAGAGCGAGAGCTGTTTATGTGACAAGAATCATGTGAATCATTTATGTCTGAATTCCTTCATTGTGTCTGGTTCTTCACATGTTAACTCTTTTGCATCCAGTTTTGGCATAGCACATCTGTAACTTAATGTAAGGTTTCATCTGCTCTGTTTACATTTGCATTTTCATTAAGTTTTAAAACTTTTATTTACATGCACAAATCATCTCATTTTACAATATAATCAAAATGTTCCACAGGAGTTGCAGGTTGGTTTCCTTAGTCAAAATGTGTATAGTCAAAAGTGTATAGTGTGTGTGTGTGTGTGTGTGTGTGTGTGTGTCATATATATATATATATATATAGCACAGCATTCTTAAATAGTATACACTTTTGTATGAATTCAAACCTGTCTCTGTTGTTTTGGATTTTAAAAATAAACTTCAAAAATCAGAATGAACGTTACTATTTTTTCAGCAAATGAAATGAAATGATAACATGAGCAGCATTTCCCCCTGAGGGTGACGGTGACAGATGCATATCATTCATTCACAAGAAAGCATTCATACAGGCAGAACCTTGACCCAGTTTCAGATTCTTCAGGTCAATCTTGGTGTTGATCAAAGTTAATCACAACTTATTTTACAGCCTGAAAAGTTACACAAAATGAGATAATAGTTTGTGTTTTTCTTTTTGTATTTGTTTGTATTTTCAACATCTACATATGACAAGCAGAGAAATGTAATGCAAAGCTTTCTATAACATGACACGCACGTGATAGTAATATTGTGACAGCACACTCTTCATGTGTCTGTGACACAGGTGCAAAACAGCTTAAAGATGTCAAATCTAAATGTGTATCACTCTGGTCTCTCTGTCTGTCGGTGTGACTCTCTGCTGGATTTCTAGCCAGCGTTCAGCCACACACTTGGCTCATGAAGTACAGGTGCAGATAACCTCTCTCTCTCTCTCTCTCACACACACACACTCTGTCGTCTGCTCGCTCTCACACTGTGCTTCCTCTGCTGCTCGCTGATGACACTCGACAAAACCAGAGTTTGACCAGTTTGGTTTTGCTCAGATGGTTTCTGGCTGTGAGTGTGCACCTAACAGAGCTATAACGCATATAGCAGAGCCTGTGGTCTGTGTTTTTATATTTAAAGCATCTGAGTCAGACCGCCTCAGGCAGGGCAGTCCAATAATCAACTCTTCCTGCCACACACACATCTTCATTAGGGGTCTGTAGACTACTGTCAAGAAAAGGAGCAATATTCTGCTCCGCATCAAGCCACAAACAGGGCAGTTTAGAACTTGAGAAGTGATGCTTAAGTAAAAATAATATAGAACTTATTATTTCATAGAAACAGAAATGAGGCTATAAAAGCTAAAACAGGACATGTATGGTAATCTGAGATCTGTTGTATAAGACTTGATGTTGATATCCCTTAATGCATTCTTGAGGCTCCGATGAGACTCTGTGGGATGGTCGATTGAGTGATGGCACCCTTTGGGTTGTCAAGTGGGTGCCTTCCTTCCTTGGTGTTTCACTGATAGGCCCACGACACCTCCAGAGGGTTCAGCAATGAATCCCAGCATCCCAGGTTCACTCCCTAGGTGCCATCAACTCACTTGAAGACCCAGGCGGAGTCTTTTCTCTTTACCCATAGCCACTGGCTTCCCTTTTCCGCAGCCGCAGAGAGGTCTTTGAGTGCCTGTCGGTGGGCCTTTGCTCACACTCCCATCTCCCTGAGTAGCCTGGATGTTGAGGTGGCTACGAACCCTCCGCAGGCTACTTCCACTGGGCGTAATTTCACATTCCAGCCTTATTGTTGCGCATCGGTTGCAAGTTCAGCGTACCTCAACCTTTTGCGTTCATAAGCCTCTTCCACTGCCCCCTCCCAGGGCACGGTGAGCTCGATGATGTAAACAAGCTTGAGCGAAGCTGACCACAGAACAAGGTCTGGTCGCAGGTTGGTGGCTGTGATTTCAGCTGGGAAGCAGAGTTTCTTGCTCAAGTCTGCCAGCAGCTTCCGGTCCCGTGCTCTGCCCAGCTGACCAGAGTCTGATCTTATGGTGGTGAGGTTGGCTTGACCCTCACCCTCCCGAACAAATGGTGTTGGATGCCACTGGGGTGACGGGGGAGGAAGGGCATTCACGCTTGTCCGTTGGCTTTCTAACACTAGTGCAAGACACTTTAGCACCTGGTTGTGCCGCCAGGTGTAACAGCCTTGTGTGAGGCTGGTCTTGCATCCCACTAAGATGTGCTTCCGCGTTGCTAGACTGGGCATAAAGGGCACGAGAGGTCTTCAGCATACCATTGTTTTAGGTTTGCGGGAGAAGGAAGGACATCGTAGGCAGCCCTGATGGTAAAGCTTGCCCTGAATGCATCCATCTCCCACAGCTCTTTCCAGGAGATCTTCCTCTTCTCCACCCCTTCCCATGCCATCCACTGCCCTTGCTTTGCCTGAGCCACAGCTTGGGCGCACCTTCTTGCTTCCTCCTCCCGACGTACCTCCTGGACCACCATGTTGCGTCTCTGAGATGGAGAAGCCTTGCTCCACACTGGTGTACTGTCCCCAAGTCCAAGACCACTCCTCCCCTCCTGCACTCGCCCCACGATGTCTTTGTGTCTGAGTGGTGCCTTTGCCTGCTCAGTTGCAACCAGCGGGGTCCACTTCCTCCCGGGGGGCTACAAATGGATCGTTTGAATCCAGTAGCATCATCTCCAGTCTAACTTTGGCACACTTGTACTCCTCTACCAGACTGGAAATGGGCAGGTGTAGCATCCCTTTACCATAAAGTCCAATACTGCTGAGGCACCTGGAAAGGCCAAGCCACTTCCTTACATATGAGCTGACCAGCCTCTCCAGTTTTTCCACCTTTGAGAGCGGGACTTCATAGAGGGTTAGTGGCCACAGTAGACGTGGAAGTAGTCCATACTGCATGCACCAGAGCTTCAGCTTGCCAGGAAGCAGGGTTCTATATACTTTAATGTAAACCTAAAATTGACTTCAAGTGGAGAGTCATTAAGTCCTTCACTCAACCGATTCATTCACACAGCTACTGATTCAGTTAAGAAACACTTAGAGATGCAAAACACTTCTGCTGTGGCTTTGTTTGGAACTATTTTCATTGATGATATATATATATATATATATATATATATATATATATATATATATATATATATATATATATATATATATGAACAATAGCATAAATGTCGCCAATGAATTTAACTAATTTTTTATCAATATTGGGGAACATATTGCCAAATCAATTGATATATCTAACCAAAGTCAAAATGTTACTTGTGGAATGAAAAGTAGAATAATGCAGTCCATGTTCCTGGGTGAGGTTCAGGAAAATGAAATTCCATCTATTGTTAGTAAATGTGAAAATAAAACTTCTACTGATAATGATGGACTTGAAATGGCCATTGTAAAAAGGACCATTGACTGTATTATTAATCCACTGACTTTTATTTTTAATTTGTCTATACATTCGGGTGTCGTTCCACTTTTCAAAAATGGAGATGTACATCATATTAACAACTACAAACCAGTATCATTGCTCTCTCAGTTTTCAAAAATCCTTGAAAAGTGGTTTGCTCAAAATCAATTTTTTTTTTTAAGAAAAACATAAATTAATTACTGAAAAACAATATGGCTTTAGAGCAAAAGCTTTGGCATTAATTGAACTCATAGAAAAAATAACATTTGCAACTGAGAATAAGCAACACACAGTGGGCGTCTTCATCGACTTAAGCAAAGCTTAACGACACTATAAATCACAGTTTGCTATTGTCAAAATCATACAACTATGGCATTAGGGGTCCAGCTCATCAATGGCTCAACAGTTATCTTAACAATCGACAGCAGTTTGTTCAAATTAATGGTCAAAGATCTGATTTAAAAGATATAATATCTGGAGTTCCACAAGGATCCGTTTTAGGCCCATTACTATTTCTTTTGTTCTTTAATAACCTCTGCGAAGTTTCTAAAGTATTAAATTTTTGATGTTTGCCGATGATACCAACTTTTTTTTTATTCTATAAGTAATTTGTCAGAAATTACAGAAAATATACATTCAGAAATGGAAAAGTTAAGAAGTGGTTTGACAAAAACAAATTATGTTTAAATTGGGAGAAAACAAAATACATGATTTTTGGTAATTGCAAAAAGAATGGAAATTTAAGAATAGCAATTAAAGGAAATGATATTGAATGATTTATTTAGATAAAATTCTTAGGTGTTATTTTGAATGATAAATTGAATTGGAAAGATCACATACTTTATATTAAGAATAAAGTTTGTAAAAGTATTGGGGTCTTGTATCAGGTTAAAGATGTTTTGGTGTTTTTCATTGCTTATGTTGTACATTTCACTAATACTCCCATATTCTGGATACTGCACAGAAGTCTGGGGTAATACATACTCTACTAACACAAGATCTCTGTTTTTGTTACAGAAGAAAGCATTAAGGATTATCAAGACAGGCTAGAGAGAAAACAAATAGTTTATTTGTAAATTCTGGACTTCTAAAATTCAAAGATTTGGTTGACTTGAAGATTTTGATTTTTATGTGGAAAGCTAAGCAGAGTTTTGCCTATGGTCTTACAAAAATGTATTTACTCTTGTATCAGAGGAAGATGGCCATAGAAGGCAATATTATTTTAAAACTCTTTTTGCACGTACTACACAAAAACAGATGTGTTTGTCTATGTACGGAGTTAAACTATGGAACACCTTGGACTATGAACTGAAGTGCTGCAAAAGTGTTTGTAAATTTAAGAATTTGTATAAGAAAAAAATACAGGAATGTTATAAGAAAAATTATGACTAACACGCTTAAAACTATGATAATTAAGCGTAAAGACGGGTATAACTGAAAATACTTGGTGTTTGGGGTGAGGATTGGGGTTGTAGATTTTTTTTGTTTTTTTGATGTGCACAAATAAGCGACAGGTACCATAAGATTTTCTTCTTCCTGTCCTGTTCGTTCATGTACGTAATGAATGAATGAATTAATGAAGTTATGTATGACTTGTGCGATAAAAAAATAAAAGAATATAGATATATATGCCTACAAAACTATTGCATTGTTTGCAACATGCTAACTTCAGACAAAGTTTCTGCCCAAGAATGTTTCAGATCATTCAGTTACGAGCTTCATCTCTCTGTAATGACATCCCTCACATGACACTGATGAGCGGATCTTTCTCAGCGCTGACACACAACAGCCTCCGAGCCGTGATCCCATCATCCTTTGCTCAGTGTGATCAGTTTCTCATGTTTACTCGTGGTTCTGTGAGCTCACTGTAGGTCCACACACATCTCTTCCAGACTCCCATCATGACTAAGTTCTTTCATTTGTAATGAGAAACAATGTGTGTGTTGTTCTGTTAGGAGAAGTGGCTTTCCTCATTCCACACCAGCTTCACGTCTTATCACCGAGCCGTTCATGGCATCTTGATTCCTGAGAACATTGCTGTAGTATTCTGCAGAATGAGGGTGTGTTTGTGTCGTTATCTGAGATGTTTGGTGTCTCGACGCACTGTTCTGGGACCAGTCTGATTGGAAGGTTATTTCAGGTTCAGTCAAGCCTGCTTTACCAGCTCACTGCCAGCAGATCTGTGAGAGATACTCAGGGTTTGGATCAAGGCATTACAGAGGACTGGGTCTTTCCTGAGATGGAGAGGGGGAGGTGTGTGTGTGTGTGTGTGAGTGTGTGTCGGGAGGAAGTGATGAAGTCACCGGCTCACAGAGAGACAGAGGGAGTGACCGAGCTTCTGGGATGAGCTTTTGTTGTGTGCTGTATTCTCTAGAATGATCTGTGGCTGGAGGTCATGATCAGTGATGTGTTTTACTGGGGCTTCTGCTGTCTGAGACTCTGGAGGAGAGACAAGAAGGTAAGCACACGCTTCACCTTTCATTGTGATGTAAAAGACTAATTCAGGTGGATCTAACAAACATCATAATATTCAAGCATGTGTCTGGATGAGGCTGCCTTTCGTAGTTCTCCCTCTTGAATTCATTTCATCGTAATTCATTAGGCTTGAAGCATCTGATCACATTCAGATCAAATGGTCATTCTCACATTATGTTCTGTTGGATCCGTTCTGTGTCCTTTAATTCACGACCTAATGAGAACATTCATCGAGTCTTCTAATAATTAATAATAATGATGTGCAGTGGAGTAGTCTGAGAGCTAGTCATCCTGGACTAGTTAACCGGGTCACGACATCGGGTCACTAACAGCACAGACTCAGAAACCATCAGTTCAGCATCAAACCCATGACATTAGAAGCTGGTTCAGAGATTTTGTAATCTGGCAGGAAAAACTGTGTATTGTGCTGTGTAGAACTGCTCTGCATGATGCATGATGGGATGTTGTACAGACACACTGCAGGTTTGACAGGTTCAGTGCTTAATCATGATTCACATCATCTCGCATGGTTTCGGCTCTGATCCAGTGTCGTGTTCGTTCCTCCCTAAAGATAGCATGCTCGGAGGATTTCCCCAGAGCAGTGATGTCATTAAAGTGTGTTGCTGATACATGAACAGCTGCCAAAGGGAAGTGAGCGTGACCCTAAGGTGGTGAATTCCAGTCTTTCTCACTTTGAACATCACTTTTGAAACCACTCTTCCCACATTTGTCATTTTAGCCCAGTTGGTAACAAGCATACAGTAACACGGGCAACATAAAGCATGAGTCGACATGTGTTAGTAGAGGGTGACATTATATGGTTTATAATCAGAGTGATTGGTTCAGATCCTGTTTGTTGGGAAATGTTTCCAGGCTCTGTTTTCTCCAGCTGTGTGTCATGTCTTCTGTCCTGAAGCGAATCATCCGTCAGTGACACAACAGAAGATCTCATGTTGATCACATGCACTGCCGAATCTTCTAGAAAATGTCCTTGTGTGAAGTCACAACGTGAGGGAGATGGGGGATTTTTGCTGATTTGTTTAGAAAATACTGTCAGTGACTGCATCAGAAGTCAATATAAAGTGTGTGACTCTACAGAGGAGCTTCGTGTAGTTGTGTGGGTATTGGTTGTGTAGCTGTGTGTGTTCAGACCAGGTTTGGTGTGTGTCGTTGTGTGTAGCTGTGTGTGTTCAGACCAGGTTTGGTGTGTGTCGTTGTGTGTAGCTGTGTGTGTTCAGACCAGGTTTGGTGTGTGTCGGTGTGTGTAGCTGTGTGTGTTCAGACCAGGTTTGGTGTGTGTCGGTGTGTGTAGCTGTGTGTGTTCAGACCAGGTTTGGTGTGTGTCGGTGTGTAGCTGTGTGTGTTCAGACCAGGTTTGGTGTGTGTCGGTGTGTGTAGCTGTGTGTGTTCAGACCAGGTTTGGTGTGTGTCGGTGTGTAGCTGTGTGTGTTCAGACCAGGTTTGGTGTGTTCAGACCAGGTTTGGTGTGTGTCGGTGTGTGTAGCTGTGTGTGTTCAGACCAGGTTTGGTGTGTGTCGGTGTGTAGCTGTGTGTGTTCAGACCAGGTTTGGTGTGTGTCGGTGTGTGTAGCTGTGTGTGTTCAGACCAGGTTTGGTGTGTGTCGGTGTGTGTAGCTGTGTGTGTTCAGACCAGGTTTGGTGTGTGTCGGTGTGTAGCTGTGTGTGTTCAGACCAGGTTTGGTGTGTGTCGGTGTGTGTAGCTGTGTGTGTTCAGACCAGGTTTGGTGTGTGTCGGTGTGTAGCTGTGTCTGTTCAGACCAGGTTTGGTGTGTGTCGGTGTGTGTAGCTGTGTGTGTTCAGACCAGGTTTGGTGTGTGTCGGTGTGTAGCTGTGTGTGTTCAGACCAGGTTTGGTGTGTGTCGGTGTGTGTAGCTGTGTGTGTTCAGACCAGGTTTGGTGTGTGTCGGTGTGTAGCTGTGTGTGTTCAGACCAGGTTTGGTGTGTGTCGGTGTGTAGCTGTGTGTGTTCAGACCAGGTTTGGTGTGTGTCGGTATGTGTAGCTGTGTGTGTTCAGACCAGGTTTGGTGTGTGTCGGTGTGTGTAGCTGTGTGTGTTCAGACCAGGTTTGGTGTGTGTCGGTGTGTGTAGCTGTGTGTGTTCAGACCAGGTTTGGTGTGTGTCGGTGTGTAGCTGTGTGTGTTCAGACCAGGTTTGGTGTGTGTCGGTGTGTGTAGCTGTGTGTGTTCAGACCAGGTTTGGTGTGTGTCGGTGTGTGTAGCTGTGTGTGTTCAGACCAGGTTTGGTGTGTGTCGGTGTGTGTAGCTGTGTGTTCAGACCAGGTTTGGTGTGTGTCGGTGTGTGTAGCTGTGTGTGTTCAGACCAGGTTTGGTGTGTGTCGTTGTGTGTAGCTGTGTGTGTTCAGACCAGGTTTGGTGTGTGTCGGTGTGTAGCTGTGTGTGTTCAGACCAGGTTTGGTGTGTGTCGGTGTGTGTAGCTGTGTGTTCAGACCAGGTTTGGTGTGTGTCGGTGTGTAGCTGTGTGTGTTCAGACCAGGTTTGGTGTGTGTCGGTGTGTAGCTGTGTGTGTTCAGACCAGGTTTGGTGTGTGTCGGTGTGTGTAGCTGTGTGTGTTCAGACCAGGTTTGGTGTGTGTCGGTGTGTAGCTGTGTGTGTTCAGACCAGGTTTGGTGTGTGTCGGTGTGTGTAGCTGTGTGTGTTCAGACCAGGTTTGGTGTGTGTCGGTGTGTGTAGCTGTGTGTGTTCAGACCAGGTTTGGTGTGTGTCGGTGTGTAGCTGTGTGTGTTCAGACCAGGTTTGGTGTGTGTCGGTGTGTGTAGCTGTGTGTGTTCAGACCAGGTTTGGTGTGTGTCGGTGTGTGTAGCTGTGTGTGTTCAGACCAGGTTTGGTGTGTGTCGGTGTGTGTAGCTGTGTGTGTTCAGACCAGGTTTGGTGTGTGTCGGTGTGTAGCTGTGGGTGTTCAGACCAGGTTTGGTGTGTGTCGGTGTGTGTAGCTGTGTGTGTTCAGACCAGGTTTGGTGTGTGTCGGTGTGTGTAGCTGTGTGTGTTCAGACCAGGTTTGGTGTGTGTCGGTGTGTGTAGCTGTGTGTGTTCAGACCAGGTTTGGTGTGTGTCGGTGTGTGTAGCTGTGTGTGTTCAGACCAGGTTTGGTGTGTGTCGGTGTGTGTAGCTGTGTGTGTTCAGACCAGGTTTGGTGTGTGTCGGTGTGTGTAGCTGTGTGTGTTCAGACCAGGTTTGGTGTGTGTAGCTGTGTGTGTTCAGACCAGGTTTGGTGTGAGTCGGTGTGTGTAGCTGTGTGTGTTCAGACCAGGTTTGGTGTGTGTCGGTGTGTGTAGCTGTGTGTGTTCAGACCAGGTTTGGTGTGTGTCGGTGTGTGTAGCTGTGTGTGTTCAGACCAGGTTTGGTGTGTGTCGGTGTGTGTAGCTGTGTGTGTTCAGACCAGGTTTGGTGTGTGTCGGTGTGTGTGTAGCTGTGTGTGTTCAGACCAGGTTTGGTGTGTGTCGGTGTGTGTAGCTGTGTGTGTTCAGACCAGGTTTGGTGTGTGTCGGTGTGTGTAGCTGTGTGTGTTCAGACCAGGTTTGGTGTGTGTCGGTGTGTAGCTGTGGGTGTTCAGACCAGGTTTGGTGTGTGTCGGTGTGTGTAGCTGTGTGTGTTCAGACCAGGTTTGGTGTGTGTCGGTGTGTAGCTGTGTGTGTTCAGACCAGGTTTGGTGTGTGTCGGTGTGTAGCTGTGTGTGTTCAGACCAGGTTTGGTGTGTGTCGGTGTGTGTAGCTGTGTGTGTTCAGACCAGGTTTGGTGTGTGTCGGTGTGTAGCTGTGGGTGTTCAGACCAGGTTTGGTGTGTGTCGGTGTGTGTAGCTGTGTGTGTTCAGACCAGGTTTGGTGTGTGTCGGTGTGTAGCTGTGTGTGTTCAGACCAGGTTTGGTGTGTGTCGGTGTGTAGCTGTGGGTGTTCAGACCAGGTTTGGTGTGTGTCGGTGTGTGTAGCTGTGTGTTCAGACCAGGTTTGGTGTGTGTCGGTGTGTAGCTGTGTGTGTTCAGACCAGGTTTGGTGTGTGTCGGTGTGTAGCTGTGTGTGTTCAGACCAGGTTTGGTGTGTGTCGGTGTGTGTAGCTGTGTGTGTTCAGACCAGGTTTGGTGTGTGTCGGTGTGTAGCTGTGTGTGTTCAGACCAGGTTTGGTGTGTGTCGGTGTGTGTAGCTGTGTGTGTTCAGACCAGGTTTGGTGTGTGTCGGTGTGTGTAGCTGTGTGTGTTCAGACCAGGTTTGGTGTGTGTCGGTGTGTAGCTGTGTGTGTTCAGACCAGGTTTGGTGTGTGTCGGTGTGTGTAGCTGTGTGTGTTCAGACCAGGTTTGGTGTGTGTCGGTGTGTGTAGCTGTGTGTGTTCAGACCAGGTTTGGTGTGTGTCGGTGTGTGTAGCTGTGTGTGTTCAGACCAGGTTTGGTGTGTGTCGGTGTGTAGCTGTGGGTGTTCAGACCAGGTTTGGTGTGTGTCGGTGTGTGTAGCTGTGTGTGTTCAGACCAGGTTTGGTGTGTGTCGGTGTGTGTAGCTGTGTGTGTTCAGACCAGGTTTGGTGTGTGTCGGTGTGTGTAGCTGTGTGTGTTCAGACCAGGTTTGGTGTGTGTCGGTGTGTGTAGCTGTGTGTGTTCAGACCAGGTTTGGTGTGTGTCGGTGTGTGTAGCTGTGTGTGTTCAGACCAGGTTTGGTGTGTGTCGGTGTGTGTAGCTGTGTGTGTTCAGACCAGGTTTGGTGTGTGTAGCTGTGTGTGTTCAGACCAGGTTTGGTGTGAGTCGGTGTGTGTAGCTGTGTGTGTTCAGACCAGGTTTCGTGTGTGTCGGTGTGTGTAGCTGTGTGTGTTCAGACCAGGTTTGGTGTGTGTCGGTGTGTGTAGCTGTGTGTGTTCAGACCAGGTTTGGTGTGTGTCGGTGTGTAGCTGTGTGTGTTCAGACCAGGTTTGGTGTGTGTCGGTGTGTGTAGCTGTGTGTGTTCAGACCAGGTTTGGTGTGTGTCGGTGTGTAGCTGTGTCTGTTCAGACCAGGTTTGGTGTGTGTCGGTGTGTAGCTGTGTGTGTTCAGACCAGGTTTGGTGTGTGTCGGTGTGTGTAGCTGTGTGTGTTCAGACCAGGTTTGGTGTGTGTCGGTGTGTAGCTGTGTGTGTTCAGACCAGGTTTGGTGTGTGTCGGTGTGTAGCTGTGTGTGTTCAGACCAGGTTTGGTGTGTGTCGGTATGTGTAGCTGTGTGTGTTCAGACCAGGTTTGGTGTGTGTCGGTGTGTGTAGCTGTGTGTGTTCAGACCAGGTTTGGTGTGTGTCGGTGTGTGTAGCTGTGTGTGTTCAGACCAGGTTTGGTGTGTGTCGGTGTGTAGCTGTGTGTGTTCAGACCAGGTTTGGTGTGTGTCGGTGTGTGTAGCTGTGTGTGTTCAGACCAGGTTTGGTGTGTGTCGGTGTGTGTAGCTGTGTGTGTTCAGACCAGGTTTGGTGTGTGTCGGTGTGTGTAGCTGTGTGTTCAGACCAGGTTTGGTGTGTGTCGGTGTGTGTAGCTGTGTGTGTTCAGACCAGGTTTGGTGTGTGTCGTTGTGTGTAGCTGTGTGTGTTCAGACCAGGTTTGGTGTGTGTCGGTGTGTAGCTGTGTGTGTTCAGACCAGGTTTGGTGTGTGTCGGTGTGTGTAGCTGTGTGTTCAGACCAGGTTTGGTGTGTGTCGGTGTGTAGCTGTGTGTGTTCAGACCAGGTTTGGTGTGTGTCGGTGTGTAGCTGTGTGTGTTCAGACCAGGTTTGGTGTGTGTCGGTGTGTGTAGCTGTGTGTGTTCAGACCAGGTTTGGTGTGTGTCGGTGTGTAGCTGTGTGTGTTCAGACCAGGTTTGGTGTGTGTCGGTGTGTGTAGCTGTGTGTGTTCAGACCAGGTTTGGTGTGTGTCGGTGTGTGTAGCTGTGTGTGTTCAGACCAGGTTTGGTGTGTGTCGGTGTGTAGCTGTGTGTGTTCAGACCAGGTTTGGTGTGTGTCGGTGTGTGTAGCTGTGTGTGTTCAGACCAGGTTTGGTGTGTGTCGGTGTGTGTAGCTGTGTGTGTTCAGACCAGGTTTGGTGTGTGTCGGTGTGTGTAGCTGTGTGTGTTCAGACCAGGTTTGGTGTGTGTCGGTGTGTAGCTGTGGGTGTTCAGACCAGGTTTGGTGTGTGTCGGTGTGTGTAGCTGTGTGTGTTCAGACCAGGTTTGGTGTGTGTCGGTGTGTGTAGCTGTGTGTGTTCAGACCAGGTTTGGTGTGTGTCGGTGTGTGTAGCTGTGTGTGTTCAGACCAGGTTTGGTGTGTGTCGGTGTGTGTAGCTGTGTGTGTTCAGACCAGGTTTGGTGTGTGTCGGTGTGTGTAGCTGTGTGTGTTCAGACCAGGTTTGGTGTGTGTCGGTGTGTGTAGCTGTGTGTGTTCAGACCAGGTTTGGTGTGTGTAGCTGTGTGTGTTCAGACCAGGTTTGGTGTGAGTCGGTGTGTGTAGCTGTGTGTGTTCAGACCAGGTTTGGTGTGTGTCGGTGTGTGTAGCTGTGTGTGTTCAGACCAGGTTTGGTGTGTGTCGGTGTGTGTAGCTGTGTGTGTTCAGACCAGGTTTGGTGTGTGTCGGTGTGTGTAGCTGTGTGTGTTCAGACCAGGTTTGGTGTGTGTCGGTGTGTGTGTAGCTGTGTGTGTTCAGACCAGGTTTGGTGTGTGTCGGTGTGTGTAGCTGTGTGTGTTCAGACCAGGTTTGGTGTGTGTCGGTGTGTGTAGCTGTGTGTGTTCAGACCAGGTTTGGTGTGTGTCGGTGTGTAGCTGTGGGTGTTCAGACCAGGTTTGGTGTGTGTCGGTGTGTGTAGCTGTGTGTGTTCAGACCAGGTTTGGTGTGTGTCGGTGTGTAGCTGTGTGTGTTCAGACCAGGTTTGGTGTGTGTCGGTGTGTAGCTGTGTGTGTTCAGACCAGGTTTGGTGTGTGTCGGTGTGTGTAGCTGTGTGTGTTCAGACCAGGTTTGGTGTGTGTCGGTGTGTAGCTGTGGGTGTTCAGACCAGGTTTGGTGTGTGTCGGTGTGTGTAGCTGTGTGTGTTCAGACCAGGTTTGGTGTGTGTCGGTGTGTAGCTGTGTGTGTTCAGACCAGGTTTGGTGTGTGTCGGTGTGTAGCTGTGGGTGTTCAGACCAGGTTTGGTGTGTGTCGGTGTGTGTAGCTGTGTGTTCAGACCAGGTTTGGTGTGTGTCGGTGTGTAGCTGTGTGTGTTCAGACCAGGTTTGGTGTGTGTCGGTGTGTAGCTGTGTGTGTTCAGACCAGGTTTGGTGTGTGTCGGTGTGTGTAGCTGTGTGTGTTCAGACCAGGTTTGGTGTGTGTCGGTGTGTAGCTGTGTGTGTTCAGACCAGGTTTGGTGTGTGTCGGTGTGTGTAGCTGTGTGTGTTCAGACCAGGTTTGGTGTGTGTCGGTGTGTGTAGCTGTGTGTGTTCAGACCAGGTTTGGTGTGTGTCGGTGTGTAGCTGTGTGTGTTCAGACCAGGTTTGGTGTGTGTCGGTGTGTGTAGCTGTGTGTGTTCAGACCAGGTTTGGTGTGTGTCGGTGTGTGTAGCTGTGTGTGTTCAGACCAGGTTTGGTGTGTGTCGGTGTGTGTAGCTGTGTGTGTTCAGACCAGGTTTGGTGTGTGTCGGTGTGTAGCTGTGGGTGTTCAGACCAGGTTTGGTGTGTGTCGGTGTGTGTAGCTGTGTGTGTTCAGACCAGGTTTGGTGTGTGTCGGTGTGTGTAGCTGTGTGTGTTCAGACCAGGTTTGGTGTGTGTCGGTGTGTGTAGCTGTGTGTGTTCAGACCAGGTTTGGTGTGTGTCGGTGTGTGTAGCTGTGTGTGTTCAGACCAGGTTTGGTGTGTGTCGGTGTGTGTAGCTGTGTGTGTTCAGACCAGGTTTGGTGTGTGTCGGTGTGTAGCTGTGTGTGTTCAGACCAGGTTTGGTGTGTGTCGGTGTGTAGCTGTGTGTGTTCAGACCAGGTTTGGTGTGTGTCGGTGTGTGTAGCTGTGTGTGTTCAGACCAGGTTTGGTGTGTGTCGGTGTGTGTAGCTGTGTGTGTTCAGACCAGGTTTGGTGTGTGTCGGTGTGTGTAGCTGTGTGTGTTCAGACCAGGTTTGGTGTGTGTCGGTGTGTGTAGCTGTGTGTGTTCAGACCAGGTTTGGTGTGTGTCGGTGTGTGTAGCTGTGTGTGTTCAGACCAGGTTTGGTGTGTGTCGGTGTGTGTAGCTGTGTGTGTTCAGACCAGGTTTGGTGTGTGTCGGTGTGTGTAGCTGTGTGTGTTCAGACCAAGTTTGGTGTGTGTCGGTGTGTGTAGCTGTGTGTGTTCAGACCAGGTTTGGTGTGTGTCGGTGTGTAGCTGTGTGTGTTCAGACCAGGTTTGGTGTGTGTCGGTGTGTAGCTGTGTGTGTTCAGACCAGGTTTGGTGTGTGTCGGTGTGTAGCTGTGTGTGTTCAGACCAGGTTTGGTGCGTGTCGGTGTGTAGCTGTGTGTGTTCAGACCAGGTTTGGTGTGTGTCGGTGTGTGTAGCTGTGTGTGTTCAGACCAGGTTTGGTGTGTGTCGGTGTGTAGCTGTGGGTGTTCAGACCAGGTTTGGTGTGTGTCGGTGTGTGTAGCTGTGTGTGTTCAGACCAGGTTTGGTGCGTGTCGGTGTGTAGCTGTGTGTGTTCAGACCAGGTTTGGTGTGTGTCGGTGTGTAGCTGTGTGTGTTCAGACCAGGTTTGGTGCGTGTCGGTGTGTAGCTGTGTGTGTTCAGACCAGGTTTGGTGCGTGTCGGTGTGTGTAGCTGTGTGTGTTCAGACCAGGTTTGGTGCGTGTCGGTGTGTGTAGCTGTGTGTGTTCAGACCAGGTTTGGTGCGTGTCGGTGTGTAGCTGTGTGTGTTCAGACCAGGTTTGGTGCGTGTCGGTGTGTAGCTGTGTGTGTTCAGACCAGGTTTGGTGTGTGTCGGTGTGTGTAGCTGTGTGTGTTCAGACCAGGTTTGGTGTGTGTCGGTGTGTAGCTGTGTGTGTTCAGACCAGGTTTGGTGTGTGTCGGTGTGTGTAGCTGTGTGTGTTCAGACCAGGTTTGGTGTGTGTCGGTGTGTGTAGCTGTGTGTGTTCAGACCAGGTTTGGTGTGTGTCGGTGTGTGTAGCTGTGTGTGTTCAGACCAGGTTTGGTGTGTGTCGGTGTGTGTAGCTGTGTGTGTTCAGACCAGGTTTGGTGTGTGTCGGTGTGTGTAGCTGTGTGTGTTCAGACCAGGTTTGGTGCGTGTCGGTGTGTGTAGCTGTGTGTGTTCAGACCAGGTTTGGTGCGTGTCGGTGTGTGTAGCTGTGTGTGTTCAGACCAGGTTTGGTGCGTGTCGGTGTGTGTAGCTGTGTGTGTTCAGACCAGGTTTGGTGCGTGTCGGTGTGTGTAGCTGTGTGTGTTCAGACCAGGTTTGGTGTGTGTCGGTGTGTGTAGCTGTGTGTGTTCAGACCAGGTTTGGTGTGTGTCGGTGTGTGTAGCTGTGTGTGTTCAGACCAGGTTTGGTGTGTGTCGGTGTGTGTAGCTGTGTGTGTTCAGACCAGGTTTGGTGTGTGTCGGTGTGTAGCTGTGTGTGTTCAGACCAGGTTTGGTGTGTGTCGGTGTGTAGCTGTGTGTGTTCAGACCAGGTTTGGTGCGTGTCGGTGTGTAGCTGTGTGTGTTCAGACCAGGTTTGGTGTGTGTCGGTGTGTGTAGCTGTGTGTGTTCAGACCAGGTTTGGTGTGTGTCGGTGTGTAGCTGTGGGTGTTCAGACCAGGTTTGGTGTGTGTCGGTGTGTGTAGCTGTGTGTGTTCAGACCAGGTTTGGTGCGTGTCGGTGTGTAGCTGTGTGTGTTCAGACCAGGTTTGGTGTGTGTCGGTGTGTAGCTGTGTGTGTTCAGACCAGGTTTGGTGCGTGTCGGTGTGTAGCTGTGTGTGTTCAGACCAGGTTTGGTGCGTGTCGGTGTGTGTAGCTGTGTGTGTTCAGACCAGGTTTGGTGCGTGTCGGTGTGTGTAGCTGTGTGTGTTCAGACCAGGTTTGGTGCGTGTCGGTGTGTGTAGCTGTGTGTGTTCAGACCAGGTTTGGTGCGTGTCGGTGTGTAGCTGTGTGTGTTGAGACCAGGTTTGGTGTGTGTCGGTGTGTGTAGCTGTGTGTGTTCAGACCAGGTTTGGTGTGTGTCGGTGTGTGTGTAGCTGTGTGTGTTCAGACCAGGTTTGGTGTGTGTCGGTGTGTAGCTGTGTGTGTTGAGACCAGGTTTGGTGTGTGTCGGTGTGTGTAGCTGTGTGTGTTCAGACCAGGTTTGGTGTGTGTCGGTGTGTAGCTGTGTGTGTTGAGACCAGGTTTGGTGTGTGTCGGTGTGTGTAGCTGTGTGTGTTCAGACCAGGTTTGGTGTGTGTCGGTGTGTGTAGCTGTGTGTGTTCAGACCAGGTTTGGTGTGTGTCGGTGTGTGTGTAGCTGTGTGTGTTCAGACCAGGTTTGGTGTGTGTCGGTGTGTAGCTGTGTGTGTTGAGACCAGGTTTGGTGTGTGTCGGTGTGTGTAGCTGTGTGTGTTCAGACCAGGTTTGGTGTGTGTCGGTGTGTAGCTGTGTGTGTTCAGACCAGGTTTGGTGTGTGACCCTCAGATCCTCAGTTTGGTGTAGCTGAGGGTCTGCAGCAGCTACAGAAACAAGGAAGCAGTGGGATGTCACGTGACTGGACATCCAATACTGTTGATAGTGTTCTTCTGAAGGGTAGATGTGACATGATGAAGAGAAAAGACACTGGATATAATGTTCATATAACATTACTGAAGTCATCATTATTTAATGATCTTTTTTGGGGGTCATTGTATGAAAACAATGACTAGTCTGTCTGACTTTCTGCCATTCTCTGTTTTATGATCACTAAAGCACTTGAGATTATTAGACCATCTTCATCTACTCTCAGTCTGGACTCTCATTCCTCTGTTTCAGATGTCTCTCTTCTTTAATGTGTAAATCTGAACATGAAGAGACGTCTGTGATGGAGAGGATCACTGATGAAGTGTTAAACATGACTAGATTAATATCTAATGTTTAAATGATTACTGTGAATAACAACAGAGTTCAGCATTTTACTATTCTCAAGCATATGAAGACATGCACAATCATTCAGAACCTCTTGTGTATAACTGATCTCTCTGCCCCATCACTGATATGTGACGAGCAGAACAGAATGAATGAATGATTCATCCAGTAATGTGTGTGAATGTGTGTGGACACACATCTCTGATCTCTGTCTGTGTGCTCCAGGTCGCCGGAGAACAGAAGTATCACCCAGAATGCTTCACCTGTCTGAGCTGCCGGGCGTTCATCGGTGATGGAGACACGTATGCTCTGGTGGAGCGATCCAAACTCTACTGGTGAGTGACCCTCACATTATTCTCATCACAAATGGCTCCAGGTCTTGTTCTTGACTTGAGCGTGTGCATTAAGGGTTATTAGTATTTGTGATGTAGAGCAGAAGATGCTGTTTATCTTCATAACATGCCATCGCTAATGTTTCCCAGCGGAGTGACTTCAGAAGTGTGTCCATAAACCTTCTAATGGAAGGGAAGAACAATGAGCAGTCAATCAGCTGCTCAATAAAACATGCTTTTTAGAGTTTTTGCTGTTGTTCTTGCTAACTGGCAATTCTGCAAAAAAAAGTAATAAATAATAATTATATATATATATATATATATATGTGTAATATTTTTTTGTCCACATAGCATGATGTATGAATATGATTTGAGCCAGAACAGCATATTAATAAATCACCAGTAAATCTAGTAAATGTTGTTGTGAGGTTTGGTGTAATATATGAGGACATCTGGCTTTAATTTCACCTTTGCTTTCCAAAACTTATTTTAAAAACTGTAACACTTTAGATTAGGGTTCACTAAGGACTTGTTGCACATTAGCATGCATAGTGCTAGCATGTTGACTGTTGATTAAACCACATATTAATATATGACCCTATTAACCCTAGCCCATGCCTAAACATGACTACTACAACAGCTACCTTACTATCAATAAGCAACAAATTAATAGTTTACTGAGGAAAAAATTTTAGTTGATAATGAACATGTTCCCTAATGTAGCATTAGCAAACAAAAATTAACCTGCTGTTTTTTAAATTAAGTGTGCATCCCAGAAGTTAGCCCTTATCAACTTTTTCATGACTGAAATGTCCCAATGTGAAAGCAGCTCAGATACATTTACATTTATTCATTTAGCAGATGCTTTTATCCAAAGCGACTTACAAATGAGGACAGTGGAAGCAATCAAAAACAACAAAATAGCAATGATATAATCAGCTGATCATCAATCAGAACTCCAAGGCTTCTAGCTGTTTTTGAAGGGGTTATGGTTGAAGTGCCTAACTTGATGGTGAAATTGTGATGAAACGATGGGTTTGCTGGAATCACAAGCAGTTCTATCTTGGCAAGGTTGAGTTGAAGATGATGGTCCATCATCCAGGAAGAAATGTCTGTTAGACAAGCTGAAATGCGAATAGCTACCGTCGGATCATCAGGATGGAATGAGAGGTAGAGTTGAGTGTCATCAGCATAGCAGTGGTATGAAAAGCCATATTTCTGAATGACTACCTAGTAGTGATAGCCTAATGATAACCTAATGATGCCATGGAGCCAGAGAAGAGAAGTGGTCCAAGAACTGAGCCCTGAGGCACCCCAGTAGTTAGATGTTGTGACTTGGACACCTCACCTTTCCAAGATACTTTGACGGACCTATCTAATAGTTAGTAGTAGGATTATTAGAAAGGATGAGTTTGGAGACTTCTGCCTCAGAGAGTGAAGAGAAGGATGTAAATGTTCAGCTATTTGAGATGAAGCAGGAGAGGAGGAGGAGGACAAAGAAGTGAGGAAAATGTTTTAAAAAGTATGCAAGAGTTAGATGAATTGTTAATTTTGTTATGGTACGTAGGGGTGCTCTGATCACGATCGGCCGATCGTTATGGGCATGTCGTCAGTAAAGCAGGTTCTCTAATCAGCGGTTAAATCCATCAGGTGCGTGATTTCACATAGAGCAGCTGTTACTGCACAGAGCGGTTGTTAATAGAGAAGATGCGCAAATCCACTTCATTTTCAGCGTTTTTGGAGCATCTTCTCAGTTAAAAACGGCTCTGTGTAGTAACAGCTGCTCTATGTGAAATCACGCACCTTATGGAATTAATTGCTGATTAGAGAACCGGCTTTACTGACGAGATGCGAATTAACGATCGGCCGATCATGATCAGAGCACCCCTAGTAGTATGTCCTTTTAGGAGAGGAGACATTAACAGAGAAGGAAGAGATGAGTGACTGATACACATTAAGGTCAGTAGTATTTTTGGATTTGCGCCACACCCTTTCATCAGCTCAAAGCTTAGAACGGTGTTCACGTAGAGCATCAGATAACCAAGGGGCAGAAGGGGTGTTACGGGCTGGCCTGGAAGATAAGGGATAAACAGTGTCTAAAAAGATTGAAAGAGTGGAGCAGAAAGTATCAGTAGCACTGTTAGCATCAAAATATGCTAACAGTTTAGGGGAAGGAAGTGAAGATGAAACCATTGCAGATAGCTGGGAGGGTGAAAGTGTGCGTAGGTTACGTCGAAAGATGACATGTGGAGGGGTAAGTGATGTGTCAGGGATCATGTTGAGGTTAAGAGTGAGGAGGAAGTGATCCGACGTGTGCAGTGGAGTAACCAGAACATGATCAGTAGAGCAGTTTCGTGTATAAATAAGGTCCAGTTGGTTGCCTGATTTGTGAGTAGCAGTAGTTGACACTCTCTTGGGGTAAAAAGAGGCAAGCAGGGTGTGGAAATCAGTAAACAGAGGTTTATCTAGATGAATGCTGAAATCTCCAAGCATAACTAGGGGAGTACCATCCTCAGGAAAGGTTGAGAGCAACACATCTAATTCATCCAAAAAGTTACCCAGTGGTCCTGGGGGTCGATAGACAACTACAAAATGTATTTTAAGAGGGTAGGTAACAGTAACTGAATGAGATTCAAAGGAGCTGTTGATACCCAAAGATGGTAAAGGATTAAATTTCCAATCATTAGAGATGAGCAGACCAGTACCTCCACCTCTTCCCGTCAAACGGGGAGAGTGGGAACATGAGACATTATTGGAGAGTGCTGCAGGTGTAGCAGTGTCCTCTGGTTTGATCCAGGTCTCTGTTTTGTGATGTTGTGATGGAGAGAGTGTGTGTGAGGATGGTGAATGAACTATGTCTGATGTGTCTCCCTCTAGTGGACACTGTTATCACCAGACGATCCTGACCCCGGTCACCCTGCCTAACTCGCCGTGCTCCAGGATTCCTCACACGGTCACTCTAGTGTCCATTCCAGCCTCCACTGATGGGAAACGAGGCTTTTCTGTGTCCGTCAATCAGGACTCCAGTCCCAACGGCTTCAGCCCCGAACACACACACACTGTCAGAGTCTCCCAGTGAGTGTTGTATAAACGCAGACGCTCGGCTGAGATTTGCTCACAAACAGAACATTACAATATTTAAGTGTGCAGAACATGAGAAAACTGATGAGTGAGAGATTCTGCTCTGATTTGTAGGTAACTGTGTAGGTGTAAGAACCTGATGATCAGGATCATGTAGCTCTTTGCTGATCATTTACTCTAATGAGAACAACACTGATACATTTTCAGATCAGTAATTAGGAGTAAAATATAGTTATGTCTGATAACTCATATCAGATGTGTTTGATATTTAGATTATTGTGTAGAATTAATCGGGATAGAGAAAACTATTTGAATAAGTGGAAAATAAAGACTGATGATGATCTGCCAGTATCCAGACTGAAGATACAAGCGATGAGCAGGAGTCTGGCCAGTCTTGTGTTTCGTGTAATCGTGTGTTCCTTCATGTCTTTGTGTGGTGTTGTCCATGTGTTCAGGGTGGACACAGAGTGCATCAGTCCAGACGTCAAGAACTCTATTCATGTTGGCGACCGGATCCTGGAGATCAATGGAACCCCAATCCAGAACGTTCCTCTGGACGAGGTGAATAAAACCCTTGTGTAAATGATTCACACTGATGTGTTTCTTCTGTAGAGCAACAGGTGCACCTCAAAAAATTGGTATTTCATGAATATCATTGAAATATTTAAAGAATTTTTTGTTTTATTTCTGATGGTTATGACTTACAGCTAATGAAAAAAAAAAAAATTCAGTATCTCCAAAAAAAATTGAATATTCCATTTTGAACTTAATTAGTTTGATTAATTTTGAGTATAAATGCTGGGTAACTCCTGGGATAGTTTAGAAGATGAAACCACAATTATGGGAAAGACTAGTGACCTGACAGCTGTCCAGAAGACAATCATCATAACCCTCCACAAGGAGAGTAAGCCACAGAAGGTCATCGCTGAAAGAGCTGCTGTTCACAGAGTGCTGTATCGAAATATATTCACATAAAGTTGACTGAAAGGAAAAAGTGTGGTAGGAAAAGGTGCATAAGGAACAGGGATGACTTCAGCCTTGGGAAGATTGTCAGGAAAAGCAGATTCAAGAACTTGGGAGAGCTTCACAAGGAGTGGACTGAACCCAGAGTCAGCGCATCAAGAGTCTCCACACTCAGACGTCTTCAGGAAAAGAGCTACAGCTGTCACATTCCTAGAACCAAGACACTCCTGAACCAGAAGAAAAACATCTGAAGCATTTCACCTGGGGTGAGGAGTAAAAGAACTGGACTGTTGCTCAGTGGTCCACAGTCCTCTTTTCAGATGAATGTACATTTAGCATTTCATTTGGAAATCAAGGTCTGGAGTCTGGAGGAAAACTGGAGAGGCACAGAATCCAAAGTGTGAAGTTTCTGAAGTCAGAGATGATTTGGGTGCGGTGGTGTCTGCTGGTGTTGGTTCATTGTGTTCTATCAAGTCCAGAGTCAATGCAGCCATCTACCAGGAGATTTTGGAGCACTTAATGCTTCCATCTGCTGACAAGGAAATCCAGCAGGACTTTATCACCTGTCCACAGTGAGAAAAAAAAACACTTCCAAGTGGTTTGCTGACCATGATATTACTGTGCTTGATTGGCCAGCCAGCTCACCTGACATGAACCTCACAGTGAGTCTATGGGGTATTGTGAAGAGGAAGAGAAGTAACATCTGACAAACAATACACTATCAAATAAACCAGGGCTCCAAAAACTCCTCAGCAGTGCCACAGACTGATCTCCTCCACACCACACTGAAGCAATCATTTATACAAGAGTGCATAATTAAACCTGCTTTGGAGATCTCGAACATTTTTTTGATTGATCTTTGAGAAAATATTCACATTTTTGGAGATACTGAATTTTGTCAGTTTTCATTAGTCTTTCCCATAATTGTAGTTGCATGTTCTAAACTAGCCCGAGAGGTACCCAGTATTTATACTCAAAATGAATCACTCTAATCTAGCTCAAAATGGAATATTAAAATATTTTGAGATACTGAATTTTACATTTTCCTAAGCTGGAAGTCTTAACCATTAGAATAAAAAAAACAAAAACTTTTGAAATATTTCTGTGTGTCTGCAATGAATCTAGAATATAGGAAAGTTTGCTTTTTTTTTTTTATTAAATGACACACAAAAAAGGCATTTCCATGATATCCAAATTTTTTGAGATGCACCTGTAATTTAACTGCATACGGACTGAAATTCATGAATTTATTCATGTTTCTGGCCTTCATGACATTGTGTTTGACTCAAAGCCTGATGTGTGTGTGTGTGTGTGTGTGTGTGTCAGATTGATCTGCTGATCCAAGAGACCAGTCGTCTGCTGCAGCTGACCATTGAACACGACCCTCATGATCACGGCCCCTCGGAGGACCAGGTGGACAGGCCAACACCCCCATCTGAGGGACCCAGTCCCATCACACCCATCACACGCCCCCCCAGCCAGGACATTAACAACCTGCGCACGCGGATCATCACGTCAGTAAAACACACCACGCTTTTGTTTGTTTGTTATGTCAGGAATCGATTGTTAGTGTTTAAAGAAGTATCCAAACTTTGGCATGTAACTCCACACTGAATAACAGCATGCTAACAGCTACACAGTCTCTTGTGCTGCATCACCGTCTCAGTGTGTGTTCGCTCCATTTAGTTGTCATCGGCTGTTGAGATGCATGTTATTCTACTTAAGTTATTTGAGGCTGATTTGAACTCAGTCGATGTGTGTTTGCACAGGCGCAGCTACAGTATTGATAAATCTCCGTGCTCCAGTAACACTCCGTCTCCAGTGTCTCTGAGGAAAGACATCGGCCGCTCCGAGTCGCTGCGCGTTGTGTCCAGCCGCACACACCGAATATTCAGAGCCTCGGACCTGATCCACGGAGAGGTCCTGGGTGCAGGCTGCTTCGGACAGGCCATAAAGGTGAGCGCGCTCACACACACACACTTTAAATGGGGACTCTCCATAGGTGTAATGGTTTTTAAACTGTACAATCTGTATTTTCTATCATCCTACACCTAACCTACCCCTCACAGAATACTACATTTTTATTATTGAAAGAAAACTGTTTATAACAGTTTTACCAATGAGGACATCTCTATTAGGGAGGTTTTTGGAGATTTTGTCAGATTTAGCAGGCTGGTCCTGCGACTTATAGTCAGGTGCGACTTTATCAAAATTAATTTGACATGAACCAAGAGAAATGAACTAAGACAAATGAACCAATAGAAAACATTACCGTCTACAGTCGCCAGAGGGCGCTCTATTCTGCTCAGTGCTCCTTTAGTCTACACTGTGTTTTTTGCGCAGACTCTGGCTCTAAACGATTCACTACTGCACAGACACAGACTCAGGCTCTAAACTAAACGATTCACTACTGTGCAGACTCAGGCTCTAAACGATTCACTACTGCGCAGACTGGCTCTAAACTATTCAACTATTATAGAGTCTGCGCAGTAGTGAATCGTTTAGAGTCAGAGTCTGCACAGTAGTGAATCGTTTAGACCCCGAGTCTGCGCAGTAGTGAATCGTTTAGAGCCTGAGTCTGCGCAGTAGTGAATAGTTTAGAGCCTGAGTCTGCACAGTAGTGAATAGTTTAGAGTAAGAGTCTGCGCAGTAGTGAATCGTTTAGTTTAGACCCCGAGTCTGCGCAGTAGTGAATCGTTTAGAGCCTGAGTCTGCACAGTAGTGAATAGTTTAGAGTAAGAGTCTGCGCAGTAGTGAATCGTTTAGTTTAGAGCCAGAGTCTGTGCAGTAGTGATTCGTTTAGACCCCGAGTCTGCGCAGTAGTGAATAGTTTAGAGCCTGAGTCTGCACAGTAGTGAATAGTTTAGAGT